>NC_060267.1:90139305-90226189 GCF_021613505.1 Equus quagga
TAGGACGAGTGCACAGGCACAACCAGGTGTGCACAGTCACAATAGGACGAGCGCACAGGCACAACCAGGTATGCACAGTCACAATAGGACGAGTGCACAGGCACAGTGGGTGTATGCAGTGCCAAACTGCTATGAATGCTTCTAAACTCTTCTCGGCTTCTGTGCATCTCTTATCACGTCAACAGACAACACCTGGACCAGCACCAGCTTGTGGACCACATGGATCCACAGGATCAAGTGGCTTGTAGAAGGCCACACAGCTGGTGAGTGACGGGGCCAGGATCTGGACCCGAGTCTGGGGTCTTGACCACTTCCTCTGCCCGGAGGAGGGAGAAGGGTTTGGCCGTTGGGTATAGTTCGTAATAAACATCTGAGGAAGAAGGGAGAGAACAGAGTGGCAGAAGTGCCCATATGCAGGTGTCAGAACCATTCAGGATTTGGGGTATGTGCAAAAAGCCAGAGCATCTATGGGGAGAAAAACGGGCTGCTAAGAGCTATTGCTGTGGGATGTGAATTATACCCCTCTGAGGGGCTTTGGAAGACAAGTAAGTTCAGAAAACTCATTTAAATTCCTTTGGCTGCTGGCCTGTCACGTCGCTCAAGGCAGAGACTGTGCGACTTTGAGGGCTACGTGGAACCCTGGCTTTTATCCGGGTTACACCGGTGTTAGCTGAGGTTTCTAAACACGTATTTCCACCCTCAAAGAATTGAAAACACCACTAAATTGTTACCTACCGAAGGTTCAATGGATACTTTTGGAATTAACGAATAATGAGTAAACAGGTAAATGCTCAGACACAAAGTCATTCTTACCCATCTGTTGTGTGCCCGACTCTAAGCAAAAACGCCGGCTATGGGGGACCAGGAGGGACTCCACCCCTCCGAGTGTCAAAAGTGGTCATCGTTAAGTGACGAGACTGAAAGTGGGTTTATCTTCTTCATCGAGCTTATCTGTATTTTCCAGAATATCTACAATAAGCATGTTGTACTCTCGTAGTGAGAGTGAGGTTATTTGGGGGGAAATAGTCCCTATGTTAACTTGGCCTGCAGTTCAGTTGAAGAGTATACGGTCGGCTCACTGAGAGCATGGACTCTGACAGCTGGAAGGTGCTCAGTGTACGTTGCAGTCACGCACTGGAAGCAGGAAGATCCTTTCCGTGGAGGGCCCTTTTCTTCATCTATTTCTTTACCTCTTGCCCCTGTCCTTAGTCTGTGGGCTCACGTGGACAAGGCCAGGCTGCGTGGACTGACGCCCTGCTCCTAGTGTGGGGTCTGTAACAGCCACGGTTGGCCCCCCGTGTGGATGGCAAAGGCGGTTTCTACCTGTGTGGTGTAAGTTTCCTTCCCGCCCTCTGAAAACCTGGTCTGTTCAGTTTCCAGGGGGACCAGAGATGGGGACAGGCAGACAATGCCACCTGGGGACATGGGAGCACCGAGAGCAGGGTCTGCAGCTTACGTCACAGTCCCAGAGCCTCCAGGCTGAGCCAGCAGTCAGGGGGCCCGTCTCCTCCCTCTCCTCATTTCTATCACCTGGCTGGTCCCTCGGGGCAGAGTGCAGGGGCCAGGGCCACAGCTCCGACTTTTCTCCTCCTTCCCCTCCCTGCTCCTGTCTCTCCTCTTTCTGGCTGCCTCAGCTCCCGCTCAAGGTCAGGGAACAAACAGATAAACCCTCTCCCCGGAGCCCGCACGGAGCAGACGCCTCCAGCTAGAATCCGATTCTGAGTCAGGGCCAGGGCGCTCTTTCCTGTGACTGTGAAGACAGGAAGGAAATTTTTTGTAGCCATAAAATCAGTAAAAATGTCTTGTAGGCAGAGAAGAGGCCAGGCAGGTGGCTTTGGTTGAAGGCACAGACAACAGATGGAAACGGTCCGATCTGGGCAGGGAAGGTCTGGGGGTAAACTCTGACGTTCTCGTAGCTATTAGCAACATCTTCTTTTACCCGAGGGCCAGCCAGGTGCTGGCCGTGGCATGGAGAACAGGGACTGGCTCCCCGGACCGCTGAGACCGGCTGTGGGGTCTGGGGCAGTTGAGTGTGGGTAGCAGCGAGTTGAAGACTCAGGATGTTTCTAGGCTTTTGGCCAAGATGGCCCAGCGGCTGGAGCCAGGACCAAAGGTTTGGACACTCCCTATGGACAGCACTGAACTCGATGGATCTCATGTCTTAGAGGGACAAACCTGGAGCCCAGAGAAGTCAGCATTGGCCAACCTGGGAAGGAGCTCATAGGCAAGGACAGGGACCTAGGACTTTGTCCGAAGGGCAATGGGAAGCCATGAAAGGTTTAAGTAGGAGGACAGACTGGTCAAGGTTATACTTTGGGAAATCTCTCTAATTGTGCCGAGCACGTGGCCTGGCTGGAGAGCAAGCCCGGGGATGGGGAGAGCTGTGAGTGGGCTGGTGGCCGAGCAGGTGGAGAGAAGTGACAGACTCGAGGTGTGTCAAAGGTGGAACCGACAGGTCTGGGTGACTGACTGGACCTGCGAGGACACTGGAGAGAGAGGAAGGGATGAGGACGACACCCGGTTTCGGGGCAGGGTGAGTGGGTGCATGGAAGGGCCCCCAGAGGAAGAAGGGGAGGACACATATTTTTTATCTCTTGAATGCTTTTGGAGCTTTGGCCAAGGGCCATGGGGCAGGACACCAAGAAGGACGAGGCCTGGCCCTGGCCCAGAGAAGCGAGAATCCACACCACCAATAAAAGCCTGGAGGGGAAGCTCTGTAGGGATCCAAAGCTGAGCACGCTGGGAATGGAGAGGACGGAGAGGTGGAGGGGGCTAAGGACAGGGTCTCTTTGGAGGGGTCGGTGGTAAACAGCTGTGGACCAAGACATGGCCTTCTCTATCGTCCCCTCCTCTCCCCTCCTCTCCCCTCCTCTCCCCTCCTCTCCCCTCCTCTCCCCTCCTCTCCCCTCCCCTTCCCACGATGTCCTGTGCTGGCTCGGTGCAGGGCAGGCTGTCCCAGTTTCACGCCGGCCCTGCCGCCCAGCCCAGCCTCAGAGTCGGCCTCTCCCCAGCTCTCGCATAAGCTGCTCTCTCTTAAGCTACACCCAGAACGCAACTTGGTGTTCCCCTAAGAGGCCTTGTCTCTTGCCTCCCATCTCTTGGGGGACATGCTGCCTTCCACATTTCACCTGGGTCCCTCCTACCTGTTCTTCGTGTCTCAGTTTAGATGGCCTTCCTCCTGGAAGCCTCTCCTGACCCCTCACGACTGGGCTGGGTGTGCCTCTCCTGTGGATGGACATTTGGGTGGGTGGGTGAATGGGCGAATGGGTGAATGGGTGGGGTATGTAAGATGGGGAAATGGGTGAATGGATGGGCGTTGGGAGAATGGACAGGGGATGGGTGGCTGAGCAGACGAATTAATGGGTGAAGGGGATGGCTGGTTACCTAGAGAGATGGATGGTTGGATGGATGGAAGAGCAGAGGGTGAACCGCTTAGGCAGAAGGTAGAACAGTTGGGTAGATAAATGGGAAGGTGGCTGAGTGGCCGGGGATGGATGGATAGCACGGGGTGGGCGGAAAGGAGACTGGATATAAAGGAAGAGAGAGGAGACAAGGTTTACTCAGGCATGCGGAAGTTTGTGGAAGGCCAAGAGTGTCCAAGGCAGGAGTGGAGTGGGAATCTTTCTGTCCTCAGGCCTCCCTCTGACCCCTCACTTCCTCAGAGCATCTCCTCCCTACCTTGGGAGGGACCCGGCGCTGGGCCCTGCAGCCAGAGATGTAACTGGCACCAGGACCCGCCTTCCATCTCACCTCTTTTCTATAATCTTCACCCTGTGGACCTTTGTTTGTTTATTTGCCGATTGACAGTGACCTGGGGTTTGAGGATGGACTAAGAGATTTAGGTCTCTCCATACCCGTTCTCCTCCCACTTCCCTCCTTGCCTTCTGCATCCTCCTCACGCTCCTGTCCTTCCAGCAGGGAGCTGGACGCCCGGCTGGGCTGGGCCAGGCTGAGAGCACAGCCTTAGCCAGCGATGGCTGCCTGAGCCCCGCTGCCCTCAGCCCCAAGTGGCCCCACCCCTGCTGCCTGGCGCCCCACCCCTCCCACCCCCACCCCAGCAGCTCCGATTTTCAGCTCAGGTTTGATCGCCTGCCAGGATCTCCCAAATGTCAGCTGCAACGTTAGCATCTTTAAGAGAGCGCCCGAGGCGATCTTTAAGCAGGAAGGCTGGGGCCCCATGCTGATGAGAGGAGCCTGCTCCGAGCTGACAGCTCTGCCTGCTGCTCCCCCAGCCGCAGCTCTGGGAGCCTGTGGCCCCCCCGCTCTTTGGGCCTGGTCAGCCCTGGGTTTGTTTCTAAGCCTGGATGAAGCAGGGCTTTGCCAGGAGTTGAGGTCAATGCCCACAGCTTCCCCCTACCAGGGAGCCCCAGGAGGACAGGGAGGGGCCTGTCTTGTCACTGCTATAACCCCAAGCCCAGCGCAGGCCTGACCCAGAGGAGGAGTGGATGAATATTTGTTAACCGAATGAATGCATGAGCTTTCTAAGCTTCCTGAAAGAGGCGAATGCTGACCAGGTGCTTTCTCCCTCACCCTCACCTTGAGGGGGAGATGCTCAGGGTGAGGGGAGATGAGCAAAGGCTCCAGACTTTGGAGTTAGACCTAAGGCCTGGGCTGGTGTCCCAGATCTAGATGTGGGAGCTGCACGGCTTTGGGAAGGTTGCTAGTCCTCTCTGAGCCTCAGATTTATCATCAGTGAAATGTGCAAGGGGATGGAATGCCAGCCCTGTAGAGCTGTTGGGAGGATCCAGGAGAAAAGGAGATGGGAACACCGGGTACAGTGCCTGACACGTAGGAGGCACCCGAGGAAGGCCCTCCCCTGCCCCCATGGCTTTGTATGTGCCCTGAAGACCCTTCTCCACATCGTCTTCCTTGTCCTTCAGATCCTGTGGGTGCCCCTATTCTGGACCCCTCCTTGCCTACCCAGCCCAGGCACAGTGGACACTCGTCCTCGATGCCCCAAGACTGAATTCATGCCTGAACCAGCACCCGTACGATGTGACCGTGATTTCTGTTCCAAGCCAAGAGTCAGCAAATTTCTTGAGGGCAGAAACAATTTTTATTGCTTTCTAGATCCCTGGAGTCCCACCCAGGTCCTAGGAGACAGTTGGTGCTAGATGAGTGAATGAATGAATGAGTGGCTAGCTCGTTGGTCTGAACAGAATCAAGGCGCCTTTCTGGAAGGTTTTCGTAACAAGAGAACGTATGCCTCAGAGGCTGAACCCCGCTAACCACCTCAAAAACTCGCCATCATGTCGGTGAAGGGCTGTGGCCTTGCCTGAAGCTTCCACGTCTCCCTCCAACCCTCAGAGGGGCAGGGACGATGGTGTCCTCAGTTCTCAGTTGCCCAGCGTCACACAGCAGGAGAGAGCAGAAGCTGCCCGGTTCCTGGTCCAGACTGTCTTTATGGTCCTCAGTCCCTGGGCAGGTGGGTCGTGGCCCACACCATGGCAGCCTCTGGTGCCCATGGCATGGTCCCCAGTGCCCTGTTGATCCATGTCCTTTGCAGAGTGGTAAGGCTATGGAAGTGACCTCCACACTGGTGACCTGGTCTCTTCCCACCTTTTTTGAGGCCTCTCTCTTGGGACGGAAACACCCAGACGGGGAGGTGAAGTGACTCAGAAAAGGAGAAGCAGCGCCCAGAGTCCAGCTCCCACCCGGTGGAGGCCAGGAGGGAGGAGGGGCAGCCTGAGCCCGTGACACTGGAGGTGCAGTCTTGATGGGGACCAGTTGGAACTGGTGTGCCGACCTGGGGGTGGGGAGTTGGCACACTTCCACAGAGAGGACAGGCTCAGCACCCAGCTCACAGAAGCATAAGTTTCAGGACTAAAAGATGCAGGAACAAGACTCAGAATGGTTAGAGAACAAAAACAAAGTGAACAGATGAGTGGATAGTGGGTGAGTGGTAGGTGGACGGATGGATGGATACATGGGTGGGTGGGTGGTAGTTGCATGGGTGATGGCTAGATGACTGGACAAGTAGATGGATTAGTAAACGGGTAGGTAGATGAATAGACGGACGGATGGATGGATGGATGGGTGGAGGATAGATAGCAGATAGATGAGTGGGTGGGTAATGGGTGACAGGATGAATATGTGGATGGGAAAACGGATGGGTGAATGGGGTCATGGATGTGTGGGTGGGTGGGTGGGTGGGTGGATAGGTGGATGGAAGGATGGGTGTATGAGTGGGTGGATGGATGAGTGGATGGAGGTGTAGATGGGAAGATGCACAGGTGAATGGGTTCATGAATGGGTGGGTGGGTAAGTGGATAGATACACAGATGGATGGAAGATGGGTGGATGAGTGGGTGAATGGATGAGGGGATGGATGGGTGGTGGATGGACGAGTGGATGGAGGTATAGATGGGAAGGTGGACAGGTGAATGGGTTCATGGATGGGCAGGTGGGTAAGTGGATAGGTGGAAGGATGGATGCGTTGATGGGTAGATGGGGAAATGGATGGATGAGTAGGTAGTGGGTGAGTGGCTAGATGGGCAGATGGATGGGTGGGAGGATAGGTGGATGGGTGAGAGGGTGGGTCGAGGTAGCACTGGCATGCAGCAAAGAGCACACTGGCTGTGGGTCAGAGAAGCTTGCCATTGCCCTGATTCTGACCCCAATGCCCTATGGGACTTGTAGTAAGTCATCTGGCCTTCTTGGGCTTCAGCTTCCTTATCTGTCTAAAGGGACAATAGTCCCTGCCCCCTACTACCCAAGGATCAGAAAAGATCCCTGGGCTGTGAGTGCCCCCTGACCCCATGGCCTCTCCAACCCTACTGACCCATCTCACCCTGCCCACATGCCTGTCCTGTGACAAGCTTCCTCTTTCCTGTGTCCACAGGGACCTTCTGTGCAGTTTCCATCAGCATGTTCTAATAGGGGTCAAGGGAATTCTGTTCACAGCCAAGTCCAACACGGGGAACACTCACCCCCTGAGTCTGGTCAAGCCCAGCTGATATGGCTGGGGTCAGGGGGCCATCTCTCAGTTCAAGAAGTGGGTTCTGTTCCCAGCTCTGGTGCTCAGTGTGCTGGGGCCCAAGGCAACTCACCGCCCCCCTCTGAGCCTCGCCTTCCTTATCTGAACACAGGGATAACAGCAGCACCCCACATGTGGGTGCTGGGCCCGTGTGGGGCCCAGGGCTGGGCTCACCCTGAACCGAATGGCCGCCCGCAGGGCTTGCCATTCCTCCTGCGAAGAAGGGCTGGGGGTACACAGGCTTCTGGAATGCGGGACTTCTGGGGGTCAAGAACCCCGGGGTCCAGGTGGTCTCAGCGCCACAGTAGCCAGCTCCGATGCCAGCTCCATGTGGTCACTCTGCGGCTTCACGTGCACCTCATCCTGGACAACCCAGGGCCCAGCTCCCCATTACCAGCTGGGTGACCCTGGGCAAGCGACTTCACCTCTCTGAGTCTTGGTTTCCTCACCTATGAAAGATGGCCTCAGAGGCCCCTGGTGGCTTTGCCGGTTCCTTCCCCATCACTGCCTGGTCTGCTGCCCAGCAAGGTGCGTGGGGCGGGCAGCCTCCACCACTGGAGATGCACATGCTGAGGTCCAGAGAGCTTCTGGACTTCACTCCAATGCGGAGCTGGATAAAAAGGCAGACCCCTCCCAAGCTTTGCCCCCAACCTGCCCTGAGGACTCCAGCGGAAGCCTGGAGCCCAAGGTTGGACTCTGGGGCCCCCGGGCTGCCCACAATCCCTCCTGCCACTCCTCCCTGCCAGCGCCTGGCATTTCCCGCTCAGCAGTGGAGTCCTGGCTGCGAGCTGGGGAGTCATGGGGTTCTCCTTGCAGTGGAGCCTTGAGACTTGAGACACTGCCCCCATTGTCCTACCCCCCAGGGGACCCCTGACACCTTGCAGACCCAAGGGGCACCCACAGAGTCCATGGGAAGTGGAGCAGCCCAAGCAACAGGGTTGTTGGGTCAGCTGCCCCCTCAGCCCTGCACGACCTGGGCTGGGGAGAGGTGCCAGGTGGAGAGGAGCAGGGACACAGGGGCCCTGGGGGCAGCCAGCAACAATGCAAGGTCCCACCTCCTCCACCCCCGCTCCCTCCTCCCCTTCCCCAACTGCAGCAGACTCTGGTTAAAACAGCACCTCCGCCATCTGTCATCCCTCCCCCACTCGGTGGGCGCGGCTGTGACTGGGGGGCTGGCTTGCCTCATAAACAGGAGGCTGGCGGGTCCCCAGGGCCAGGCCGGTGATGGGCCTGGTGCTGGCGCGGTGCTGCCGAGCTGGGGGGAGCCCGCGGGTGGGCGGGCAGATGACCAGGTACCAGGAGGGTTCCACGCCCTCCTGCGATGGTGCCCCTTCTCCCCAGGGCTCCCCCTGCGGCCCCGACTCCCATCTGCGCCCACCCCCTTCCCCGGAGCTGCCCCCAGCTCCCCGGAGCTCCCACATCCTCCCCGCCTGGCTTCTGCTGCGTTTAGAGAATTCAAATCAACACTGGGGTGTAAGAGGCTCCCAGAGCCTCCCTCTCAAGGGCTGCCTCCCTGGGCAGCACGCACCCCGCCTCGGGCATCTTTGCTTAACAACCAGGGAAACTGAGGACAGACAGCAGGGCAGCGGGGAGCTGGGAGTGGACCAGGACTCCCCTCCGACCTGGCCCTGGCTTGGCCTTGCCTCCGGGTCAGAAGCAGGTGCGGGGAGGGAGGAGGCAGGACAAGAGGTCAGGGGCCTGAGTCCTGAACCTATAAACAAGCTTCCCGGCCTCACTTTCCCCATCTGAGGAATGGGGGAGCCAGGCTGCTCAGAGAGGGTATGTTCTGAGCCAGAGAACACACGGAGACTGGCCATCTGCAGCACGGGAGGGGCAGGGGAAGGCGGTGCCCCGCAGGCGTCTGTCCAGGTCAGGACCCTCCACATCCGTCCCGTGAGTTCCGCGGCTTCTCCCTCCCCCACCACAGCGCTGCCGGCGGCGGCCCCTCCTCTCCCGCCTTCTGACTGCCAGCTCCGCCGGCAGAGCCCCCAGACCCCAGCTGCAGTGCTTTTACAGCTTTGACCATCCGCGCAGCGCCCCTGCTCTCCCTCCTCCGCCTTCTACTCTCTCCTCCTCCCCCACCTCCGTCTTTCCCCCTCTCTCTATCCTCTCTCCTCCATCCTCTCCCCCTCCTCCTCTTCATCTTTCTCCCTCTCTTCTCCCCCTCTCCATCCTCTCCCCTCCTCCCCTGCGTCTCCCCCCTCCTCCCCCCTCCTCCCTCCTCCCTCTCTCCCCCCTCCCGCCTCCCTCCCCCCTCCTCCTTCCCGAGCTCTCCCTCCCTCCTCCCTCTCTCCGGGGGAAGAAAGGTCACCGTGCAGCTGATTACTCAGAGCTCAGTTGCTGTAGCAACCGGCGAGGGAAGTGGGACAGGCTGGCTTTGAGGACGCGTGAGGTCGGCCGCGGGCGGCTGGAGCCGGCGCGGGCCCCGGCGCTCCTGCGAGAGGGAGGCTGCCGGCGCCCAGCTCCTCGGCCGCCGCGGGCCGGCTCCGGGGTTTCATTTTTAATGAAGAATTCCTGCTACCCTCTAGTACCCCTCCCCGGCCCCCTGCCCCCCTCCCCGGGGTCTGGAGGGGAGCTTCGCCCCTCCTCGGGTGGGCTGCTTCTCTCTCTCTCTGGATGCCCGGCTCTGCCTCCCTGTCTGTCTCTCCCGCTCTGACACAGGCTCTGATGGCTTCTTTCTTCCTCCTCCTCTCGCACAGCTCAAAGGGACAAGCTCCTTCGCTGCAGACGGGTGCACAGAAACCAGCATTCACACACACACACACACACACACACACGCATGCATGCCACTTTCTCACCAGCTTGGTAAGGAGCCCAAGAAAGCCCTGGGCACCACCCCTGGAGCCCCCGGGATGCCTTTGTCACTGGCCTGGGAGACCCCCCCCCCCCCCAGGCTTCCTCAGTGCAGCCAGAGACGAGAGGCCACAGAGGGCCTGGCCGGCTGCTTCCTGGGGCACTGGCATTCACCTGGTACCCACTGTGTGCCCAGCCGGCCCTCCCAGAGCCGCTGAGCCCCTGGGAAGGCAGCCTCTGCTCAAAGAGGAAGCCAGACCCACAGTGGGGGGGCGGCTAATGCAGCCCAGGGGAGCTGCCTGCTCCTCGTGGGGTGGGGGGGTGCATCTCAGCCCCCTGCCTTCTCTTGGCTCCTTCTCCTGCCGTTCTGTCCAGGGAGCAAGGCCGGCCCTGAGCCGGTCAGGGAGGTCCAGGGCTTGGCAGTGAGGGACACAGGCTCTGGAGCGTGGGACCCTCCTCTGCTGCTGGTGGGGGGGTAAAGTGGCTCAGCCACTATGGAAAACACCGGGCAGCTTTTAAAAAAGTGAAACGCACACTTAGCATATGACCCGGTCACTCCTCTCCTAGGCGTTTATCCCAGAGAAATGAAAACTGAGGTCCACGCTGACTTGTACCCGGATGTTCACAGCATCTTTATGGGTAATAGGAAACACTGGGAACGGCCCACGATCCCTCTCCAGGCAGTCGTGCATCCCGACAGTGGAACACTGCTCAGCAATAAGAAGAAATGAACCACTGATGCACACGACACGGAGGAACCCCATGGTTGTTATGTTGAGTGAGGGGAGCCAGGCGACGAAGAATGTGTACTGTGTGATTCCACTCAGAGAAACTTCTAGAAAGTGCGAACTAACCTATAATGAGAGAAAGCAGCTCAGTGGTTGCCTGAGGACAATGGGGCCCAGGAGGGACCACAAAGGGGCACGAGAAAACTTTCGGGGTGGTGGATATGTTTACTGTTTTGATGGTAGTAACCGTTTTATGGGTTACAGATGCCCAAACTCATCAAATTGTGCAATTTAAATATGTGCCATTACTGTGTGTCTATTACACCTGAATAAACTGAAAAAACAAATTCCTGCTCTGCCATTCACCGGCTGAGTGACCTTGGGAGGGTCACCTCACTTCTCCCAGCCTCATTTATGAGAATGGGATAATGACAGTGGCAGCTTCACAGGATGGTCATGACGATTCAGTGAGATAATGTTAGTTAATTGCTCAGCTCCATCCAGAGCAAACCACCGGTGCCCCATCCAGGGCAGAGAACCACACTGTGTGACCCACCTGCTCCTTGCCAGACTGCAAGATGTACCCTGCTTTATGTTGTCCCCCGCCCACCACTCATGCCTTGACAATGAGAATGGGAACCCCCGCTCCATGCCAGGCCTGGCCACTTCCTGGGTAAACAGAGAACTCCATCCTAACTCCATCCTCATGGGCACATACTCTGGAGCTGCAGATACATCTCTGACCATTACAACACGAGGAAGAGACGTTCCAGCAGGTGCAAAGGCCCTGTGGCTGGTGGGAGTATGGTACTTCTCAGAATCCACAGGGAGGCTCAAATGGAGGCAGCAAGAGGGGCACAGACAGGCCGGATCGTGTGACATCTTGGATCATGTGACATCTTGCAGGCCCTGCTGAGGAGTCTGCAGGCCTCCTAAGGGCCACCAAGCCCCTGCGTGTGGTTTGCTGGAGACTGGGGCGTTGGCTCCATCTCGGTGCAAATCCTGGCTCCCAGTTCACTGCCACCTTCTCTAAGGCTCAGATTCCCCATCTGGCCAATGGGGGTAACGAGCCCTCATGGGGCCTGGCCCAGAGCTCAGTGATTAGGGGATCCAAGCTGTGCCCAAGTCCCTTGTCGTGTTTGTCACACCATGTTATAATGGTCAGGCTCTGGGTAGCTTGCCCGCCTGACTCTGGGCTCCGGGGGCAGCCCCTGCAGCCCCTCCAGCCTCTGCCCTCTGAACCTTCACCCCTGGCACAGATCAAGCAGCCCATAAACGTCTAAGGAGGCAAATTGAGGCACATGGGCAGCAGGGGCAAAGCCCCTGCCCGTCCGGGGTCCACTCTCTGGCTGGAAGACAAAGAGACGCCGCTTCTGTGGGTAGGCAGGCGAGGACCCCAGGGAGTACTCAGACGGTGTTGAGACCGCCCCCTCCATGCTCAGCTTCCATTTAGAGCCTTCTCTCAAATTTAGAGCAGATAGGGGCTATTTTCTTGGTTCTCTGAGCTAGGGTTGGTTCTGGCAGTTAATTGTGAATGACTTTGACCAGCCAGGTTTTCACCTTTTACTCACCTGAGAATGAGGTCCTGGAAAGGACGAGATTCTGAAGCTGCCACGACCAGCTGCCGAGAACCATCATGGTGGGATGCAGTTGACATGAGAGATTGTGGCCCACAGGGGCCAGGCCAGGAGGGGCTCAGCCAGCCCCCACCGCATGACCAGAGAGGCGGCACGCCTGGGCCAGGTGCACAGCGAGGCCCTGCCACAGCCTGCCTGGGACTCGCTGTCCAGTGCTCTTCCCACAGGGTGGGCCAGTCTGCAGACCAGCTGCCCGATTCCTCTTCTGCCACTGAGGCTCACACGGGAGCTGCCCAGGTTTGCGCCAGGGAGAGAGAAGGAAAGCGCTACTCTGAGACCCCACAGCAGCATCTGCCAGGAAGGAGGGCCCTGGCCTCTGAGTGGCTCGTGTTCCCATGCCCCCTTCGAGGCTCCCTTCCCAAAGAGGGTGGAAGTGTGGCAGCCTTTCCCTGGGACTCAGCCCCATTCAATCACCAAGGGCAGGACAGCATCGGGGCTGAAGTCAGGCAAACAGCATTCAATCCTCAGCTCTGCCGCCTGCAAGCCGCGGGCCCTGGGCAAACCTCTCAGCTCCCTGTGCCTCCATTGTTTCATCTGTAAAATGGGGAGAATAACCACACACCCCCCCCTCCCCCCACAGGGCCAGAGTAAGCAGTCCACAGAGTCAGGCCGGGCATAAGCAGCTCAGCCCGCATGCCCGGCACGTGGTAAGGGCTCAGGAAGTGGCAGCCTGTGAACAGCGTCAGCAGACGGCACCGTCAGCTGGATGTGGGGCCGTGCAAGGGGATGGGCGGGCGGAGGCCTGTGTCCAGAGGCAGGGCCCTGCTTACTTTCTGACCAACGAGGTGCATCTGTCTCCCTTCATCCCTGGGCTCCCTCTATCTCCAGCCTCTACCCTGCCTCTCTGCCGGGTCCAGGGACCCCGTCCCGTGTCAGGAAGTCCACTCCAGCAAGGCCCAGCACTCCCTCGACCTCACGTAATCTTCTAGCTTGGAAGACCTTAGAGAGCGTGGCATCCAGCCTCTCCAGCTGCCCCATCTACCAGATGTGGAGCTGAGGCTCAGAAGCAAAGGCACTTACCAGAGGCCCGACTCCTAGCCTGGCGCTCCTTGAGCGGGTCCTCGGATCGCTCCTGCCGCGGCAGTTCTGGGGAGAATCCCCTTGCTGTGGGATGGCCTGTCATCCTCGGGCAGGGAGCTCCATGTGGGCAGGGACCGTGACTGTCTTGTTCACGTTATGGGCCCCACCCAGGCCTGGAACCTGTGAATGAATGAATGATGAGTGAGTGAATAAATGAATGAGGCTGGAATCCATCTGCCTCCCAGGGCAGCATCCCAGGAGAAGCCGACTTTGGCTCCAGCCTCTGTGGGGTCACCAGGCCCGGCCCAGCCCAGAGGAGAGAGGTGGCCAAGGTTGCCATCGGTTCAGAGGCTTCCAAGAGTCTGTTGACGAAAGGATCACAGGAAGCAGATGACAGAAGGGCAGGAAATGGCTGCAGGGTGGGTGGGGGCGCAGAGCCCCCCGCCCAGGCCGGGATGAAAGAGGCACAGGAAAAGGACACAGATGGATCGGCCGTGGGGGGTGGAGGATGACAGGATGTGGGCAGAGGGTCTCGGCCGCTTCCCTTGCACAGAGGATGGACTGGATGGCTTGCTCTCGCTGTAGGACCCCCCTTTCTGCTCCCCACCACCAGCATCCAGCCCCGGGCCCGGCACGCAGAGGATGATCAACAGGTATTTTCGGATTCACCGTGTGCACGACTGAACGGAAGCATTTGTCAGCTATTTCTGACCTGCCCAGAAGTCGAGGAGGGGGACAGGCAGGGGATTTTGACACAAAACCCCACTTGTTTCAAGGAGAATATTGTATTAACAGTAACTTTGACTATTATTACAGCCAGCTCTTACTGAGCAACTACTGTGTGCTCCGGCACGATATCTCTACATTATGTCCGCATTAGCTCAGTGACCTGTCACCACCTCTACAAAGTGTCCTTAGCTTCATCGTACAGATGAGGAAACTGAGGCTCAAGAAGAAGGGTCTTGCTCCCGGTCACCCAGCAAGTCAATGACAAAATTGAGATTCAAGTCAGAGTCTTTCCAAGTCTATAAACTCTGCTCTTAAATACATATTCTCAGGCTGACGGCAAAATGCCTTATCACTCATCCAGCCATGCCTTCGTTTACCCATTCATTCATCCCGCAGGCGTTTACTAGAATCCCACCCACGTCGTGCGCTGGGCACTCAGGGCAGCCGCCATGAAGGAAGTAGTCGCGGTCCCTGTGCCCCGGGACTCCTCGTCTGGAGGGCAGACTCCACCCGAACAGTTAATTCCTTGTGATTTTGGAAAGTGCAGGAAGGAGAAAGCTGGGGTGCAGAGGTGGTGTCTGTGGGGACCTGCCCAGTCCGGGGGCCTCAGAAGATGCCTACCGTGTAGACTGCAGGATGGGAGGACATCACCAGTAGGGAGTTGTGGACAGGCGGTAGACAGTCAAGGACTGTGGAAGGGATGAAAGAAAGTAACAGTCATAATCCTGATCTGAGCAGGCACGGTTCCTTGAGGCCTTTCTCTCTGCAAGCTGCTTGCATGGATTCTTTTATAATCTTTACAAAAAGAGGGAGATATGGATGCCCTTATCATCATCCATCACCATCATAATTGGGTCATCAACATCAACATCATTGGAGAGACCAGCTTACGTGGCTGCTAAGAGGCAGAGTCAGGGGCTCTCTGATGCGGGGGTCTCAGCTCCCGACCCTGTACCCAGCGAGGGCAGGAGAAGAGACCCTCCCACCCACCGGCTGGGGGTGAGCTGGACCCACGGGGATGCAGTGCTCAGTGGAGGTGCTGCCACCCACCAGTCCTCCTCGGGCTGGGAAGGGCTTCGGGTCCAGAGCGGAATGTTTCGGGAGGGGACGTTTCGGAGCTCAGATCACCTGGTGCTGCATCAGGAGGGACAGAGAGCCCTGCCTGGCCTTCTGACCAGAGTTTGAGAGGCTGGGGTCTGCAAGGTAGACCCTGGCCTCCTGCTCTGGGCTGGTGGAGGCTGCCATGCTCCATGAAGGCAGCCGTGGGGCAGGGCTGCAAGACGCCCAATGTCACCTGGCTCTCCGGTCCCCAAGCCCTGAAGACTAAGCTGCTTTTCTATGTTTTCCTTGAAGGGAGGGAGGAGGCCCAAGATGCTCCCTAGCCTGGGCCGTGGGGCCCTGAGGGGTTGAGCTGGGGGTTGCTGTCTCTCAGTGCTGCTCCTCATCACCTAGAGGACGCAAGGCAGGGATGGAGGCCCCCACGATGCAGCCAGAGCTCTCCCCGGGCTTGGGCCTCAGCAGGTCCCTGCATCCCTTGGGAAAGTTCAAACAACCCCCGTCTGTAATGCCAATGATAACAGCACATACTTCCTGAGCATCAGCCATGTACCTGGCCCTGTGCTGAGCATCTCCCCAAAGTATCTCCCTGACTCCCAGGTGGCAGAGGCTGCTGGCTATTGCCCAGTATCCATTCTGCCATCTCTCCTTCAGTAACACAACATCCCTTCCTGGGTTTTAATGAGACACATGGCTGCCAGGCTAAATACTACATCTCCCAGTCTCCCTTGCAGCTAGGTGTTGTCATGTGATCAGTTCTGGCCAATGGGACGTAAGAGAGATGAACCATGCACCTTCCACCTTGCCCTTAAAAAGAAGAGGCGTCTCCCACCTCCTGGGTTCCCCCAACACACTGAGGAAAGAATGGAGGTGGGGAGGTGGTGGCCATCTTTGGCCTTGTAGATAGGAGAGACAGAAGGGGCCTGGGCCCTGGACCAGCTCCCAGGGCAGAGCCCCCTAGACCCACACGGGAGGGAAATGAGCCCCTCTCTGCTCCACCCGCTGTTCCTTGGGTTCTGCAAGAGTGGGCGGGCGCATCATAATGAGACACTGAGCCCACGTGAGCCTGGACCCGTGAGGCCAGACTTGAACTCAGGCCCAGGGGGGTGGACTCAGAGACTGTGCTCAAAGCCGCTGGGCTGACCACGCTGCTGCGTGCAGCGGATGCTCAGAACATGGTTTTCTCGGGCGGATGGATGAGTCAATGAACGGGGCCCAGGACACCTTCTAGGGAGGATCCCGCCCTGGAAGAACCGATTTCTTCTGGGCCCTAACTGTCACTCGGTTTCCCTGGGATGAGCCGCAGCCTTACTTCTAACTCCTGTGCCCAACATTCAGAGAGGATCCTGTTGACCATGTCTTCCGGTCTCTAAGGCACCTTCATACCCCCGTCAGCATCCACCTGACCCCTTGCTGGGACATCAGCAGGGAGCAGCCGTGCTCCCTCCACTTTCAGGTGACAGCAGCATGACCTCCGCACACGTGACCTGGCCCACGGCAACCGCTCGCTCGGGTCACGTCTTCCCGTTCCTTTAGGAATGTTCATTGAGTGATGTGTCACTCCTAATAGTCTTTAAAATATCGTTTTTAAAGAGGAATCGGATGTGGGAGGGCAGCAAAAGCCCACGTGGAGGAGTCAGGAGACCCAGCGGTTGGTCAGTGGACCTGCTGGCGACCTTGACACGGCTCTCCCCCTCTCTGAAACGCGTTTCTCTGGTGTAAAATGAGGACGCTGGGTGAGATAGTCCCCTCTCCCCGTTCCCATTCCGGGTTCTGCTGCTCTGTCCCCCGGGGTTGGGAGTGGCCCGGGTCCTCGGCCCTCCACCGGCGTTTCCCAGCTCCCTTCCTGAGCCTGGCTCTGAGTCCTCTGGCTTCGAAGGTCAGCTCTCTGAGCCTCAGTGTCCTGGTCTGTAAAACGGGAATGACAGTAAATGTAAGGACATGGCTCACAGACTGTCATGTCTGCTATGTGTGTTTATACATACACAGCGCTTAGAATAGAGCCTGTCTCAGTAAGTGCTCAGTTCCTAGGTATTACGGCATTGATCGTGAGTTATCAGTAATATTATTATTAATCATTCTAATGAAAGGTTAATGGGCATTTGCGGATGACTGCAAGAGAGAGCAGCACATGGGAACATCCAGAAATGGCAGTTCTGTTGAAAGGCCAAGGGCTGGGGGCTTGGCTCGGTGGCCCTGGGGGCTCTCCAGGGTCTGCGGTTCCCAGCCTGGGCACCTTAACCTGCCACCTTCCCTCTGTTCGTTTTTCACATTGGCCCCACTTAGGCTGCTCAGTTATGTTAGGAATGGAAATTCCCAGGCTCTCAACACTGAAAAAGCTCTGCAAGTTGCCTCAGCCAATGCTTTTCCCGAGTCATGGCTCTGTATACACACACACACACACACACACACGCACGCACGCACGCACCTCACCGATCCTTGAATATCTCCTCAGGTGGAGCGCTCACTACCTACAAGGCTAGCTTGACTATTAGATCATTTATCTTGTGAGGCAAAACCAACCTCTCTGGGTGGTGTCCCCCCTCAGGGACCAGGGGCAGCAGCCAGTAAATTGGCCCCTCCCCGCTGGAAACCTCCCGGGGCCTCGACTGCCCTCCTGGAGTGGGAGTCATGCTGCGCTTGCACAGGGCTCTGGCTCCGGGAGCGTCAGTGATACAGCCCCGCAGACAAGCTGAGGGGGCACGTGGCCGCAGCAGCGTCCACCCGCCCGCCCGCCAGCAGCCCCGCTTCTCTCCTCTTGCTGACCAGGCCCCTTCCCTTTTGCACCAGAACTGCTGGCAGAGAAAAGGCAAAGATTTGCCTGAAGCAAACACGTGAAATCCTTCCGCAAACACACATTCCCAGAACGCAGACTCCAAAGATACCAGGGAGAAGAGGCCGCCTGGATCAGATTTCTTTGGGGTCTGTCGCCTGAGTTGGTTGGCCATCTAAGCTCGGGGTCCCTGTATCGACTCTGCAGGGTGTCTGCTTTCTCCCAGCCATTCACAGGCTGCTGTCTCCGCTCTCAGATCCGGATGTTCTCGCGAGACCCTGGCCGTTTCGCTCCTGAGCTCAGTGGGCCCGCAGACAGCCTTCTGTCTCCAGCCTCCTCCTTCCCTGGTGCCGTGTCCCTCTGCAAGTCACTTTACCTCCCCAGGTCTCAGTTTCTCCATCTGTAAAATGGGACAACAATTGTCCCTGCCTCTTGGGGTTTTTGTGAGTGTCCAGTGAGGCAGGTCTCTGAAACCTCTGATCCAGTCCCAGGCACACAGTAGGTCTTTAATAAGCATTAGAAACGATTAGCTCTCAGCTGGAAGATGAGCTCGCTGCACTGGTAAAATGAGCCAGAATTAGGGGAAAAGAATCCCCTTTGGGAGAGGGGCTTGGTCTAGACCCACATTTGCTCTTTCTGGCTCTGGGTCACTGAGTCTCAAACTTTACTGAGCTTGAGACGCACCGAGGGAGCTGTAAAATGCAGAGCCCCAGGCCCTAGGCTCAGAGAGCCTGATTCAGTAGGTCTGGAGAGGCCCAGCAATCTGCAGTGTCACAACCGCTCCATCACCCCTGCCTCCTCCTCCTCCAGCCTGGACGAGATGTTACTGCTAAATGTGCTCCGACTGGCTGCTCCGTGCCTGTACTGGGCTGAGAACGGGGTGCAAGGCCAAAGCGGACAGATCCAGCCCCTGCCCCCAGGGAGCTCACCACCCAACAGGGGGTGTTCCCTCAAGGTCAGTGGAGGAGCTGGAGTTCTGGAGTGTGCAGGAAAAGCTGTGGGAATGAAAAGGTCAGAAGAGACCTACCTCCTGGTACTGTGTGGTTGTTGTCAGAAGTGAGAAAGGAGCCTCGGGGCATGAAGGCCTTGGGAGGGAGGGGCACAGGCTGGTCTCCCTGGCCTTGCCTGGGCTGGACCCGCGTGGGGACAGGTGACATGTGGCCTACAGTCGAGGTGGTATGTGCTCTGAGGTAGTTCAGGGTGTTGCCTGTGGGGTAAGACCTCGGCTCGAATCCCAGCTTTGCTGTTTCCAGCTGTGTGACCTTGGGCCAGTGAGACCCCGCCTAAGCTCTGTTTCTACCTCTGCAAAGGGATGGCTATTGTGTCACCCACGACAGAGCTGACTTACCAAGAAGCCAACGAAGCCTTGGTGCCAGGGACTCTCGCTGGCACGGCCCTGCCAAGGCCCTGAGCTCCATGGGAATGCAAAACTTGGCACCAGTTTTCTTAAAGAGGGTCCCCATATTGTAAACGTTCAGGCCCCACGGAACTTGGCTCTGCCAGGCCCACCTCACGCGGCCGGTGGAAGATCTGGTGGGAAGACACTGGGCCCTTCGGCAGGCCTGGGTCTGGCAACGGAAGCCCCTTCACTTCTGGGCCTTGGAAGGAGAGCAGACTGGCACCCTGGACGGGGCGAAGTCTGTCGGGGGAGGGAGGGCCAGGCACTGAGCCCGGTCCTGTTCTGACTGCCCCTTGCCCCCAGACCTCAGGGCTCCGACCTCTGGCCCAGCCTGGGAGCAGGGAGGAGCAGGCCTGGACGAGAGGGACCTGGGGAAGGGAGGAGGCTGGGGAGGAGGGCGTGGAGGACAGGAGACTGAGCTGGGGCAGGCCCCGCTGGCTGCCATCCGCAGCAGCCTTGGAAGGGCCAGGCTGGTGAGAAGCCAGCCAGAGGGAGGCCCCGGGCAGAGGCCTTGGGGTCGAGTTGGCTTTGTTAAGGACCCTCCAAAGTCTGAAACCAGGGGAGGCTGCAGGAAACCCAGGACCCACAGTTGGCGGGGATACTGGGGGCCTGGTCGTGCCCCCTCAATGTGAAGAGAGGACCCACCTCCTACCCCCCACTCTGTGTCAGGTCTGGCCCAAGAGCCCCATTTCCCTGAACCCTGACCTCCACCTCCTTCAAGTCCTCACTCTGCTCATCTCTATCCTGTCCACGAGGAAGTGGAAGCTCAGAGAGGGCAAGTCCCTTGTCTAAGGGCACACAGGAGGGGAGAATACAATAGGAACCAGGATTTGGATCTGGTCCTAAGTCCAAATTCCTGCTCTTAACCCTCTCCTACCACCACCCTGGGCTGTGGGCATAGGGGCACTTGGTGGGCTCGCAATAAAGATGGAATGAATGAAGTAAGGAAGGAAAGAATTCACAGGCCAGACTCTTCCCACGCCCTCCCCCCACCTGCCCGTCGGCTCTTTCAAGCTACGGCCGCCTGTCCCCCCTTCCCCCTCCCCCTTCCCCGTCTAACTGGGAGGTTACGGACCGGCTCACCGGCTTCCGCAGGTTCCCCCGCGCTCCTCCCGGAGCCCACCCCGAGACAGCTTTCTCACAACAGAACCCCCCGGCGTGGGGACGCCTGAGGACCCCGAGGCCCCGCGGGAGAGCCGCGACCTCCAGCGGGGTGGTCTCCGCAGCCGCTTTCCCCTCCCGGCCTTCCCCGTCCCCACCCCGCCCCCTCCCTTCCCCGGGCAGCTAAATAATTGATTCGACCATAAATAACCGATCTGTGTTGCGCCCGCGCCCTCTGGCCCCCAGGGTGCGGGGGGTTCCCCGCTAGGGTTCGGGGGAGTGGGGAGGGCCAGTGGACGGGGACCGCTGTGCCGCGCGCGCCCCTGGCGCACAGTTTCGCTCGACGGGCCTTTCTCTCTCCCTCTCTCCCTCTCTCCCTCTCGCCGGCTTTTTCCCTTTTTCTTTTTCCTTTTTTTCTTTCCTGGAGCGGAGCCCGGCGCCAGGAGTCTGGAACCAGCTTGACAAGCTTTTGAGTTATGGAGGGGGGAGGGGAGGGAGCGGGCGGGCGGGCGGGGTGGCGGCGCGGGGAGGGGAGCGGAGGGGAGGGGGCGGGGTGCGGGCGCGGCGGCGGGCTCCCGCGGGCAGGGGCGCGCGCACCCTCCCCCCCTTGGAGACGCCCCCCAACTTCGGGCGACCGTCGGGCGAGGGTCTGCCGGGGGCGGGCGCGGCGGCGGGGCGCGAGGGTGAGTCACCGGGGCCCGGCGAGCAGCCCGGCTGGCGGAACGCGCCCGGCTGGGGAGCCGCAATAAACGAGGCCCGGGCAGGGGGGGCTGCGCCGCCTCCCCGCCGAGCAAGACATTCCTTTCCGCTGAACCGGGCGCCCGGGGCGGGGAGGGCGCGGGGCACGCGGGAGCGAGGCCCGGGGCGGCCCCCTCGCCCCCGCGCGGCTCCCCGGGAGCGCACTGCATCTTCACCTGCCCCGAGGGAAGGGACCGGTAGGCCCGTGAGGGTCGTCATGCCGCGCGGGTCCCGCAGCTGCCTGCCCAGCGTGTCTGGTCCCCGCTCCTTTGCCCATCCGCTCCCACTCCCCCTCTCCTGGTGGCGACTTGGGGCCTGGTACAGCCCTGGGGGCGCGGGGCCGGGCGCACGGTGGGGGCCCCCGTAGCCACCGGCTGATTTCCCAGGAGCCCCACTTCTGACTGCGGGGTGCCAGACGCCCCCGGCCCCAGGGTGGGTGGGAGACGTCTGGAATTCTTGGTGTACCAGGACCACTAGTAGAGAGAACTTTCCAGACTTCTTCAGGTCCAGAGCCCAGGAGGACACTTCTGGATGCCAGGAGAGGCCCGAGTTCCAGGCACACCTTCCCCTGGACTGCAGAGTTCCTGGTCAAGCCTGGTTGACTTCTGTGTACACAGTTCCTTAGGGGCGCCCAGTGTTTCCGCCACGCCGCCACCGCTTGGTGCCTTCCTGCCCCGCCTGCTCCCAGCAGTGAGTGACCTGGAGCTACTGTCAAAGGCCTGGGCTTGCCCCCTGGCTGTGTGGCCTGGGGTGGCTGCCTTCCCCAGTCTGAGCCTCTCTCGCTCATCTGTGAGATGGGTTAGTAACAGTGCCAGCCTTGCCTGGATGCTGGAAAGTTCCATGAGGCCATGCAAGCCTTGACTTAGCACAGGGCTGGCACACAGTGAACACTGAAGACGCGGTCACTGCTGTTGGAGCTGGTTGTTGGTGGTGGTTGTTATTTCTGAGGGACTCACCTCGGCCTAGCCAGGCCCCCCTGCCCGTCCCCCCAAGCAGAGCCGTGAGAACGCCAAGCCTGTGGAGCGCCCGGCCCCTCCTCCCGGCCCCCGCTGAGCGGAGTGTCGAAATCATCCAGAGAAGCCGCTGAGCAGAAATTTCCAGTCTCCCTGGCAAAGCCGACGAGAGTTTGGGTGCGGCTCAGAGACAGTTGGGCAGGCTCTGCGGGGCCAGGGCAGGGGAGGGACCCCTGGAGGGTCTGCGAGACCCGCATCCCCGACCCTGGGGGGGCGCCTGGCCTCCAGCTCCAGCCCCAGATGCTCCAGCCCCAGCCCAAGCCTGTTGTCCCCCTTGTCACTGGAGGGCTCAGGCAGGAGCCGGGCTGGCTCAGCTCCCTTTACCAGGCCTGCACCCCGGGAGTCGAGTAAGCACCCCTGGGAGGGGGGATAAAAGCGTACCGGGAGGATGAAGGAGAGGGTGCCTGGGAGCACCAGCACAGCCCCTCGCACCCTGCCCCGGGAGGCCCACTTCTGCTGATTGCTTGGCCACCAGGAGGAGCAGAGGCCCCCATCAGGATGGTGGGTCTCACTGGGGCTGTGGGGACTGTGGGGTCCCTGTCCTAAGTGGCCTGGAGAACCCACAAGGAACCTGGCAGGCAGGCTGAGCTTCGCTTCGCTCACAAGGCTGTGTGACCCCAGGTGAGCAACTCAGCCTCTCTGGACCTTGTTCTCCCTCTCTGCAGAACACAGACAGTGGTCTGTGACCCTCACTCACCAGAGGGGAGTAAGGAGCACTGGAGTAGGAGGAGATGGGGGGCGTCGAGTCCCAGCACTGCCCCAAACTGAACGGTGACCTTGGAGAAGTCTGAATGAGACTAAATAAGATGAGACTGAATAACGCTAATAACTAGAACACGTCAGCCGCTCTCTGCTTCAGCCATGCTGCGTGTTTTACATTCACTGTTTCTCTTGGAGGAAGGTTTTATTATTAACTTTCTTTTCCAGATGAAGTCGCTGAGGCTCAGAGAGGTCGATTCACTTTCTCAAGGACACACAGCTAGGAAATGAACGAGTCAGTATTCAAATGCTGATCTCCTGGCTTAGAGCCTGAATCCCTAAAGAAAAAGCAAGTTGCATGTTTTCAAAAATGAACCATTTTGAGCACCTACTATGTGTAAGACACCAAGGTGGGTGGCAACAAAAATAAGGATGCATGGCTGGGCCTTCAAGACGCTCTTAGCTGAGTGAGGACACAAGACTCTAATGAGACTCTCACGAAGGAGAGGTCGGCTCCGTGGGGGGTGGAGGGAGAGGTAGGGAGCTGGCCAGGAGGCACAGAGTGGGGTTGGGGGGGGGACAGGAAAGGCTGGTCTTGAGCAATGAAGAGGAGTTTTAGTGGAGGGCACGGCCATCCCTGGAGGCAGGCCCAGCAACGGCAAAGGCAGGCAGCGTAAGAGGATGAAAGCTGCGGGGGGCCGGAGGGCGGTGCAGAGAGAAGCCGAGCCCGTTGCTGGCGCTGGGGGCTGGGCCTCGAAGGCCTTCCAGAGCCGCCGTTCTCTCTGAAAGCGGGGAGCCGCCGAGGGTCTTTGAGCAGAGGTGGACAGTGTCCTCTGGGAGCGTTAGAAGGACAGCTCTATTCTACAGGCAGAGAGGTGTCCTGGGCGCGCACACACACAACTAAAAGGACAGGGAGGGTCAGGATCCGTCGCATGAACTTTTACCGCGTTTCCTTTAAAAAATTTTTTTTGCCTTGTAGAGGTATAACGATTCCAAAAAAAAAAAGAAAGAAAGAAAGAAAAAGAAAAAGAGGAAATTTTCAAAGGGAAGAGGGGGCCGGGAGGCAGGGAGATGGGGGAAGCCACAGCAGAGGGAGCCGGGATGGGTGGGCAGCTGCCTCTCTGGCGGCTGTTTGAGTGATGGGCGGTCAGGGGCTGCATCTCAGAGACCTACAGGGAGCTGAGCGGCTGGCTGCAGGCATGAGACCCTCCTCTTGCCCAGAGCCTTAGCGCCCCCGACCCAGGATGGCTTCAGCCCGTCCCTGCTCCTCCCAGATGTCTGTCCTCACCAGTCTCCTCCCCGCTGGCTCGGCCATAGGACATGGGCTGGACCTTAAATCCTATCATGGGCTAAATGGGGACAGAGCCCAGGCTCCCACTGTCCTTGAGGACAGACTGTCCCATGCAGGACCCCAGGCGCTGTCTAGGGGCCTTACCGCAGTGTCTCTTAGTCTGAATATAATCCACAAAAACGTGTGTTGCTCTCCCCGTTTGACAGCTGGGGAAATGGGGGCTCAGTGGCTCACTCCCCAAAGCTCTCACAGGGAGGCGGGAGTGGGATTCTCACTGGGGGTGGGGCGGGGGGGGTTCGCCTGAGAGTCCCTACACCAGGATGCCTGGCCTCAGGCTCTTCAGGAGAAAACCCGTCCCTGGGTCTCCCCAGATCTCATGCCTTCTGCCTGCCCGGGTCCTGGAATAGGGGCAAACTCCTACTCGACCTGCGAAGCCCCGTGAAACCCTTATTTCCTCTCCATAGAGTCCTGCACTGGACCTCCTGTCCCCTTATCTGTGTTGCGGTGGAGCTCCCCCGAGAGGGAAGGGAAGGCTCGGGGACATGGCTGGGACAGGAGTTCCAGCCCAGCGCCGCGTGGGTGGAGAGGCGGGAGCAAACAACCAGCTTGTTCTAGGTCTCAGAAGGCCAGCACTGGGGCAGGGTGGACGCGAGAGGGATGACAGCCTTGCTCAACCCTGGGAAAGGCGGATCAGCCAGCCCCTGGAATTATTTGGCTTAGAGGCGGAGGAGGACAAGTTCCAGAAGGCGGGAGAAGCAGAGACGCAGGCTGCTTAGCACGGCCTGGCGGCTCCCCACCAGCCCCAGGACGACGCAGCCCTTTTCTGCCCACTCCTCCCGCGGCGCATGCGCACTCGGGACCGCTGCCGCAAGCCTGGGGCGGGGAGCCATCTTTAGGGCACAAGTGTCCCTAAGCCCACATCCCTGGTAGCATCCACACAAAGACGAAAAGCCCCCTCTTAGAGCCCAGAGGCCCCCCTGGGTGGAGAGGACCAGAATTGGGAACAGAACGTGGGCTCCTTGTAAATTTGGAGGATTCCCCAGCGCCAAGAACAGTGACTGGCATATAGCAGGCGCTTAAACATTTGTTGGATGAACGAATGAATGAATGATTTCCTGGCCTGAGGCCCAAGGAGGGCCAGGAGCCTGCCCCCTTGTGAAGCAAGACCTTCCTCCTGTGGAGCCCCTGGTGTGCAGGTGGCTGTGGGCAGGCTTCAGGGTGGGGGGCAAGGAGGGGTAACTGGGAGCCCAGCAAAGCGGCCCGGGGAGGGAGACAGCTGGTGAGCCGTGTTTCTGGGGAAGCACCCACTCTGTGCCTGGGCCTGAGGAACTGCCAGGTACCCCCAGATCACGCCGGTGGGGCCCCCCAACACATACACACAGGTTCCCAGGGGGCAGCACGGTGCCGTCCTGAAAGCCAGGGGCTCTGGACTCAGACGTTTCTGGGCTCCAGCCCCACCCCTCACTAGCTGGACCGGTTGCCTCAGTTTCCCCATCTGTGCAATCAGGCTCTGCTAACCCCAACAGCCTTGACCCTTCCCCCCAAGCCCAGGCCAGACAGGGACACACCCCCGCCTCCCTCAGCCCTGCACACAGCCCCCGGGATTGCACAGACACACGTGTACATGCACACACACACGCAGAGCACACACAGACCCACACCCACAGGCACATACGTGTGCACACAGACGTACATTCACACAGGCACAGGCTCACACAAGCAGACGTGCACACACAGGCACAGCCACAGCACACACACTCTCACACATTTGCACACAGACCCCACAGGCACATCCTAGCTCACGCTCAGCCCCCACCCGCACCCAGTCCTCCCCCTCCCACCCTGGCCCTCGCCCACGGCACCCACACCCGCTCACACTCATGCGCACACTCACCCCCCCCAGATCTGTGTGCACCAACTGTTGGCGCGGGCGGGGCTGGGAGCGGGAGGGAAAATAACCCGCGATTCAGCCGGGGAAGAGGGGCGCGGGGGTGCGCGGGCGAGGGAGATGACAGCCCGCGGTCCCCCTCGAGTCTCGGCTCATGAATATTAATGCGGCGGTAATTAAAATGCAGGGACGCAGCAGGATGGATGCGGCTGCCTCCGGAGCGCTGGGAGCGCGGCGTCTTTGCAGGCGGGTGGAGCCCGCTCCTCGCCGGGGGCGGGTGCCGGGCCGGGGCCGGGGTGGCCGAGCGGGGCGACCCGGCGTCCCCCCGCGCCCTGGCCCAGGCCGGGCCGCCCGCCAGGCCGCGCTTCCCGGAGCCGGCCCCCTCCCGCCCTCGCGCCCGCTGATGTCATCGGCACAAAACTTTCCGCTTCCCGGCCCGGCTCGGCCCTGAGTCATCGCCGCCCCCGGCCCGGCCCAGCCCGGCCCGCGCCGTCTGTTTGTGCCGAGCCGGCCCGGCCTGACGTCAGGCTGGCAGGGCCTGGAGCCGCGTGGGGCGGTCCGCCCAGCGCTGGGGCCACCAGGGCAGGGACATCACTAGTTGGGGAGGGAGGGCTGGGGGGCAGGCCGCGGGGAAGGGCACACCCTGGGGTTCCAGGTTCAAACTTGGGAGTCTTTTACGCAGACTGCTTGACCTTGGGCCTGTCCTTTAGGCTCTCTGAACTTCAGTTTCCTCCTCTGCCCCTTAGCAGATGCTCAACTGATCTTCCCAGACTCAGGAAGTGAATTGCACAGCTGGGCGAGCCCAGGCCCAGAGATGGGAAGGGGCCTGCCCAAGGTCACACAGCAGGTGGGCCAGTCCAAGCTGGGTTTCTGGGCCCTGAGTTCCAAGTTCTTTCTGCGGGGCCACAGGCTGGTGCCCCGGTGTGAGGACCCTTTTAGGGTCTACGTGGAGAAAACCACACACCTGGGTTTGAGTCCTGGCCAGGCCGTGGGCCTCTGGCCAGCGTTTTTGTCTCTAAAGCAGGAGTGATAATCTAGTATAATAACCATGCGGAATCTGGGAGGATGGAGGATCAAATGAGGAAAGACAGGTTGCCTGTGAAGTCGGGGGCAGCTGTTAGTGTGTGATTAAGATGATGCTCCAGCTGAAGTCAGCTGAGAGGGCCGTTTTGGAGTCGGTCGCCTGGGTCCACATCCTGGCTCCCGCTCTGCGCCCTTAGGCCAGTGGTGCCAACAGCCGAACCCTGTGCCAGGGCCCGTCGGCTTCTGCTCCTCCGGCCTCGTGGGGTGCTGGGAAAGCTTGTTACACCCACCCGGTCCTTGCCAGAGCCGCACGGAGAGTGTGCCAAAAACATCTGCAATTCTTCGGCTTTTTCTTGGGCCTCTGGCACATCATCCCGGGACGCAATTTCTAGATGGGAAACTAAGAAGCTGCTGCTCACAGAGGCTGAGCACTGAGTCAGCTCAGGGCTGGGGGCCCAGGCCCTGCAGCCTCCCACAAGCACGGCTGGGCTGCGGGAGGGAGGGCTCTGGCTCTTCCCCAGGCGCCAGGCACACCCTCAGCTCCACCCAGCATCTGCCCTGGTCCAGGCCCGCCCCTCCCACCTGGCCAGGTGGCTCAGCGCCTCTCTGCTCGTGCCCACACACCCCCTCAAGCTCACAGAGAAAGGCCTGCCCCACCGCCCCCACACCCTGGCCTCTCCCTACCCACCCCCAGTCTTCCGGGAACTCTTTCAAGTCCTCTGCTGCTCCAGGCTGCTCTTTGTGCCTCCAGGCCTTTGCACCTGCTGTTCCCCCTCCCTACTCGGAACACCCCGTCTCCTCTCCCCGCTTCCTGGTTAACATCTCCTCCTCCATCTCTCCTTAGCTCTTCCCCCAGGGAGTGTCCCACTTCCCACCACCCCACAACACACACACACACACACAGCACACACTCCCCCACATCACACAGGCCACACCACACAGAGGCACAGACACACCACACAGATCAGAGACACAAGGTGCACACACACGTACTCGCACACTCCCTATGCCATAGGCCGCAGACACACGGACCCCATGCACGTCACAGACCATTCAGTACAAACGCCTTACGGACCCTGACCACACAGTAAACACACACGTTCACACACAGACCACACAGCACGCATCCAGGCGGCGTTGGTGCCCACACTCCCCCCCCACCCCCGCCGGGCTCCTCCAGCCTCTAATCTTGCCCCCTCACCCCCATCGTGGGGTTTACCCCCCAGTAAGCGCAGGGCCCCATCCTCCTCCTCCATTCCAGCACAGGGACTGGCATCAAGTCTCGCTGGTTGGTATCTCGACCCCTGACCCCCCATGGTCAGTAGTGTCCCAGTCCCGCCCCCATCGAGGCCCTTTCAAACGAGTGCCTGCCCCCATTGCTGCCAGCAGCTGTCCTCCCTCCCTCCAGAGCTGCTCTGGGCCGGGCCCTGTCACCGCAGGTCACTCTAACCTGGCCTTTGGTCAGCCCCACTCCCACCCCAGACCACGGCTACTCAAGAGGAAGCACCAGTGTCCAGCTGCCCCCTGTCCCCACTCTGCCACCCCAGCCCAGGGCCTTGGGGCTATTTCGTGACTTCAACTGGGCCAGAGTCTTAAGGTCCCTTTTGTCTGGGGCCTCAACTTTCTCATCTGTAAAATGGGGCAGCACTGAAGGTACCTTGTAGCAACTAAGAAAAGTCATGGTGATATCAGCATGGCCACCGGTTTCCTGCCAGGCCGAGTTTGTGGGTGAACTGAGCTTTGCTGGGTGCAGCTCGGCCCCTCGCTGAGCCCCTTCCCCAAGTGTCACGCCCTCCTGCAGACTGGGTCCCTGAGGCCCTTTGTGCCGGGCCCCCCGGGGTGGGGTGTTGGGTTGGGGTCCTGACAAGGAGCAGGCTTGTCTGTCCCTGGCGCTGCCCCTCGCGTTCAGCAGCCCTCGGGGGACCTGGCCTGCAGCCCACATCCCCAGAGCACACCCTGGCTGCCCGGCCTGTCAGGAGAAACACACAGAGAGGGAGGGCCAGCCTGTCCCGTTGGGTGACCAGCATCAGGAGGGAGAGGAGGGGGATGGGCGGACACAGGGAAGGAGCGAGTGGCCGGCCTTCGTCAGGGTGGACATGTTCAGGGGATATGGACTTGGATGAGCTGCCCCATGACCGCACGCGCCTACTCTCGTCCTCACTGCCCCTTGGGTGCTAGGGCCCTCCCTTGGCCCAGGAGGAGCCCAGCAGCTCCCCTGAGCTCTGACTCGGAGTGGCACCCCCCCCATCCCCATACGCAGAGGCCGGAGCGGGGAGCCAGGTTGCACAACCATCTGTCGCTCATGTGTTTTCATTCACAGGAGCCACTGGTGCCTTCCGTGTGCCCCGCACAGAATCACGTGCTGGGTCCACGGTGAGGAACAACCGGGTGCTGCCCTCGGAGTTGAGCAGAGTTGACAGATGACAAGCAGTGAGCAAACGGAGGCAGCAGGACAAAAGCAGGGAAGGAGAGGTGCTGGCATGGGGACGAGGAGGCACCCCTGCTCCTTTATAAACACTCCCATACATGGACCCACATGTGTGTCCCAGGGTTTCTCCCACAAATTTTCTGATCAGTTCACTCATCCTGTGTGTGAATATGTTTTGATCACCTTTGCAGAAGCACGGGGCAGAGTGATTAACAGCAAAATCCAGGCTCCTCCTTCTGGCTGTGTGACTTTGGGCAAGTCGCTGTCCCTCTCTGAGCCTCCATGTCACGTCCTCTGTAAAATAGGTGCATATCTCACGGGGCTGTTGTGAAGAGTCCCTGAGATGGTGTGTGTGAAGCTCTTGGCCTGGGGACCCAAGCTTAACTCTGCTCCAAGTGTCCCCTGGCCCCTGACCTCTGCACTCAGGCCCCCCAGCACACCAGCCTCCAGTCTCTGCCTGAACCCCAACACCTGGCAGCCAGCTTATCTACATGGCCCGGCCTAGGAGGGCAGAGCAGCCCTCTGAGATGCAGGCCCAGCACAGCTGGCCGTGATGACCGACCGCCAGGCGCGACTTGGGTACCCGACCTGGTGCTCAGAGCGCCTGCCTCTCTGAGGTGGACTGTTGCCCATGGAGGTAAGTTCTAGAACCACAGGGTTAATTTGTTGGGGGAGCCACGGGCCCTGCCTCCTGCATTCTGGGACCCACTGGTTAAAAAAAGAAAATTGGCCATAGTTTCTAAGTACTGACCACCCCCAGCGGCGTGAGCCAGGCCCCATGAGCCCTTCTGACAGCCCCACGAGGCTTGTATGGGGCAGCACGGGTGAGGGGAACAAGGCCGGGCAGCGCCAGTTAAGGTGAAGGAGCCCGGATTCGCCCTCTTCTGAGCCCAAGGCCTGGCTCCACCCCCAGCCTACCCCTGCCTTTCTCTCGTCTGCAGAGAAATGAGTGTGTCCCGTGCCCACCTTGCCTAACTCACACCCCGCTGTTCCCCACCCACCCAGCTCCTGGGCATCACCCCCGGGACCTCTGCAGAGAGCCTTTGCCTGTGACCTGGGGAGGGGGGCTGAGAGGAGGTGCTCCGCAAAGGGCAGATCATCAGGGGAACTTCCCAGGAGGGGTCATGAGACCCCAGGTTGTCAGAACTGGAAGGGACCTCAGGGATCACCACTTTGGCAACCCTATGTTGCACACACAGAAAAGCTTCAGCTCAGAGAGGTGGGGACCCTGGCCTGGGGACCCACAGCAAGGTACTGGCCCAGCTGGGGCTAGATAGGCGGAGGTGGCTGAGCTTTGGGACTCAGCTGCCCGCGTCTCAATCTGGGTCTGTGGCTTGCCAGCTGTGAGCCTGCGTCTGACCCCTGTGTGCCTCAGTGTCCTCAGTCTGTAGCATGCGGAGAGTGATAATTCCTGTTTCAAAGGCTGTTGGGAGACAGAAGTGAGTGAATACACAGACCGTGCTTAAAAACAGGGCCTGGTACACAGGGAGCATGCCACAGACATCAGTGGTCACTCTCAGTCTGCTGATTTCTAGTCCAGCCCAGACCCATCTGTCCGGTGAACCTTCAGTGTCGCCTGCTCCGGGCCAGGCGCCCCGGCGACACCGAGGATGGAGCAGTAAACAGGACTGACAGAGCCTGCCTCCTGGCGCTCACGGTCCCGGTGGGGAACACACCTGAAATAGGGAACACCAGAGTGAATCGGCTCATTACAGTGTGGTTTCTGCTGGTCTGGGGGGTCAGGGAGGGTCCCCCACTTAAGTTGAGATTGGCAGGATGAAGAGCAGAAAGCACGGTTCTAGGCAGAGGGAATACCATGCATGCGGGCCCAGGGCAGGAAGGACATCAAGCTGTCCAGATCAGAGAGGAGGCCCAAATCACTGGGGTTCAGAAGCCAAGGTGAGGCGAGGAGAAGAGAAGCTGGGGGGAGCAGACATGTGGAGCCTGGGGATGCTACACCGAGATCCTGAGAGCCAGGGCGCGTTAGGGAGGGAAGGAAGTGGTCAGGCTTGCAGTTTAGAAACATCTGTCTGGCTGACACAGAGGGCAGACTGGACGGGGAGAGGGCAGAGAGTGGGAGCGGGGAGCCTGGCCTGGCTAGGAGCCGGGCAGCGGGCGAGGGGTGAAGGGAGCTGACCCCTGTAGGTGGGCAGCTTCTCATGTCTTGCCAAGGATTGGGCTGGGGGCTGGGGAGGAGAAGTCAGGGATAGCACCTGGGCTCTGGCCAGGGTTGGGGTGCATGGCTGGAAGGGATGGTCAGAAGCAAGTTCAAAGAAGACGGGAGACCCTGCGTCTAGCCTGGGACATCCCAGCTGCAGCAGCCCCTAGGGACCTCAACAGCACCCTCAGACCTGAGTCCCAGACCTCTGGCCCTTTTGCTGTACCCTTCCTCATGGGGAAAGGAATCCTTGTGACCAAGGGGACAGGCCCAGCTAGATCCAAGAGCTGGGCACCTGGGACCCTGGAATCCCCTGTTTAGTGGCCCCAGCCCACTTCCTGGGCCCATCCTCCGGAAGGTAGTCTGAGCTGCATTTGGGCACCCTAAGCCCCAGGGTGGCCCCGAGGTTGCTCTTTGCAGGGGATGTGGACAGAGTTTATGCACGCAGACTGGAAGGTCCACACCTGAGCACACAAAACCCTTCCTGGAAAAGGGGAAGAGAAGAGGGGCCGAGTCGGGGCCGCAGGCGGCGGGGGGGCCGGCTGGCCCCAGGCTGCCACTTCCAGTACTGGCCCAGGAGTCTGGATTCCAAACGCAAACCCAGCCTTCCAGGGGCATTTGTCCTTACGAAGGTGTATTTGTCAAAGAAAGAGGACAGAACATATTTTATTTAGCAGTTTGTAAGTGTGATTTATAACTCGTAAACACTCAGCCATGAGGTATGTGGGCCTCCTCTTGTGCTCCTGGCTCCCTGCTGCGCAGAGAGGACCCGCTTCCCTGGGCATCCGGCGGCTGACCCTAGACAAGCAGGTTGACTCCAGGGGATCCTCCAGACTTCGAGACCCCACTTAGTGCCTCCCCACTGTGCCCTGCCCAGTCCCTCTGCCTTTGTCTCAGGCTCCTCCCGCCCCTCCTCCTCCAGGAAGCCTTCCCTCCCTGGAGGCCCTGGCTCTCCAGCTTGTCACTGGTGTCATTTGGTCACAGTGATGCTTGGTGGTCTGACTGGCTGGGGAACGTGAGTCCTGTGCCTCCTGGGGGAGCAGGAGCTCGGAGAAGGAGCACCTCCCAGCAGAAGCAGGATCTTGCATTGGGTAGGAGTCAGGCTCAGAACGCACAGACACTCGGGGGTCAAATCCCAGCTCTGTGACTTTCCCGCTCTGTGACCTTGGGCGGCGGCTTCACCGCTCTGAGCCGCTTTCCTCGTCTGAAAGCCCATAATCATAACGGTACCTCTTGCAGCGAGGAGGCAGCGTGGGGTGCGGAGCCCACGTGCGCCCGGCGCTGGCAAGTACTCGGGGAAGGAATTACGAAGGGCAGGCGTTACATCATTCGCTTCTTTTTTACAGCTGAGAAAACAAGCGGAGGAGGCTCAGCGAGGTGAAGCCAGCTGCCCAAGGTCACACAGCTAGTAGCGGGGGAGTGGCCCACGCCAGGCTCTCTGACCTGTGCTCTAACCACTGAGAACCCCGGCCGCGGGCTCGCCCCCACGTCACCTTCCCCCGGTCTCCGTGGCCCTGGGGCTCCTGAAGGCCGCGTGGGCCGCGGAGGCAGGTGGCCGGCCAGGGCCGAGCCCGCGGGGCGGAAAGGGTTACCGGCTCGGCCGCAGTGGGCCGGCCTCTGGGGGAACCAGCCAATGGGTGCGCGCCGCGATGAGGTAATGCCGGGACCGCGCGGGGTGGGCGGAGCCGGCGGGCCCGCTCCTGCTCGAGTTCCTTCTCTCTCCGCCAACCCCTCACCTTTGACCTTGATGTCCCCCCCAACCACGGCCGTACACCCGCAGAAACCCCGGGGCTGGAGCTGAGGGTCTCCGTCGGCCCTGGATCCTTTAAGGTCGGCGGCAGGAACCTGGAGACGTCCCGCCTCCTCTGGGCCTCAGTTTCCCCCTTTCGATGATGAGAGTCGATGATGGCTGAAGGCCGGAACAGCAGTGGACGTCCTTGGACCCCAGGACATTTTCAACCTCTCCTTGCCCTTGGCCACACTTAGCGGGCGCGGCCCTGGCCCTTCTCAGGCGGTGCCCAGCACCAGGGGGCAGGGAGTCCTGTGGCCGGGTCACACCCTCCACGTGGCCCCATCCACGGATCCATCAGCCCCTCCCTATCTCTTGGGTTTCCGCGCCTGAGTGCCCTCTGAGGTCCCTTCGCTGCCACCAAGCCCCCGAGTTAGCTGCATAAGCAGCTGGACAGGCCGGTTTGGTGGCCAGAGGTCAAAGTGCATCCAACCATCAGCATTAATTGAGCGTCTACTATGTGCGCTCAGAGCTTGGGGCTTGGGTGCTGCCCGGCCCGCCTCCGGGCGCCCCGCACCCCCTCCCGCCGTCCACGCCGCCGGGCACGAAGCGGTTAATAGCTTTCTCGCCGAGCTGGCACCGCTGCCGCCGGGCTTATTAGTCAGCTCGCAGGGAGGGGGCGGGGAGAGGAGGGGCTGGGCTGAGAACCGCAGAAAGCTATTCTCAGGGGCTCCCAAGTGTGGGGAGGGCGGCCCAGCAGGAGCTGCTGCTGCTTCCCAGAAAGTTGATTATTTTTAACCCAGGAAGAAGAAAGGAAGGAGGCGAGGGAGAAGAACTCAGAGAAAAGAGGGGAGAGCAGAGGAGAGGAGAGGAGAGGAGGCGGGGAGGGGATGAGGAAGGGGAATGGGGAACGGGGAGCAGAGGGGCCATGGAGGGGAGTGGAGGGAGGGGCTGGGCCAGCTGGGGTGGGGGGAGCCAGCTGGTGGGGTCTCTGGGAGGGGAATGGATGTGGAGGGGCGCTGCCCGCCTCCTCAGCCCTCCCCACACCCCTCTGGCTCCTCACCCGGGACCCCTGCTCTGTGGGCTCTCCTGCTGGACCCCCACCCAGGCTGTGCATCCTGCTGTTCCCCGTAGCAGCCCCAGCCCAGGGCTGTGCAGGCACGGTGGCTTGGAGAGTGGGGGTACAGGGCGGCCGCAGCCCTGCCCTTGGGTGCTCTCCAGCCATCAGGAGCACACCATGTCCTTGCCCTTGTGGGGACCGCTGCGCAGGGGACAAGGGGGGCTGCCCTGAAAACCCGTAACCTTCGCAGGGAGGGGCTCCTGGAGGGGAGGGAGGAAGGGACCTGGGGCTCCCCTTCTCCCGCCTTGGAGTGGAGTGAGGAGGGGGCTGGGGACACAGTGACAACCAGACAGACGCAGCCGGGCCCGCATGGGGCTCCCAGTCCTGCAGAGGAGGCAGAGGCTGCACAAACCATTATGAATAATGCATCATAATGACGAGAGGGCAGCGGGCTGGCAGGGGACAGTCAGGGAGCTGGGGGGGCTGGCCCCAGGGGCCTGCCCTCTGCAGGAGTCACAGGAGGGGTCCCTGAGGAGGGGTGCCTGAGGACCAGGAGTGTTAACTAGGTGAGGAGTGACTGGTGGAAAGGGCAGGGCCCCCGTGGATGAGGTCCCAGGGGCACAGACCTGAGCCTGAGAGAGGGTCATGTGGCTCTCGTCCTGGAGGCGGCCGGAAGCTTTGGAAGAGTTTTATAGAGCAGGGTGAGGAGAGCAGATCTGCAAAGGTCACTCAGGACGGTAGGGGACAAGAGTGGATGCAGGGAAGTGGCACCAAGGTCTCGAGATGGCAGCCTGGCCCAGGGAGGTGGCCTCTGAGACAGAGGGGAGGCTGGCCTTGGACAGATTCGGGAGGAACAGAGGACGGGAGTTGGTGCATCATGGTGTGAGGGGTGGAGGAGGTGTCAGGGAGGTGCTGGGCGCTGGCTTGTGCAACGAGCGAGGCTGGTGCTGTCCCCTGAGGCCGATGGTGGCCAAGGGGAGCAGGTTTGCAGAGTTCAGGCATGTGTGTTGGGACCTGGTGGGGACAGGCCGAGGGAACAGCTTGAGCAAAAGAACAGAGAGAAGGGAAGAGGGAACTGCATGTGGCACTGTGGATGTGCTGGAATCTTCCAGAAAGGCTGAGTCTGGTCGTGGTGGGCCCTGACAGCAGGCAGAGGGGTCTGAACTCAGCCTGTAGTCAGTGTTGAGCCGTGGAAGTGTGGGGGCAGCAGAAGGGCACGTTCCGGCGCTGGCCACGGCGAGGGCGCTCAGCAGGCCAATGGCCAGGGCCGGCCTGGGCTGAGTCCCCAGCAGCTGCCGCCTGTACCCCAAGGTGGAGGAGGGGATGTGGGAACGGGGGTGTGTCAGGGCTCCAGGTCTGGGCAGCCTACGAGTGTGAGTGTGTGAGAGTGGGTGTGTGAGTGTCCCTTGCACTGAGTGTCCTGCCCTCCACTTGAGGCAGGACCTAGGGGACACATCAGTGTGTCCAGGACCAGGGAATGGCCTGGCCAGGCTGGACAGGGGATGATGGAGGGAGGAGGACCTCAGCCCCAGCCACCGCTCTGCAAATCCAGCACGATCCCCTCCACTCCTGGTTATTCTGGAGCCCAGGACCAAATCTGACCCCTCCCCAAGGAGCCGGGGTGGGGGGCACTGGGTTATTGGCTGGAGGGCAACGTCTGTACCCTTAACCGCTGCAGGGTGCTGAGGAGGCCTTATTGGGGCATCCCAGGTCTGTCCCCTCCCAGGACGGGAAGGCAGGTCTGCTAGGCCTGGAGCTGCCCTTAATACCAGGGCCCAGGGGCTTAGCCAAGGCCAGGTTGCAGACAGCACTGGGGGCAGTGGCCTGGCCACCTGCAGCTCTGACCCTACCTGCAGACTCTTGGACCCATGGGCCTGTGGCTTTCCCGTCAGTCCTGCCACCGACCAGTAGCCCTCCCACCCCCAAGGTGGGTACACATCACAAAGTCGTGGTTAAGATGGTGAGACAAACCTGAATCCAAGCCCCTTGCTGACAGGCTGTGGGCTCTGGCCAGCGTTTCTGGCCTCTGTGTGCCTCAGTTTCTTCATCTGCAAAATGGAGATAATAATGGCAGAGGCAGGGAAAAGATGGAGGTGAGGCCCTTAGCAAGGGAAGTGGCCTGTCCCGGGTCACTTGGGGCCCTGAAGTCTTGCCAGGTGTGTGCTGAGGGCCATGGGCTGCAGCAGTACAAGAGGGGGAGATGTTGGTTTCCCACCCTCTCCGGGCGGGCAGGCCAGGTGGCAGAATTGTTCCTGTTTTGCAGATGAGAAAACCAAGGTTCAGAGAGGTTATCCCTGGCCCAGTGCCACACAGCAGAAAGGTGGGGGACTGGGCCTCAGACGCTGAGGGCTGCTCTGCCCTCGGGAACTCGGTTCCCTCTGTCACTGCCCTCCAAGTGAGAACCGCGTGCCGGACACACTCCCCTCCAGGACACCCACCCCTCCCTCCCAAAGGCACACGGTGACCCTAGCCTGGCCCCCTGGGCCCTGGAGGAGCCCTGTCTGTCCCCCTAGGGCATCTCTGAGCTGTGCTTTCCCGTCGATGGAGCACAAAGAGGGGGAGCCGGCAGAGAAAGAGCCCCACAGGCGAGGAGCCGGCTCCATGGGTGCTTTTCTCCGCTTTCTTCCTCTCCCGGCTCTTTGTTAAGCTCCCTTTCAGCTGAGCCGGCAGAGCCTGGGTGTTCTGAGCTGACAATAATTGCTGCGTCTAGACACTGTCTGGTTTGAGGCCTCCCTCTCCCGCCTGCTGGCCTCCCCAGGCTCCTGCCCCAGCCCCGAGGCCCTGCCCCGCGCTCTCCGGTTCCCACACCCCTCTCCTCTCTGGCTGCCTGGCCCATCCTGCCTCCCTCCTGCTCCCACCCTCACATCCCTCTCTCCCTCTCTCCCCCGCCCACCCTCAGGAGCACACTGGCCCCATTCTGTCCCCAGGACCCGAAATCCAGGGGACAGAGTGACTTTGCATTTGGCTCTGGTTAGGAGGCCTTTGAGGAAACTGAGCCCAGGAAACCCTCCCCAGCTGTCAGCCCCCCGAGGAGTGGAGCCCGCTCACCTTGCTGGATGCTGGGCTGAGCTGGGGAGCTCTGGGATCCACCCCAATCCTTCCCTCATCTTTCCCTCCAGGCCCGGATGGGAACCCAGAGGAATCAGCTTAGGAGGGGCTTAGGATAGGTACAAGGAAGAACTTCCTGGTGACTCTGACCCTCACACGCACATGGAGTGGTTTCAGGAGATGGATGTCTGGGAAGTCAATTTTCATAGGTTCTAAGATCCGTTCCTGCCCCAGCTCACATCAGCGCCTCTGAAAGATTCCCCAGAAGCTTGTGTCTCTTCACGGGTGTCAGAATTGAGGCCCTCACGGCGATCTGGAGACAGTAATAATGATATCCAGCCCTTTCCTGCTCCAACCACTGCACAGACTCTTAACACATATTCATTCGTTTAATCCTCCCAACAGCCCAAGGAGACAGAGAGAGAAAACAAGCCTATGATTTGTCCCGTGTCACAGATGAGGAAACTGAGGCCCAGAGAGGTTAAGTAACTTACCCAAAGACACAGAGCCAGCGAATGGATGAGCCTAGATTTGAAGGCGCAGAGGCGGGCTCCAGAGCCCCAGTAATCACCAATACTAGGAACATGCAATGCTTGCTGAGCACCTGGGGCTCCGGCTAGCACTTTACGTGCACTGGGTCCCTTATGCTCGCAACACTGTCACACAGGATCAGGATTCTGTCCATTACACAGATTAAAGAGAGTAGCCCAGGGCTGCTGGGCGTGGCCAGACGGTCACCTAACTCAGGGGCGGAAAGACCTAGAAATCCAGGCCCTCATCGTGGGGCTGTTGTTCCGCTTGTGAAAGGCTTGGCATCGAGTAGAAGCTCCACAAATGTTGCTGCCATTTCCCACTTCTTCCCCCTGGACTTTCTTAGTACCCCCTGGGCATACGGCCCCCGCCAGGCTGGGGAGACAGAGCCAGTGTGGGGCTCTGTCCTCAGGAGGCCATGGTCTAGAGGGGACTGGCCAGTCAGCCAGTTTCAATCTGGAAGGGGACTCATGACGACGCCAGGGATGCAGGGCCTCTGAGGGCCAAGGGGAGGGGCCCTAATTCCAAGAAGGCTTCCTGGAGGAGGGGAATCAACACCACGTCCTGGAGGATGAGTAAGAGTAAGGCAGGCAGAGAGGGGAGGGAACGGTGTTCCCGGCAGAGGGAACCACACAAAGGAAGGTCCCGAAGTGAGAGAGGAAAAGGGTAATCTCAGAGGACCAGAGAACCCTCAGCAGCTTTGTCAGGCTGAACAGGTGCAGGGGGCAGGGAGGGAATCGGGGAGAGCCATGCGGCTGGAGCCCAGCTGATCAGGACTGGCCTCCATCGCCAGGCCGGCTGGGAGCTGGGCCTTCCCCCCCCCCCCCAGAGGCGGGGAGCCCAGGGGGATCCAACTGCAGGGGCTGCGATGACCAGGAGGATGGGGAGGGGCGGGCTGGGTGGACTGGAGAGGCCCCGAGGAGTTAGAGAAAGGTGGCCTCCTCTGATCTTGGGGGCTGGCCTACAAGTTTGTCTTCAGTGCCATTCCAGACACGGGGAGCAACGTGGACGAGGACCTGGGCGAGAGTGGCCCCCGGGAGGTGTGCTCTGGGAGGAAGCCGCTGGGGCCGGACACCGAGTCGCCTTCAGGAGGAAGGTGGAGGGAACGGCACAGTTTGGGGCCTCAAGTAGGAGGATTAATTAGGAAGATCAATCTGGAGCCTTTGCAGGATGGATTCGAGGGGCAAACCCCCGGGCAGGGAGGCCGCTGAGCGGTTTTCCTCTCCCAGCCACTCCTCCCTCCTGCAGAGCCGTTTTGGTTCTGCACCGTCTCCCTCCCCATGGCTGCCTCACCCCCTCCACCTCTAGCTGGGGAGGGAAGGCAGCCTCTCGCCATTCCTTCCTCATCCAGGCCATCGGTGGAGATGTCAGACAGCACGCGTCCACGCCTGGACACCTCTCGTGGCCTCCAGGGGCTGACACTGGCAGACCCATTAGTGGGCTCCATGCCAGCCACCTCCAAGCTGGCTTCAGAGCGGTGCGGCCACAGGCCGGGGTCGTGGCTTCTCTGGACTCGACTTGGGATGTGCCGCGTGGGCCTCGCGAGGGGCTGTGGGCAGGCGGAGACGGCACCTCCTGTCTGCAGACGGCGAAATGCCGTCCTGTTAGTTAACCTGCTACTGGGAGTTTACAGGCTGGTGAAAAAGAGACAGGAGGCGGGCGGCACGTGTGCTCAGGCAGGTGGGGATGGTCCAGGAGCGCTGACGGTGGTGCCTGGATCCCGCAGGCCCGCCACCCCTGACCCCAAATCCCTGGGCAGAGGGTTCCAGAATTCAGAATTTTTTCAGTCGCAGGAAGATAATGTGACACATATGCCACCTATTTGCTAACACCCCCATGAAGTGTGGGGCGGCCCCCGCAGTCAAACACATTAATACATCTGCAGCGAGGCGTCTGAACAAAGATGGGAAACACCCTCTGAATCTGTTTCTCATCTCTAAAGTTGGCAGTGGTGGCACGCTGCTCACAGAGCCGCCCTGAGACCCTGATGCCCTCAGGATGCTGGCCGGCCTGTGGGGCCTCAGACCCCGGCTGGCGTCCCGCCCAGGCCCTTGGCACTCGCTGCTCCTTTCGGGAATATTCCTCCCAGAGAGAGGAATGGCTGTCTCACTTCCTTCAGGGCTCTGCTCCGATGGCACCCCCTCAGCTGGCTCGCCCTGGCCAGCCCCGCCTCCTGCCACCCTGCTGGCTCTCCTTTCTCCTCCTCCACAGCCCGGTCACCTGACATTCATTTAATCAATTACTCAGTTATCAATTGCCTGCTCTCCTGCAGCAGCATTCGAGCTCCAGGAGGGCGGGACTCTGTTCTGTCACCTGCTGTGCCTCCAGAACCTAGGACAGCACCTGCATGGGCGGGCACTCGGATCCGAAGGACCGATTGTTCACGCCTGGCACATCGAAAATGCTTAATGAAGCCCAGCTGGCACCATCACCATTATTGTTGTTATTGATGTTGCTGCTATTATTATCATTATCATCATTATCATGTTCCCGAGCTGATCCCAGACCTCAGTTCTCCTGTCTGTGAAATGGGCGTCCTGGGGACTGGGGCACCAGCCACCAGAAGTCCATCAGGTCCTTGCAGGACAGACAAAGAACGTGGCCCACCCCTCCCCGGGGGGAGCCTGCGCCCCTCACTGGAGAGAGAGGCCCGAGAGAAGCTTGGAGAACGCCAGCCCCAGTGAACAGGGCTGCCAGAAGGCCATACATAATTCATTGCCAAATGGGGCCGCGGGCGGCTCTCGGCGGTGCGCGCTGGGGCTCACTCTGCGCCTGGCACCTTGCTGACTGCTCCTCACACGTCGCCTCATTGCATCTTCACGGATTTGCAGGGTGCGATCCATCCCCCCACCCCGTTTCACCCAGGGGGAGCCTGAGGTTCAGAGGATGGGGCCACCGTGCAAGTCCCAGCTTCTCGGTGGCCACACAGGGTCAGCAGATTGGGATCCAGCAGCCCCCAGTCCCTGCCTCTCTGTGGTAGGAAAAGACACCTGGGGAGGGCTGGGAGGGACAGAGGAGACCCCCCCCCCCCCACCCCCAGGCAGGGCAGACGGAGGGCAAGCTCTAAAGAAGGCTCAGGGGGCCATTGCGTCCCAAGCCCCCAGCCCCCAGCCCACCTCCCACACCCGTGCCCTGCTCTCCTTGAGGAGGCGCTCCCTGCTGTGGCCACCGAGAGCGCTGGCTCTGGAGCTTCAGGGGCTCAGCCTGCTCAGCTGTAAAATGGGAACCACAGATGCCACCTCCGGGGGCCATGAGATCATGCAGACACTGTGCTGGCTCCCAAAGTGGCATCTGCTGGGGGAAACAGCCAACCGCATAAGGTGACAGCTCCCTGATGCCGCTTAGACGACATTTTTAATTTTTTATTTTATTTTATTTTTTTGAGGAAGATTAGCCCTGAGCTAACGTCCACTGCCAATCCTCCTGTTTTTGCTGAGGAAGACTAGCCCTGAGCTAACATCTGTGCCCATCTTCCTCTACTTTATATGTGGGATACCTACCATAGCATGGCTTGCCAAGCGGTGCCATGTCTGCACCCGGGATCTGAACTGGTGAACCCCGGGTCGCCAAAGTGGAATGTGCGCACTTAACCGCTGCGCCACCAGGCTAACCTCAGATGACATTTTTGAAACAGCAAAAGTTTAGCCGTGGAGGTCAGATTGGAGGTTGCCAAGGATGCAGGAGGCGCCGGATGGGGGCGGTCTGGAGTATGGTCACAAGAACAGCAGGAGGGGGTCCTTGTGGCCATGGAGGTGTCCTGTGTCCTGACTGGGATGGAGGATACGCAGCCCTGGGGTCAGATGGCACAGAATGAACACACACACAACAGTATACTCAGCGCCGGGACATCTGAGAAGATCTGTGGAACGTGTCAACGTCCATACTCCACTTGGGAGATTGTCCTATGGTTCTAGATGTTTCCATAGGGGGAACTGTGTAAAGGGTAGCTGGCATCGCTGTTATTTCTTACAACTGCATGTCCATCTAGTTATCTCAATAAAATTGTCGATTAGAAGATGTCGTCTGCCTCTGCCCAGAAAGGGTTAACTGAGTCCCTGCCCTCAGTCCTCGCCCATCACGGAGGGCGCCCAGACGCAGCACCAGGGGGCATCTGCAGGCAGTGGGAGTTTTCCTCGGCTGTCAGTTGTCCTTCCTGCCTCGCTCTGAGTGCCCCTGCTCTTATTCCAGAATGTTCCTGTCCTCCTACACCTTCCCATGGACAGGAATTCAATACGGCCCCAGGGGACTCCAGAATAGACTCTGAGGAGAACAAGGAAGGCCTTTGTCGTCAGTCCCCATCTGCGTGGGTCTGGGAAACCCGGCCGGGCTCCGAGGCTCAGTCAGGGTTGTGGAAACCGCGAGCCCCTCCTCCCTCGGCCGCCTGTCTCCAAGAGAATGAGGGGCAGGGGGGAGAATGCTGACTGTCAGGCAGCGCGGGTCCCAGATCCCGCCAGGCTTCTGCGTCCCCACGTGACTCCAGACCATCCCTGTCCTCCCTTTGGTTCTTAGTGTCCTCGTTTGAAGCACAAAAGAATAGGACTAGATTACCCTTAAGAGTCATCCGGGCCCTTGAAGAGGTCGGCCTGGCCTCTATGCTGCTGGCCAAAGAGGGCTTTCCTTTGCGTTCTGTGTGGTTGGACAGGAATTGCTGGGCCCCAGGCCTGCCTTTGGCCCTTCCCTGCATGTGACCTTGGGCCCTCTCTGCCTTTCAGCAACAATACGGTGAGAAGGTTACACAAGCTCAGGTCATTCAGTCACTCAACAAACATTTATTGAGCACTCGCCAAATGCTAAGCACCGGCATAGACACTGGAAAAAAAAAAGGTGGGGGGAAAAAATGCCATCACTGCCTTCATGGAACTTGCAGTCTAGGAGGGAAGAGTGCCACAAATAAACCAAAAATTGCAGCTGGGATTGTACAAAGAAGACACGCGCTCAGCTAGGGTGGTGTGCCTCAGGGCCATGGTGGGGGCTTCTGTCTGAGGTCTGAGTGAGAACTTAACTCTAGCAAAGGGAAGGGCCGCAAGGGAGAGGCTGCTCCGAAACAGGGAGCAGGCGGAGCTGGGGGCCTGTGCAGAGGGCTGGCCCAGGGCGGGAGCTCGTGGTCCAGAGAGAGACCCCCGCTCCGGGGGATGACCAGGAGAGCAGGTGCAGGTGCGAGGTGAGGCTGGGAGGCCAGAGGGCTGGTTCAGGACCCTCGTCGCCGTCCCGACGGAGGGCAGCCTTTGCTTTAGGCAGAGGGGGTTACCACGCTGGCCTCGGGTTTTGAAAGTCGCCTCCTGTTTGCCATGAGGAGAAGGGAATCTGCTGGGCCCTCCTCGTGGCCTCGAGCGATCCTTACTGTGCTGTCACTTACACACGTACCAACACAAAACGAGGCATAAACTCCTTGTAGCTTTCACACAACCAGAAACCGAGACAAATGGATCCATCAAACACAAAATCAATTCAAATAGGATTAATTTTATGTGACATATTACGTCTTTTGTTTGAAACCCTGTCATCACCTACTGTGCAAATAAGTCCCAACCACGGGGGCCGTGAGCTTGTGGGGCGGAGCAGACCGGCCTTTGAAATCAGTGAGAAAAAGGCAGACGACTCAAGAGAAAAATGAGGGGGAATTCTTGGATTGAAGTATTTCACAGGAGAATATCCAAATGGCCAACAAACGCGTGAGAAGGTGCTCAGCCTCCCGAGTCGTCGGAGAAACACAAATGAAGGCAACAGGGAGCTGGCCGATCAGACACCAGGAAAGCTCACGCGGAGAAGACTGATGACACCGAGTGTCAATGAGCACGTGAAGCAACCAGAACGCACCGTGGCGGCGGGGATGTAAATCAGGACAACCCCGGCGGGAAGCGGGCGCCTGCTCCACTCAAAATGAGCACGTCCCACCCTCTGACCCCTTGCTTCCGCTCCGAGGCACAGACCCAACCCACGTGCACCCGTGTGTTCACCAGAGGACGTGACCTGGAATATTCAGAGCTGCTCTGTCTGTCACGGCCCTGCACGGAGTGAGTCCACAGGTCCTGCGCTGTGGAATGGATAAAGGAATTGTAGACTATTCATCCAGAGGGCGACTGGTGGCTTTAAGGATGAATAATCTACAACTATGCACAGTAATATGGACGAATCTCACAAACATCGTGTGCAAAAGATGTCATTTATATAAAGGATGAAAACAAGCGAAACTAGTCTATGGTGTTAGAAATTGGAGTAGAGGTTCCCCTCAGGTGGGAGGAGGGGTAGTGACTGGAGGGGTTTGGAGGATGGGGAGACCAATGGACTGGACAGTTAGGAAGTTGCTGGAAATCGCACTTTGGTCCTCAAGGCTCTGAACTGAACTGAGAGGCCAGATGTCGGAGGCGGGACTTACAGACATGCAGCTCATGGTCCTGGTCCCCCTTTCCTTGCCCACACAGACCACCAACCAGCAAGTGGTACCCTAGGGCCTATAGCCCACCCTGGGCTCATGGAGCCTCATGCACCCTCTCCTGCTCCAGCCCCACGACACTGCCTTGTTGTCCTGCACCCACAACCTGCTGACTGAAGGCTGTGTGCTCTGGCTCGATCAGAGGGAGCTAGACGCCAGGCGTAAGAAAGGGGCTGACCGTCCAGGCCAGAGAGTAGGAGCTCCTCTGGCGGAAGAGGCCTTGCCTGCAGCCCACGGGCACTGGGAGATTGGTGGGCAGACCCCTGGCATCAGCTTCCAAGAAAGGGGAGGGCTCTGGGCAGCATGAGGTGTCTGCACTGGCCACAGGCTGTTGACCCCAGCCAGTCCTGGCTTTGAGGATCCATTTGCCTTAGCCTCCCCTCTCCACCCTGCTTCGGAGCAGGCAAAGGAGGAGGGCCACTCCCTGCTCCTGAAAAGTGAACAAATAACCCACATGCAGCCCTCAGTGAGGAAGGACCCGTCTGTCTGACACGAAGATGGTCCTCAACACCAGCTGCTTGGATGGATGCTCAGCTCTGGGCCGGATGCTGTGTGGGCAGCTGACGGGAGCCTCCCCACAGGAAGTTCACTGCCAGGCTTCCAGGAAAGTGGGATCGTAAAATAAGATCAGGGTTTTCACTTAAGAAGCACCCACCGTGGCCCGGCATGGTGCTCAGGGCTTTGATGCACAGCCGCATTCCATTCTCCCACTTAGACAGCCAGAACTCAGACATGGCTGTTTTTCAAATCAGATCTGACAATACCTGCCCTTCAGTTAGAGTTTCTAGTCCTTTTACATTTAGTGTATTTATTCCTGGGTTTACATCTCTTGTCTTTCTATTTGCTGTCTTTTTGTCCCCTCTCTTCTTTGTTCCTTTTTCCTCCTGTACTGCCCTCTGTCGGGTTAGTCAAGTATTTATAGACATTCCATTCTCCTCTGCTGTTTAGCTATCTCTCTTTATATTTTCACTTACTCTCTCAGGGGTTACAATATGCATTCTCAAGTTACCACAGTCTACCGTCCAATAACAGTACCCCGCTTCATGAATTCTGTTAGCGCTTTACCAAAGCAGAATTCCATTCCATCCTCTCCCGACTTTTGAGTTATTGTGGTCATATATTTTACTTTTAGATATGTTATAAATCCCAGAACACACTGTTATTTTTGCTTTAAGGAGTCGATTAATTTTTAAAGAAGTTAAGAAAAGAAAAATAGTCTTTTGCATCTATTCACATATTTACCATTCCCAGTGCTATTTTTTCCCTGTAAATCTGAAATTCTATCTGATATCATTTCCCTTAACCCTTAAGACCTTCTTTAGCATTTCTTATAGTCTATGCATACTGGAAACTAATTCTCTGTTTTTATTTATGCAAGAATGTTTTCATTTTTCCTTTTTGAAAGATATTTTCACCAATAGCATTCTAAGTTGACAAATTTTTTCTTTCATCGCTTTTTAAGTGTTGTTCCATCGTCTTTTGACTTGCATTGTTTTTATGAGAAGTCCGCTGTCTTAGCATCATCGTTTTCCTGCACCTCATTGTCTTCTTTTTTTCCAGCTGCTTTCCAGATTCTCTCTTAATCTTTAGTTTCAGCAGTCTGACAATGATGCACCTAAGTATGGTTTTCTTTGTATTTATCCTGGGTTAGGGTTCATTGAATTTCTTGGACCTGTAGGTTAGTTTTTCAAATTTGGAACATTCTTATCCAATATTTCATCAAAATTTTTTTTGCCCCATTATCTCTCTTTCACTTCTGGGTCTCCAATGACATGTATGTTAAGACAGCTTGATGCTGCCCCACGGGTTATTGAGGCTCGGTTCGTGTATTCAATCATTTTTCTCTTCGTGCTTCAGCATGGATAATTTCCATTGATCTGTCTTTAAATTCATTGGTCCTTTTTTATTGGGTCTAATCTCATCCAAGAAATGTTTATATGGCTGTTAATCCCATCCAATGAATGTTTGACTTCAGATCCTGTATTTTACAGTTTAGAATTTGATATGGTTCTTTTTCAAAAAAAAAAAAAAAAGATTTCCATAACTCTCCTTGTTAGGAGTTGAATTACATCTCCCCCTCCTAAAAAGATATGTTGAAGTCTTAACTCCCAATACTTCAGAGCATGACCTGATTTAGAAATGGAGTTATTACAGATGCAATTAGCTAAGTGAAGATGAGGTCATATTGGAGTAAAATGGGCCCTTAATCCAATCTTACTGGTGTCCTCATAAGGAGGAGAGAGACACAGGGAGGACACCATGTGAAGATGGAGACAGAGATTGGAGCGGTGCATCCACAAGCCAAGGAAGGGCAAGGATCGCCAGCCATCACCAGCAGCCAGCAGAGTGGCCTGGAACCCATTCTCCCTCAGATGGAACTAACCTGCCGACATCTGGATTTCAGACTTCTAGCCTCTGGAACTGTGGGGGAATAAATATCTGTTGTTGTAAGTCATCCAGTTTGTGGCAGTTTGTTCTGGAAGCCCTGGGAAACTAATGCACTCCTGCAGTTTCCCATGTCTTCATCTATTATAATCACCTTTTCCTGTAGATCCTTTAACAAATTCATTGTAATTATTTAAAAGCCTGCCTATAATTCCAACATCCAGATTGTCTCTGGATCTGTTTCCACTGACTTTAAAAAAAAATCTTGTTTATGGGTCACATTTCCCTGTTTCTTCCCATATCTAGTAGTTTTTAATTCTATGCTAGACATTGTGATGATACAATGTAGCGCTTCTGGATTGTGTGATCTTCCTCTGAAGAATTTTGCATCTTGTTCTGCTTAATTGCTGGCCATTCGGCTTGATCCTGTGGAGGTTCGATTTTAGACTTTGCTAGAGCAGGTTTATTTTGATCCTTACTCCTAAGTCATGGTCTCCCAGGATCTCGATGAAAAGCCTGGCTTGTTTACCATGCCACTCTAACTTGGTGAGATCTGAACTAGAAAATCTGTCTCCTTAATGCCAAGCAGCAGCAGAAACCTCTGCTCAGTCCTTCCAGCCATCCAGCTGCGCTTTCCCCTGGGTTCCTTAGAGTCACACCACATGCCAAAATTAGCCAAGAACTGGAGGGGAGTTTTCTCTCTCTGTGGCTCTCTTTTCTGGGATTTTTCTCTCCCGATTTCTAGCTGCTCTGGGGGCCCTGAACTACAACGTTCCACTCCTCAGCCAATAAGCCTGCTTTCCGCTTGAGCTCTATCCCCCATGCACTACATGAGCTAGGGAGTGCCCTTAGGGGAAAAGCCAGATAAATATGTCTCTCACCAGTGTGGTTTCCTTGTTTCCCCTCCAGTTTCTGCCTGCTTTTGGTCACTTTCCAGTAATCCCAAACAAATCTGTTTTATATATTTTGTCCAGATTTTATAATTGTTACCAGCAGAAAGTTAACCTGATATAAGCTATCCCTCCAGTACCAGCAAGTCTGTGCCTTGTAAATCCTTACATTATGCTGCCTAAGACTTATAATTTAGTGCTCGTGTTAGGTCTAGTTTTAGACTTGACGTTGGAAGTCACATGGTTTAGTAGAACATGCAGGCCGTTTTGGGGGTCTGAAGCCAGCCAGCCCTGATGTTGAGCCTTGGCTCTGAAACTCTGCTGTGTGACCTTGAACACAGTCCTTCATCTCACTGAGCCTCAGTGGCCTCACCTATTGCAATCACAGTCCCTGCCTTGCGGGATGAGGAATGGAAGTAACCTGAGCAAAAGCCCCACCCCGTGCCCACACATGGTAAAGTGCTCAGTAAATGGGAGCTGTTATTAACAGTGAATCACATGGTTCTCTTCTTGTAAATAAAGATCCCCAATGACATGATGGTCAGCTGGACCCAATTCTTGGCCCTGAGTAAGTACCCACTCTACTCTGTTGACACATTTCAGGATACAAGGTGATGTCCTCAAGTTTGGTTCTCACGGTCGTGTCAGAGGTGCATCTGCTGAGTCCAGGGAGGGACGTCCATCCTCTGAGGTAGCCCACACTGTGCCTCTGGGCAGGAGAAAGTCCTCAGCTAGAAGACCAGCGAGGACTCCAGCCAGCTCATACCTGGGCAAAGTCAGGTCCTAGTTGAATGAGACGGGCCAGGTTGGGTGACATCACTCATGGGGCTTAAACAGCAACCCAGATAAGGAGAAATCAACACACTGGGTATTTACAGGGAGGGTCCCCTCTGAAGGGGTAGAGGCCACTGACACAGCCACAAAAACAAGCACCTTGGCAGAGGAGCCCATTGTCTTGAGGCAGAGCTGTGGGGGCCAAGGCTGCATTCTGGACCAGCTGGGTGGCCTTGGGCAAGTCCCTGTCCCTCTCTGGACCTCCTTTGACCATCTGCACAAAGAGATGACATCTCAGGGCCCTCTCAGCATGGGATCAGAAATCGGGGGCCCTGGTCCCTAGCTGTGGTCCTGCCTCCATCATGGCAAGTGAGGTACCCAACCTCACTCAATCATTCTGCCTCAGTTTCCCCATCTGTAACACAGGGCACGCATACTCAGTACTCCCTTCTGCACCAGGCTGTCATGGGTCCCTTAAACATAACAAAGTACTCTGAAAGCCAGAATATCAAACGTATATTGTGCCCCAAGATCTACAGCCTTGCACCGCGCTGGGCAAGCTCAATAGTCTCGCATTATAAGGGCAAGTAGGTGAAATGGAGCCAGCCCCCCTTGGGAAAAAAATGAGAGCTTTCAAAGAGAGACAAATAACTTGCAATTTAAATGCATAAGAGACCAGGCTGTGCCACCGCATATGCAGATAGATGCAAATGATATGCAAATGGCCCAGAATAAGCCTGAGTTTGCCAATGTCTTCTGCCAAGCAGCCACTTATGGGGTTCAGCCAGGTCTGGTCTGTGCCAGAAGCTCACATCTGGGGCCCAGAGGCCTTGGGGTGACTGTTCAGTTGCACCTCCTCCAGTAAGCTTTCCAAGACCCAGCAGGCTGCAGCCCCTTCCACGCCCCTCCCCAGGCCTGGAGCCTGCCTCCGGATTCTCTGCAAGGGTAGTACCTTCTCTCGCTCCAGACCATGAGCTCCCGGGGGCAGGGGCTCCGTCTCGCTCACCGTCGCACCCCCAGATCTGGCACCGAGCCTGACACTGAGTGGGCGCTCACGGGTTGCAGGCTGAGTGAACGCAGGAAGGCAGGATGGGGGGGGTGAGTTCATTTCCGAGTCCTCCTTGACCCAGGGGACAGGCTGAACCCTCCTCAGGAGCTTTCGGTTGTGCTGTCACCGATAATGGGTGACATTCAACATTGGTACACTGTTACCTGTGAAGATGAAAGGGCTGAAATTTGCAAGGGACTTGCCTAATTTATGAATCAGGAAAGGCTGCACTTGGTTGATATAATGACTTCCTTACCCCTCCCTCTTTCCTTCTGCCGTCCTTTCTGGGCTGGGCCAGGGCCTGACCCAGAGGCAGTGGACAATAAATATGGTTGACGAATGAATGAATGAATGAATGAATGAATGAGGGCCTGAATGAACACAGGAAGTTTCAGCTAGCTTTCTAGAAACTGCCCATAAGCCACAGCCCATTCTGTCCACACCAGCCCTCAAGTTCAGCCACTGATCTCTGTCCACGTGCGGCAGCAATTCTGAATTCTTTTTGGTGTCTGTAAACTTCAGGGACCGTAGCAGACATTTTGTGCCCCATCACATCCCTCGTCCCACTTCTGATTTCAGCTGCAACAGATGGACAGCCCTGACTCCCGTGGACGAGTGTGCCACCCAAGCAGGCGCTTTTCTGCCATGGGGCTTTCCCCAAAGCCTCCTGAGCCACTAGACAGCTCAGAAGTGGGAAGCAAAGGCCCCGGGGTGACCTGCAGCGGTGGAGAGGAGCCAGTGGATAGATGCTCACTTCCCGTCTTCTGGAAGGCAGTCCTGGGAGGGTCTCCACATGCTTCTGGAGCTCCTGGTGGAAACCAGCCTCCTCTCGCCCACAGCAGAGGACGCCCCATCGCTCCTCCTCCTCCCCTGACTCGCTCTCCTGACTCCTGGAGTCACTCCCAAGTCCTAAACTCAAGTTCTGCTTTCAAGGGGCCCCAAATCAGGACAGGGGTAGCTCCCAAATCTGGTTGCACCCAGGGCTGTGCATCTCATGAATATGAGATACCTGCAAATGTAGAAAATGGATTGAGAATGGCTCGTCCCCACAGCCAGAGAAACGGTTTCATCTATAAGCCAATGCCCCGTGGTCTTGGACAAGCGCTGGTTCACTCGCTCAGCACAGAATTCTTGGCCTCCTGTCTGTGCAGGATGCAGCAGACGAGGCCCCGCCCTGGCGCTGCTCACAGCCTAGTGGCGGTGTGACAAGGATACCGATGGGCGACCGGGAAGGGCTCTCTGTGAATCCTGAATCCTGAAAGCCAACCTGTTCCCCTGTGGGCACAACTGTGTCATTTACAGAGGAGGAACTGGGGCTCAGAGTGAAGGGACTTGTCTCAGGGACGGTCAGACAGCTCCTGGGTGGTACAGCAAGACCTAAACCCCCAGCATCTAAGCGGCGGCCTGCAGAGATGCCTCCTGTCCTGGAGCACGCCGCCCTGCTGGGGGCCCAGGGCGGTACAGGACGGAGGTCTGCTTGGGAGGCACGCGGCCCGGACTCTAGACCAGCCTGTCCAGTAGAAATAGGACACCAGCCACAAATGCACGTAGGCGATTTAAAATTTCCTGGTAGCCACATTAAAACAAAGTAAAAAGAAACTGGTGGCATTTATTGTAATAATATTTGTATTTAGTCTAATATATCCAAAATATTATCCTTTTGACATGTCATAAATATTTAAAATTATTAAGGAGATATTTACTTTTTTGTTTTTCATACTAAGTCTTGGAAATCTGGTGTGTGTTTTAGACTAAGGCACATCTCAATTTGGACTGGCCACATTCCGTGTGCTTGCTAAGTGGTGACGTGTCGCTGATGGCTGCCAACTGGACAGTGCAGCCACACCACCACCACCACCACCCCCGCCCCCGGCCATGTGTGACCCCTGCCATGTGTGACCCCAGCCAAGTCCCTTCCCAGGGTTCCTTCATCAGAGGGAAAGTGCTTTGCAAACTCACCATGACCGGGGCACTAGGACCTTCCTCTCACTCATCCGCCCTGGCAGATGAGAGACCCACAGAGACAAAGTTTCGGAGGGCCACAGCTTTGGGGAGACATGCACCCAGGTCCCCTTGTGGTAAGAGAGTCTCTTCCCAAGCTTATGCCCTGGAACCCCGGCCACCCTGGAGAGGGGGACCGGAGGAGCTGGGGGAGGAGTCAGCGAGCAAATCTTTCCCTCCTGCTCAGCTCCCTCCTGCCCCTGCCCCAGGAGGAGACCCCGCAGCTCTGGGGAGGGCTAATTACAGTCCGTTTGAACCCAATGGCTGCCACCTCCCTATTAAAACGCCAGAGGCTAGTTCTGCTCCTACAGTGCAGGGCTGGGGTCTGCCACGCGGGAGGGAGGTTAAGGTGAGTTTAGCGACCCGGCTGTAACAGCTGCTTTAATTTTGTAAAATAGGAGGTCTGTGCTTGGAGCTGGTTCTGGGAGAATGCCGGCTCGCGCCTGCACGCATTAAACACGTTTATCGAGCGCCTCGGATGTTTATGCGTTACCGCGAGGATGCTGGAGATACAGACGGGAAAGGAACTGGGCCTGGCGCCGGGGAGTGCGAGTCCGGTGGACGAGGCTGGACGGCGAGCCAACAGCCCTGAAACTCCGTGCGGAGAGCTGCCAGGCGCTGGGGCCGCCACTCCGCCTGGGCCAGGGGGTGGGAACAGCGAGTTCAAAGAAGAGTGAGATGGGGCTGGTGGTCAGCTGTGTGCCTGGAGGGCAGGAGGCCTAGGAGGGTACCCACAGTAGGCTGGGGCCAGCCCAGGATGGATCTTAAATATTCTCTGAGACTCTTGCTCCAAACAGCAGGACTGCAGGAGGAACCCTGACTCTGCTGTGGCCCCTGGCAAAATCCCCAATTAGGTGGGAATGTGTCGATTCAATTCCATTTCCCCTTCCAGAGGCCTCTATTACTGCTCTGCTGTGGGGAACGCGGAGACGCACAAGACATCAGAAAACAGCAAACAGGCGGGACTTCCATTTCCAGCAGTATTGTGACTTAGACAGCAGAGAACCCGCCTGCTACAAAGTCCTCCTTGGAAATGGTGGCTAAAATATAACAAACACCCTTTTAAATGCATGGCTGAGCTTGCAGGAAAGGAGGGGCACTCCCCAGGGATCAAAACAAAGAAGCAGCTGAAAAGCAGAGCAGGAGGCAGGAGGGCTGGTGCTGTGCTGGGCGCAGGCAGGGCAGGGGCTGTGGTCTCAGCAGCCTGGGGGGTGGGCAGTGCAGTCCCTGTGGGGACAAGAAATCAGGCTTGGGGCTCCACAAAGCAGAGAGTTGAAAATGAGACCCGCCTGCGAGCCACTCTTCCATTCGCAGTGAAAAGGTGGATGAGAATAAAAATAAAAATTAAAAAACCATTCAGACGGATCACCAGGAAGCTGATCTGCCACAGCCAGGCCCTCCGGTAAGATACGGGGCTGCTCCAGGGATTCCTAACCAGAGACGTATCCTCAAGGGCTCTGGGAGTTAAATTTACACCGTCGTGCTCTAGAGACCCTGAAAGCAAGAACTTAACACAAAAAGGGCTCCCTGGCTGGCGACACCCCTGGGCCCTGGGCAGAAACAATGCGAGCACCACGACCTGAACCCGGGCTGCCCAGGGTCCCGACCGACAAAGGTCCCTGCAGATGAGCTCACAGGGAAAAATCACAAAACAAGAGCCCGTCGTAAGTGAGAGTCAGTGGTGAAACCAACGGGAGGCGTGACCCTCCCAGGAACCTCGGATGGTAGATCGAGCAGATAGAGACCACAAATAGCTGTGATTAAAATGACTAAGAAGTTTGGGGAAATAGAAAAAAGAATTAAATATAATGAAAAAAAGAGCAGCCAGGGTTCCTGCTTAGAGCTAGAGATTAGACACAGGCATGTATCCCCACTCCCTCCAGAATCTCCTCCAGAACGGCACAAAAAGGAATTTTTAAAACATTACAGTGACAAAGAAAGTGGGGTAATTTTGAAATTGGAAAGCAGATTGATGAGTGGGAACTGACTTAGTGGGTGCAAAAAAAAAAAAATTTCCTCTCTGCCTAAGGTGGCAGTGAGGAAATTCCAGAACAAACAGAACCCCCAAGGGTCTGGAATCGAGTGCCAGGTACTTCTGGCAGCAGAGGCAAAAAGCAGATTGAACCACAGGGGATTTGTTGAAAGACAGTTTAAAGAGCAGTCAGTAACCAAGATCCCCCCACCCCCCAAGGTGACTGCCCCCACCGTATTCCCGCAGAAGACACATGGCTTATTCTCTGGAGGGGAGAACCAAGGGACTCTGTACAGGGGAAGAGCGGATCCAGCTGGGGCACGGGCATCTCTCTGAAGACAAGGGAAGTGGGAGAAGCTCTTCACTTTGAATACTGATACTACCAACTGGCAACCAGGCTTGGTGTGAGCCTCTGTGCAGGAGACTGAGAGGTAGCTCTCGGCAGATCTCAGAAGGCCTGGAGGAAAGACTTAAAGGCAGTGACATCAAGAGTCCCCCAATGAAAGAGCCCGGACAGATCAGCCTCCAGTGGGGTCCAGCGGGCAGCCAGCTCTGAGCTCTGTGCTTCCAAGCAGCCTCTGGGTGCAAAAGCCAAGGATCTCCAGGCTCATGAGGGAAGCCCCTCACCCAGAGCCAAGCAATAGCAAATGGAGAAAAAAGCAATTTGGAGGGGACTCAGATGATGATGACAAGAAGGAGGAGAAGATGCCAAAAAAAATATCATTAGTATCATCAAAGACAGAAGAGAGACAGCACACATTAAACAAGTACAGGATGTTTTTAAAAAGGAACGTTCTAAGAACAAAAAATATCTCTTGGATAGCACAAGTTAAAAGCTTAGTGGAAGGACTGGAAGATAAGGTTGCAGATGAGCAAATATTCCAGAAAACAGAGCAAAAGGACAAAGCATAGGAGAGAAAAGACATGAAAATGAGATAATCAAGATGGGAGATCTTGGGACCGGCCCCATGGCCAAGTGGTTAAGTTCACACACTCCGCTTCGGTGGCCCAGGGTTTGGTGGGTTCGAATCCTGGGCATGGACATGGCACTGTTCATCAAGCCATGCTGAGGCAGCATCCCACATGCCACAACTAGAAGGACCCACAACTAAAAATACACAGCTATGTACCGGGGGGCTTTGGGGAGAAAAAGGAAAAATAAAATCTTTAAAAAAAACAAAAACAGGAGATCTAACATCCAAATAAGAGAAGTCCCACAAAGAACAGAGAAAATAGAAAATGGGGAGGGGGGGTGTTAAATAATCAAATAAGTTATTCAAATAAGTTTCTCTGAATTAAGTGATAAGAGTTCCCAGATTGGAAATATCCACCAAGTATCTAAAAAAATGGATGACAATATTTGCACAGTAAGACACATCCTTGTGAAATTTCAGATCACTGAGAACAAATTAAAAATCACACACACACTCCCAGAGAAGGAAAAACCGGGTTAAATACAACAAATCAAGAACCGGAATGGCATCAGACTTCTCGACAGCGCCACTGGAGTTAGACCACAATGCAGCAAATGCCTTCAAAATCCTGAAAAAATTTTTTCAAACTTAGAATTCTATACCCAACCAAACCATCAATCAATTGTGAAGGTAGAAGAAAGATGTTTTCAGAAATAAGTGGGCTCAAAAAGTTTAACTCCCTTCTATTCTTTCTTGGGAATTTACTAGAGGATGTGCTCCATCGAAACAAGGTAGACCAAGAAAGAGGTTGAGGTGGGAAACCAATACATAAGAGAAACAATGGGAGTCCTAAAGCTGATGAGGAAGGCAGATCCCAACAGGCCTGGAAAGCAGCCAGATGAGATTGGAACAGACCGGAAGGATCTGTGGAAAATGCTTCCAAGAGGATGCAACTGGGAGGTTGATGCACTTGGATGTATCAAGAGGCAGTTTGTGCTGCTGGGGAAGGGTTTGAGATGAATCCATGATAATTACTCAGGAAACTAAGCAAACTAATAAATAAAAACTAGACAATATTAACTACAAGGTAAACATAAGATTGTAGAAGAAAAGGAAAATAACTGTAGTGTTCTGCATGGCACAGGAGTGAAGAGGACCTATGTAATCATAATAATGTAGACTTTATTGTGATTTGACTATACTGGAAGAATGGTGGACAGGGAGCATATGTGCAGAAGATGGAGGCAGGGTGGTGCTGATGAAAGGCAGCTAGTTCCTCATCTTCTGCTGGAGAAAGTTGGAAGATAATGCCTAAAATTGAAAGGAAAAAAAGGGATCAATAAAGCATGTTATTTAGCGATATAGAGGTAAATTCCAAAAACAGCAGTTAAAAGAATTGAAGTTGTTTGCCTCTGGGGAGCAGCAAATGGAGGAATTCAGGGACAGGGGACAGTTTTTCATAATAGCCTTGTGGACCTAGTTGATGCTTTAAGCCATATGCATGTATGCAAATGAAAATTTAAAAAACAGATGAGACAGACTGAACAGCACATTTCTCATGTACTCGTATTGCCATCTTGAATCCTTGCAGCTGCACCAGTCTATGAGAGTCTTGGCCAGTCATTCTGTCCCAAGCAATGCTGCATAGACAACTCCACACAGCACAACCTGACAGCATTTCTGCTCCTCCCGCCATGGGCTTCCTGTGGCTGCTGGTGCTTGAAATGCTGTGGGATCCACTCAATGCCCAGGCATGTGCAAGACGGTTCTACAGGATCAAGCAATCGATCGTGATCAACATTGACCAGTGACCAGCTCAATAAGGCACCTTCATATTGGTTCTTCCACCTTTCTTTTTCTCTCACTCCAGCTTCCCTGGGACTGTACTCCCTAAACACTAGTGGCACTTCCTTTTCATCTCAGTTCTGCTTACTGAAGCTTAGAAAGTGGCTCTAGAAAGCAGACCCTTGGTTTGGAATTTGGTACTGGATTACTCACGTCACACTTAATGAAAGACCAACTGTTTTCCTGTGAAGATCAGGGACAAGGGTGTCTGCTCTCACTCCTCCTATTCAACACCGTAAGAGAATTCCTAGCCAGTGCAACAAACAAGCAAACAAGGCGTACAGCTTGGAAGGAAAGAAAGAAATCTCCTTCTATTCACACACAACATAATTATCTATATTAAAAAACCCATAAACTAATGAGTTTAGCAAGATCACGTAATATAAGTCAATATACACAAAAAAAATGTATTCCTATATACTCACAATGAACAATTAGAATTGAAATTAAGAAACAGCACTGGGAAAAGTGAAATACTCAGGTATAAATCTGTATGCTGAAGACTAGAAAACACTAATGAAAGAAATTTTAAAACACCTAAATAAATGAAGAGATATACCATGTTCATGAATTGGAAGACTCGATTCTGTTAAGCTGTCAATTATCTCCAAATTGATCTACAGATTCAATCTAATCCCAAATAAAATCCTAGGAAAATTTTGGAAAAATCAATAAGCTAATTCTAAAATTTACACAGAAAGGCAAAGGGAGTAGAATAATCAAAACAATTTTTTTTTTGAGGAAGGTTAGCCCTGAGCTAACATCTGCTGTCAATCCTCCTCTTTTTGCTGAGGAAGATTGGCCCTGAGCTAACATCTGTGCCCATCTTCCTCTACTTTATATGTGGGACACCTACCACAGCATGGCGTGCCAAGCGGTGCCATGTCCACACCTGGGATCCAAACTGATGAACCCTGGGCCGCTGAAGCAGAATGTGCAAACTTAACCGCTGCACCACTGGGCTGGCCCCTAATCAAAACAACTTTTAAAAATAACAACAAGGTTTCAGGACTCACACTGCCTGAGATCAAGGCTTTCTGTAAAGCGACAGCACTCAGTGTGGAGTTGGTGAAGGGACAGACGCCTAGATCAGTGGAGCAGAGCAGAGAATCCAGAAATAGAACAACACAAATATGGCGAATTGACTTTTTGCAAAGGGGCACAGGCAAGTTAACTGAGAAAGGATCGCTGGGTTTTCTTTTTCCCCCACAAATTGGGTTGAAAAACTTGGATAGTCATATGGAAAAAAAAGACTGTCAATCTTTATCTCACATGTTATACAAAAACTAACTCAAAATTGATCACAGACCTAAATGATACATCTAAAACAATAAAACTTTTAGAAGAAAATATGGGGGGAAATCTCTGAGAACTTGGAATAAGCCAAGTGTTCTTAGATATGACACCAAAAGCATGGTATAGAAAGGAAAAAATTGATAACTTAGATTATATCAAAATTCAAAATTTTACTTCCGTAAAAGATACTGTTAAGAGACTAAAAAGATAAGCCACAGGTTGAGAAAAAACTTTGCCAACCACATATCCAATATAGGACTTATATCCAGAATATACAAAGAACTCTCAAAACTCAACAATAAAAAGACAAACAATACAATTTTTTAAATGGGCAAAAGATTTGAACAGTCACCTCACAAAAGAAGATGTGTGAGTGGTGAATAAGTGGATGAAAGATGCTCAATTTCATTCCTGAGTCTGAAGGGAAATTCATATTAAAACCACATGGGACACCATTACAGACTATTACAATGGCTAAATTTTAAAAAATAAACAATATCAAGTCATGTTGACAAACACTGACAAACATGTCCATAACACACCATGATCAAGTGAGGTTTATTTCAGGAAGCAAGGTGATTTAATAATTCTAAGAGATTTTTAAAAATCAACATATTTCACAATGTCGACAAAATAAAGGACCAAAATCATCTCAGTAGATGCATAAAAAGCATTCAGTAAAATTTAATATTCATTCAGAATAAAAAATCTTAACAACTAGAAATAGGCAGGAAATTTCCTTAATATGATACAATATCTAACATAAAGTACAGCAAACATCATACTTAACGGCAAAATATTGAAAGTTTTCCCCAGAGCTTAGGAGAAAGGCAAGGCTGTTCACTGTCACCACTTCTGTTCAACATTGTACAGGAGAGCCTATTCAGTGTAATAAAGCAAGAAAAGGATATTTAAAGGATAAAAATTGGACAGAAAGAACAAACCATCACTGTTCACAGACAACATGCCTGTATACACGGAAGCACTGAAAGAATTAACAAATACGTGATTACAATCAGTAAGTGAATTTAGCAAAGTTCCCGGGTGAAACGTCAACATTAAAAAAAAAAATCCATTGCCTTTCTAAATACTCGCCAATGATATCACTTACAATGCACCAGAAAACATCAAGTACTTGGGGGAAAATGAGGGACAAGATCTCTATACATAAAACTACAAAACATTACTGAGAAAAGTTAAAGGAGACCCAAATAAATATAGTGATATACTATGTTCATGGATCAGAAGACTCAATATGGGAAAGAATTACATTCTTTCCAAGTTGATCTGTGGATTCAATGTGATTCCAATAAAAATTTCAGCAAATATTTGTGGAAATTTACAAGCTGATTCTAAAATGTACAAGGAAATACAGAAGACCAATCACAGCCAAGACAATCCTAAAAAAGAACAGTTAAAAGACTCACATTATCATATCTTAAGTATAAAGCAGAAGAAATTAAGATGGTTGTGATATTGGCACAGGATAGAAAAACAGCCCCACAGAACCACAGAACAGCATAAAGGGCGCAGAAAAAGACCCATAAGTATAAGGTCATTTATTTTGTGACAAAGTTGTCCCTACAGGGCAATGGGAGGAACGTAGCTCTTTTCAATACATGGTTCTGAGTCAAATGGATATCCATATGGGAAAAAATGAATCTTGACCCCTACCGCACCGTGTGTAGAAATAAATTTCAGTCGGATCATAGACTTGAATGTAAAAGGTAAAACAATAAGCCTTTGAGAAGGTAACATAGGAAAGAGACCTTGGACTAAGAAAAGATTTCTTAAGTAGCACACAAAAGGTTCTAATCTTGTTGTGTTTTGTTTTTGTTCTTGTTTTGAGGAAGATTAGCCCTGAGCTGATATCTGCTGCCAATCCTCCTCTTTTTGCTGAGGAAGACTGGCCCTGAGCTAACATCCATGCCCATCTTCCTCTACTTTATATATGGGACGCCTACCACAGCATGGCATGCCAAGTGGTGCCATGTCCGCACCCAGGATCCAAACCAGCAAACCCAGGGCCGCTGAAGCAGAATGTGTGCACTTAACCACTGAGCCACTGGGCCGGCCCCATAAAAGGTTCTAATCTTTAAAAAATAAGCAACAAATTAGACTTCACTGACATAAGAATTTTTGTTCATCAAAAAGAACATCAACAGGGGCTGGCCCCGTGGCCGAGTGGTTAAGTTCGTGCGCTCTGCAGCAGGCTGCCCAGGGTTTCGTTGGTTCGAATCCCGGGTGCAGAAATGGCACTGCTCATCAAACCACGCTGAGGCGGCGTCCCACATGCCACAACTAGAAGGACCCACAACGAAAAATATGCAACTATGTACTGGGGGGCTTTGGGGAGAAAAAGGAAAAAATAAAATCTTAAAAAAAAAAAAGAACATCAACAGAATAAAAATGAAAATTACAGAGTGGGAGAAGATATTTGCAATACATATTTCCAACAAAGAACTCATGTCCAGAATATATGAGAAACTCCTGCAAACTAATGTGAAAAAGACAGCCTCATTTAGAAAATGGGCAAAAAGACTTGCATCAAAAAAGAGGACATCAAAAAAGAGGACATCCAAATGACCAATGCACATTGGAAAAGGTGTTCAACATCATTCGTTATCAAGAAAATGCAAGTTAAAGCCACTATGAGATACTGCACACACTAGGAATTTAAAATTTTTAATTGATAATATGGCAAGGATGCAGAGCAACTGGAACTCTCATATTCTGCTGGCTGGAGAATAAATTGGCACAAACACTTTGGAAAACAATTTGGCATAATCTACCAAAGCTGAATGTATGCATATACTTCCTAGGTATATACCCAGTAGAAATGTGTACATATATTTTACAGGACAGATATACCAATGTTCATGGCAGCCTATGAATAAATAGCCTGTCTTAGTGAATTCAGTCTGCTGTAACAGAATACTATAGACTGAGAAAATCTTAAAAGTGTCCCTGGAGGGGAAAAAAGGTTACCACAAAGAAATGGCAAACCCATAGAATTCATAACTACAAAAGAGGCAAGAAAACAATGGAATAATACCTTCAGGGTGTTGAGGAAAATTAATTACTAACTTAGAATAATATACCTAGCTAAGCCATCACTAAAGAGTGAAAGCTAAATGAAAACTTTTTCAAACTTACAAAATTCAAGAATTTTTCATCCCCCAAACTCTTGGTGAAAAACTCCTAAGGGATGTTCTCTGCCAAGAAGAAATATAAACCAAAAGGGAAAGAGTACTGAGAAGTAACCGTGAACAAATACATTGGCGAATGATACTGGTACTGCTAATTATTATGTTAGGATAGAGGTTTGGCTGATCTGACAGAGACCCAATGTGCCAGTGGCTCACCAAGATAGAGCTTGATTTCTCCCCAAGTAACAGTCTGGGCATGAGTAGCTCATGTAACAGCTTCATGGTGTTCAGGACACAGCCTCCTTAGGTGTTTGTCATTCCACGATCCCTGTGGTGTTGCTCTTGTGCCCAGAGCAAGATGGCGCTCCACTGAATCCACCTTCCCATTAGTAGAAACAGAGAAAGGGAAAGACACCCTGTTTCCTTTTAACAGCATCATCTGTAAGTTGCACATCCATCACTCCCACTTGCACCCAACTGGATCTCCACATGGAAAAATAATGAGCCTCAATCCTTACCTCACACCTCACACAAAAACTAAATTGAAATGGATCATTGATCGAAGTTTAAAACGTAGACTAATGAAACTGCTGGAAGAAAATCTAGGAGAAAATCTTCTCAACCTTGGGGAAAGCGGATTTCTTAAACACATGAAAGTACAAACTGTAGGAGAGAAAATGGATAACTTTGACTCCATCAGTTTTAAAAAGCTTTTACCCTTCTAAAGACATCACTGAGAAAATGAAAAGACAAGCCCCAGACTGGGAGAAAATATGCACAACACAAATCTGACGAAAGGCTGGCGTCTGAAATATTTAAAGAACAGCTACAACTCAATAAGAAAAAGGCAAATAACCCAATTAAAAGATTTGAACAAAGCCAGCCCCGATGGCCTAGTGGTTGAAGTTCGACACTCTCCACTTTAGTGACCTGGGTTCGGTTCCCAGGCGTGGAACCACACCACTCGTCTGTCAGTGGCCATGCTGTGGTGGTGGCTCACAGGGAAGAACTAGAAGGACCTACAGCTAGAATATACCAGGATGCACTGGGGCTTTGGGGAGGAAAAAACAAAGAAGATTGACAACAGATGTTAGTTCAGGGTGAATCTTTCCCAGCAAAAAAAAAAAAAAAATGATTTGAACAGATACTGCACAAAAGAAGATATATGAATTTTTCATTGCATATTATCTCATCCATATATTATTTCATCCATAGGAAAATACGTATATTTTTTCATCCACATGAAAGAATGCTCAATATCATTAGTCATTAGGGAAATGTAAATTAAAACCCACAATGGGGGCCAAACCCATGGCCTAGTGGTTAAGTTCAGCACGCTCCACTTCAGTGGCTCCCAGGTGCAGACCTGTACCACTCATCAGTGGCCATGCTGAGGCAGCGACCCATATACAAAATAGAGGAAGACTGGCACAGACGTTAGCTCAGGGCGAAACTTCCTCAAGCAAAAAGAGGAAGATTGGCAGCAGATGTTAGCTCAGGGTGATTTTTCTTCAGCAAAAAACAAAACAAAACAAAACAACCCACAACAAAATAGTGCTTCACATTACTAGAAAGGCTAGATTTAAAAAGACTGACCATACCAAGTGTTGGAGAGGACATGGAACAACTGGAACGCTCAGACAATACTGAGCAGGATGCAACGTGCCGCAACCACGTTCGGCAGTTTCTTATAAAGTTGCTTACTCCTGCCGTACGCCCAGCCAGTCCGCTCTTCGGCATTTATTTACCCAAGAGAAATGCAAACGTGTCCACACAAAGACTTGTACACCAACGTTCACAGTGGCCTTTCCACGACAGCCCCAACCTAGAAACAGCCCAAATGTCCTCCAACAGAGGACTGCATAAAGAAAAGTGACGCCTCCACACAAGGGAACAGCACCCAGGAATGAAAGGAACAAACCGGCAAACTACCGACATACACGATAACATGGATGACTCTCGAAAATGTTATGCTGAGTGACAGGAGCCAGACCCAAAACAGCACATCCTGTGTAAGTCCATTTATGTGAAATCTGGGGAAAGGCAAAATTAATCTAAAGTGAAAGAAAGCAAAAAATCAGCTGTTTGCTATCTTCTTTTCGGTGATGTTTACGTGGATATATTCACTTATCAAAACTCATCGAAATTGTACGTGTATTATATGTAAATTAGATATTGATAAAACTGATATTAAAAAAGAACAAGGAAGTGGGGAGGGGAATACAGAGGATACTGAATGTTCCAGTGCTTGTCTCCTGCTGAGGACAGAGGTACCCATAACTTCAGACACGTGGTAATGGAGCAGCCGCAGGCCACATGTGGCTCCTGAGCAGTGGAGACGGGGCTGGTCCGAGCTGAGATGAGCTGTAAGTGTAAAATACACAGCAGATTTCAAGAGTTAGCACAGAAAATGTAAATATTTCATTAATAATTTTACATTGATTAATACTATTTTTGATGTATGTTAAATAAAACATATTACTAAAATTCATTTCACCTGTTTCTTTTTACTTTTCACTGTGACTAGTAGAAAATATAAAATGATTCATGTGACTCATATTATATTTCTATTAGACTGTGCTGCTTTAGACATTGGGCATAGGAAAATATACTTCTAGGTAGCAATGTTAAAAATTTAAGGGCAACCCATTAAACAATAGAAATACATCCACAGTTTCTAAACTATCAAAGAAAAAAGAGGAAGAAAGAAAACTATAAATTTTAACAGATGACAGAACATAAGAAGTAATAATTTTAAGAGTTAGGGTAAATAGATCAAGAAAATAAAATGGTAGAGGTAAGTCTAAATATATCAACAATCATTATAAATGTTAATTGAGCTCATTTGTCTGTTAAAAGACAGAGGATGTCATCTTGGATCAAAACAAACAAAACAAAACACAATATCATGCCGGTTAGGAGACATGCTCTAAAGCGAAAGAAAAAAGAAAGGCTGGAAATAAAATGATGGAAAAAGATACAGGAGGCAAATGCTAACCAAACAAAAGCCAATATGCTAATACTAATATCAGACAAAATACACTTTAGGCCAAGAAATACTAACTGAGATAAAGGGGGCCACTATAGGATGATTAAAATAAGAACCCACCAAAAAGGCCCAACAATAATAAGCTTTTTATACCTAACTCCATAGCCACAAAATAAGGAAAGCAAAAACTGGAAGAATTACTCCAAAAAACTGAGAAGTCCATGAAAGGAATGGGGGATTCTAATACTCCCCAGAAACGAATAGATCAAGCAGAAAAAAATCTAAAGATCTGAAAGATTTGAACGACAGAATTAACAAGCCTGATGGGGTGGTGAGCACACACAGAGGCCGGCATGAACTTACGCACCTGCTCCGACAAGGAAGACACACCTGTGTTCCTCCCACAATTCCCATGCTGAAGCCCTAGCCCCCAGGACCTCAGAGGGTGACTGAGTTTGGAGAAGCAGCCTTTAAAGAGGTGGTTAAGTTAAAAGGTGGCCTTTCGGGTGAGCCCTAAGCCGATCCCAAGAAGAGGAAATTTGGACACCCCAAGAGTCACCAGGGTGCCACACAGAGGAGGGGCCCTGGGAGGACGCAGCAAGAAGGCGGTGGTCTGCAAGCCACGGAGAGAGGCTCCGCAGAAACCACCCCTGCCCACCACGCGCCGGTCTGGGACTTCCAGCCTCCAGACCCGCGAGAAAATAAACCTCTGTGGTTTAAGCGCCCGCTCGGTGGTGCTTTGTTACGGCGGCCCTGGCAAACCGATACAGCGCATGACCGTCAGGCACATGTGGAACATTTATAAAAACCGCCCTTCTGTCAGGTCATATGTGAAAGCCTAAACAAACGTCAGAGTTGAGGTAAAGCAGGCCACATCCTCTACCCACCATGCAGCAAAATTAGACGTCGACGACGATTACCAAGGCAGATTAAAACCAGCAACAGTTACATCTTTGACAATTAAAAAGCACACTCCTCAGTGACTCATAGGTCCAAGAGGAAATTGTTGTAGGAACATTTCTGTCCTAGTCCTTATGTTTCCATCCACGTGGAGGGAGCTGAATTAGAGTAACACTCCCAGTCTTTCTTCCTTTTGCATCCTCGGATCCAAAGAGGAAGAGAGTGACTTGGCCGATTGGTCCCTCCGGGGGGGGGGGGGGGGGGGGGGGGAATAAAATGGCCTTGCCTGACTTACCAAGGCTGGAGTGAGCTGCCTGCAGGCAGCGGTCCTTCTCTGTTCCCCACCCACCTCCCACAGCATCACAGGGACTGGGGTGGAGGCTGCCACGTCCCCATTTTCAGTATTAGGGAGCCCACTTGCCTGTCACATCCACCCTCATCCTCCAACCTTGTCTTTATCAGTTAAAAATAAACAAAAGATGATCCCGGGCCCCCACTCTTCATCTTATCTCAGTTCAGAATCCAGGGGAGGAAAGGGAAATGATTTCCTGAGCCCCCTCAAAGACACAGACAGAAATCACAGTGGGAATTACAAAATATGTGGTACTGAGGATAAATGCAAAATAAAATTTGTAGAATGGAACTAAAATGACATTTATCGAGAAATATGTAGTCTTAAGTGCCTTTACTCTAAAACAAGAATGATTTAAACATTCATGAGTAGAGCTCTGACTAACTAAAGACGCTTTAAAAAAAAAAAACAGTGGAAAGAAGTAAACAATAAAGATAAGAGCAGAAATGAAAAGGAAATCAACAATCACAAAAATGGTCAACAAAGCCAAAAGCTGTTTCTTTGAAGAGACAATAAGATAGACAAACATCTAGCAAGATTAATGAAGGAAAAGAAGAATAAAGGCATAAATATCTAATATTAAGAATGAAAGGAAGATGAAAGTACAGATACAGTAGAAGTTTTAAGAATTATAAGAGAATCCCAGGACCAACTTTATGCTACTATATATGAAAATATATGAAATTGAGGATTTCTAGAAAAATCTTGATGATCAAAGTTTACTCAAGAAGAAGAAAAAAACTAAATAAGTCAATGACTATTAAAGAAAATGAATCGGTATTTTGAAAATCATCCCGCTCGCCTCCCCACAGCAGTGGAGAGGAATGAGGCCGAGCCGTTCCTCAGAGGCAGAAAGAAGCAGGCAGGAACAGCTGGAATCTGGAAGAGCCTGAGTCCCATGTCCCAGTCCTCACAGAGGTCTGCTCCATTCCTGCTCTTCTCACTGTTTGCTTTCACATGTGAGCTCATAGGCTCTCCTTTTTTCCTAAGCAAATTCAGCTGTATTGGGAACCCAAGTACCAGCAGAGGTACCACATGTCCCAGTCAATTTCAAGAAATGGAAGCCCCAAGAAAGAAGGTAGGCGTGGCACAGCGTCTCACACGGTCCCTGGACTCCTCTGTACATGGATTCTCTTCAAAATTCCACGTCCGTGGCCGTGGCCACCGTGAAAAACAAACTCGCCTTCTCTCTCTGCCCCTCAGATGCCTCCGTGGGGTCCCTCACTCCCAGTTGGTCCTGTTTACGTCTCCCTTTCTTTGCGCTGCCTCATCCCAATCCTGGAGTGGGGGCTTCTGCTCCTGCCTGCTGTTCTGCACTAGGATGGCCAGAGGATCTCAGACTCCATGCCAGGCACCCACGCCCAGGTCCACAGTGCCCCAGGGAAATGAGGACTGCCCCCATCACTGAGGTTCAGCCCTGCCCAACACACAGCAGGTCCTTGCGCTGTATATGGGACATCTCCTTCATCCCCACCCCGATGCCAGCACAGGACTTGGCCAAGCAGCGCTTCCTCCAGGGAAAAATGTCCTCTGGGAGAAGCCAGAGAAGAGGAGCCTGAAACCACTGGACAGGACACCCCAGAGGATCGCTGAACTGGGAGTTTAAAGCGACCTCAGGGACCCACTTGCTCTTCAAACGAGAAGCGGAAAGGGAAAGACCTACACCGCGGGAGTGGGAAACAGGCCACTGCTGACCTAGAACTTTTCTTCTGGAAGAGTCTGGTATGCACGGTCCATCCCAGGAAGCTCCCAGCATGGAAGGAAGCAAGAGGACAGACAACGGACAAGACCTGGGGGCCCATTCTGTGCCCTTGGAACCCATGTCCCCAGCAGACAATCTCCCAGCAGCTCTGTGCGCCCCGGCAGAGAGGAACCCCGTCTTGAAACGCCCTCGTTCATCTATTTCCACAGTGATGACGGCAGGGGTGAGTAACAATCAGGAAACCAGGAGCCAGTCGAACGTGTGCAGTAAATGTATTTTCAGGCACTGATAACTATTTAATTGGGGCTTAATTAATTAATGTTCACAGAGCGTTTGAGATGCCCAGGTGGAGGGCCCGCTGCAAGAGACAAGTGCTATTATTCTATCAGCCGTGGTATTTAAGGCGTTCGTGTTCATAGATGTGAGGGATCCTAGAAGACTAAATTCACTGAAAACGTACATGAAAATGAGCACCCTGCCTGACCCCGCCTTTCTCCACACCCCGTCTTCCCTCCTTCCTCCTTCCTCCTTCCTCCTTCCAGAAACATCTTGGGTCTGTTAGAACCACTCTTGTGCGAATAAGCCTGTCTTAGACTCATGACATTTGACCCTTAGACTGGGAACTGGACTTTGGGATGGGGAGGTCCATGAGGGTAGCCCCGGGTCTCTCTGCTCCACCGCCACCTGGCACCGGGTCCCCAGCGGAGGGCTGCCCGCAGCACCAGGAGCCTGATAAATCTCGGCAGGAGGAGTGAGCGCAGGTTAGACTCACTGACTCGGAACCGCAGGCTCCGTCTCAGTATTAGGATCACACACTGCTGGCCTCCCAGCTTCTTGCCCTGAAGGACCTAGAGAGGGGAGCAGCACCCCCATTTTTCAGGTGCAAAACCGAGGAGCTGTGGCTTCAGGGGCTTCTGCCAAGCACCCCTCTTGGTTGGAGGAGGGGAGGAGGGGAGTGGAGAGAATGGAGGGGAAGGGCGCAGGAAGTTTCCCTCCTGGTTATCAAGGGACTCCTGACGGGCTGGGGCAGTAAGAGGAGCCCCAGAACCCCTCAGTCCCCCGCCCTGCCCCCACTATGCCCGCCATGGGGCCAGGGTGGGGGGCAAGTCAGCTCTGGGACTTGGGAGGACCCAGCAGAAAGGCTGTGAGCTGGGCCAACTTCGGCTGCATTCTCCCCCTCGCCCACCTCTACTCCTCTCCCTCCGCCCTCCTCCGGGAAGCCCAGCAGGAACTTTGGTGGCCGGTCACGGAGTCCTCACTGGCCTCTGGATGAGCACCTGGACACTCGTATTTAATTGCTGTTCTCCCCAGTCTGCCTTCCATTTCCTCTCAAATGCTCCACAGAACTCACAGGTTAAGGGTCAGCAGTTCCCTGGGGAGAGACCTATGGCCCGAGATGATGGAGAAAGAGCTCCAGCCAGGGCCAGGCCCCGCCCTCTCTGGGCCACGGTTTCTCTGTCTGGAAATGAGCTGTGGACAGGAAGCGCTCAGAGACCCCTTCCAGCTCCCACACGCTAAGATTTCCCTTTTTTAATGGACTCCACTCCTTGGCAGTGTGGCCTTGGGCAAGTCACTGAAGCAAAGCCTGCCAGCCCATCTGTGAAATGGGTGCATTGCCAGAGGCAGCCTGTCAGCTCGAGCGGGGTTTCCACCCCAACACACCCCTTGTTGCTGGTTTCTTGGTCCACCACGGAGGTGGCTCGGGGCACTTAGTTAAGGGTTTGGAGCTTGTTGTCCGGCAAAGCTGGCTCTGGGTTCCAGCTTCACAGATGGCTAAGTACATGAAGCAGCTTAAGCTCTCTGACCTTCAGTCTCCTCAACTGTAAAAAATGAACTTAACAGACACCTACTTCCTAGGATTGCTGGGAGACCATACCTGCAAGCTCACGGCACGTGCTAAGCGCTCGGTCAATGCCAACTGTCACTTTGTGGTTGGCTGAGGGGTCCTGCGGTCAAGGCACCCACTCTGGCCTGGATCCAGTCACCGGCTCAGAGCCTGAGCCAGAGCTCCCTTTGACTGCAGACCAGTTCTTGAGTCCCCAGGTAGTGACACCAAGGCAGCAATGAATAGGATGCTCTGGACCCCCGTCCCTTTCCCCCTTGCCCTTGGACCATTTTCTGAGATGCCCAGGACCCCATGGGCACAAAGCTTCTGCAAGGACCTGATTCGTCTCTGGAGGGGACCTGCATGCCAGGCCTCCCTCCCTCCCACCCTGGTCTGTCTCTCCCCTTGGTCTGTCCCTGCTGTCCCCACAGAGGCCAGCCCTCCTGGGGACGCAGCAGCAGGTCCTGCCTGCTGCTTTGCTGGTTCAGAGAAAACTGTGCTCCAGCCAGGTGGAGGGTGGAGGGTGCCCTCCGGGGTGCCAGCCCCCTGACCCAAACAGCCAGGCTCCCCCTGGCCCAGTTAAAGGACAGCTGCAGCCCTGACCTTGGTGGGTCCACGTGTGTGTGTGCCTTAGGGAAGCCATGCACTGGGCCTTCAGACGCGTGGCCCCTGAAGTGTCATGGCCCCCCACCAGCCCCCCAAGTCATCCTGCCTTCTGAGCCCTTGGCTTACTTAGGCGTCTTCAGCTGAGACAGTCTCTTGTCGTGCCCAGCGCTCCAGTTACTTGTGGACTTCTTTATGGCCCAAATAGTAATAAAATGTCCCATTGAGAGAGCACCATTCTGCATTGTGCCAAAGCTGCCGGCCTTGTCTCCTTAAATGGGTCCAGCCAAGCCCCAAGAAGAGGCTCTTACTGCTAGTCTGTCCCCATCCGACAGCTGGGCAAACCGAGGTTCAGGGAGTAACTTGCCCAAGGACGCACACAGCCGGGAAGCAGAAGAACAGAAGTTAACCCTAAACGCAAATCTGCTGGACCCAGCTTCCACTCTGCCCGCAAGGACCTGAGTTCCCTGAGAGCAGGGGCTGCTTCCGGCTCAGCTCAGGCGCCCTCCAGGGCCCAGGGCCCGGTTCATGTCTAGTTGGAATCGACTGAGTACAGTGTCTATTGACAGAACCAGTTCAATGAGAGAGAGAGGGAGATAGAGGGAGAGGGGGAGGCAGTGAGGGGCCGGGGCTGGGGGGGTGCTCACAGGGCAGATGGTGTCTGGTCAGAAGCCCTTCAACCTCCAGCCCCAACCAGACAGGGGCACCGCAGGTGCGCAGGTGCTGGAGCGTTTTGACATCACACTCCACTCGAGATACTGGACAGGACCCGAGGGTGTAAACTAGAATGTAGAGGCGGTAATAGGGAGCCGCAGATGGTCTGGGAGCAGGGGAGTGACGCAATGCAGAGGGGCGGAGGGACACGGCTTACACCACGTAATTGGGTGCCAGAGGCAACAGCCCAGTCCTTCAGAGCTCGGCAGACCCGGCGAGCCACGAGGGAAGGCGGGAACAGACGCCAGTGGCAGCCACCCTTCCCAAGTCATGGCGAACGCGACCGATCCGTCCGCCCTCACTGCAAGGCCCGGCTCCAGCCATACAACGGCCTTCTTGGGGAGAGGGGATGGTCAGCGGGGAGTCCCGGACCCTAGGATTTGGGAAAGCGGGGTCCCTTCACCTGCCTTCTGAGGCAGAAAAGGGGAGCTGCGAAGGCAAGGCGAGGCCCCAGAGAGTACTGGATGGGGCGCGCAGAATAGAGACCCTCGGGCCGAGGTGCACAGGCTACAGCGCACCAGCTAGGGCGCTGCAGCGGGGGTGCAGGGGCCGGGGCGCGCAGGCTAGGGCGCTGGAGCGGGGGTGCAGGGGCCGGGGCGCGCAGGCTAGGGCGCTCGAGCTGGGGCGCAGGGGCCGGGGCGCCCCGGGGAGCCCGGCCCCCAGGCCCCCCCCCCCCCGGCCCGGCGGCCCCACGGCGGGCGGCAGCAGGAGGCTCCCTCGGAGAAGCCGTGTGTGCTGCTGGCGTGTAACCTGATATTTTTCTGCGCGGCCCCCAGAGGAATTTTTCCATTACCCAGGCAGCAGCACCGAGCGCCGCAGCCTTTTCTCGCTCCCCGCCTGGCTCGCCAGCCGCCACACTCCCCCCGCCCGCTCCCCTCCCCGCAGCCCCTCGGGCCGGCTGCGCCGAGGCACTTTGTGCAAATGTAACCTTTCCGCAGGCCCCGCCTCCGCCAGGAAGCTGCGCGCCCGGTTGCCAGGAACGCGGCGCGGCGCACTTGGAGCTGGAAGGCGGCCCGTTAATCAGCGGCGGCTGACAGAAAATCAGACAGCCCGGGCGGCCGGCCGGCCTCGGCCTCTCCCTCCCGGCGCCGCCGCGCCTCGCTCGCTGCGCGCTCGCTCTTTGTTCCCCCGGCGGGCCCTGCTCTTCTCTCCAAGGGGCCGAGCCTCTCCATCACGCCCCTTCTCCTCTCTGATGCTCGCGTCTTCTCTCTTCCCTCTCCTCCTGGCCCTGTGATTCCCGCTCTCTCCCCCTCCTGCCGGATCGCCCCATACTCGCTTCCTTTCCTCCTCCTGGAGAGCGGAAAGTAAAAGATAAGGGGCTCGTTCACCCCGTTCTTCGCCAGCCTGTTGGGGCAGGTTGGGCTCCCCAGTGTGCGTCTTGCTAACATCTTTGCCAACGTCTCCCCGGGATCTCAGGAAGCCCCCCTCCCCCAGGTAGAAAGATCTTAAGCTGAGCTTTATGGATGACCTTGGGATGGAAAGGTCCAGAAATCCCTGAAATTATACGTCACACTTTGGGTGCATTTGTTCATGGGTTTTTCAAAGACGTCAGTGGTTCAGAAAGGTTAAAAATCACAGCCCCAGAGATGCTTCCCGTGCATCTTATTAATTCATCTATTCAACAAATATTTATTAGACCTACTGTGTGCCGGGTGTGTGCTCAGTCCTGGGGACGCGGCCATGAACTCTAGATGAGACGCTCGGCCCACAGCATAGCCACCCCACTCCCAGCAGGAGCCACACCAGTGCAGCCAAAACTGCACTTAAAATACGCATGGGAGCCGCCTATGGCCCCACTGTGTGCTCTCTGCAAGGTGGCAGTGACTGACCCCAAGGTAGGTCACTGAGTTACACATCAACAGGCTCAAAATGCGTGTTTGCAGTGAGAGCGTTCGCCAGCATTTATTGAGCGACTGCTATGTGGCGGTCACTGTGAGAAGCAATTGACCTCCATCCTCTTTCGCTCATCTCTTCGCCCCTGTAACAAGTGTCTGTCAGCCCCCTCTCGCCAGCCCCTCGCCAGTGCTGAGGACTGCTCGCCACCTCAAGGCTCCTCGCCCTCGTGGAGCTCACAGTCTAGTGGAGATGAGACAACAGACAAACAAATGAGTTAATGAAGGTCGTGGTCTGTGACGAGGGCTGCGGATGAAACAAGCACAGTAATGAGACAGGGGGCCAGGCAGGAAAGGGGTGGTGGCGACCTTGGATAGGGGTGGTCAGGGAGGGCATCCCCGAGGAGGAGGCATTGAAGCTGAGACCTACAGGGTGAGAAGGAGCTGGTCCCCTGAAGAGTCAGGGAGGAACTCCCCAGGCAGAGGGGACAGGCCGTGACGAGTTACTGCCACGCTCGCAACTACCTTGGGAGGCGGATACCACTACTGTGCCCATTTTACAGATCAGGAAACTGAGGCTCAGCACAGTGAAATTCCTTCTGGCCTGGGGTCCCTCTGCTAGGACCGGGCAGAGCAGGCCCTGGAACCCAGGCCGTCCCCCCACACTCTCTGCTCTCCCCTCCTGCCCCTCTGGCCCCCTCCTGAGGACTGGCCAGCAGGCCCCTCGAGGAGGCAGCAGTGGGGGGCAGTGTGCAGCGGAATGCACTCTAGCCTGGACGAGGAGGCCTGAGTTCTAATCCTGTGTCCGCCTCTCCCAAGCAGCGTGACCTCAGCCGAGTCACCTACCCTCTCCGGGCCTCAGTTTCCCCCTCTGTGTAACGAAGATGATAAAGGCGCACCTCTCCTGAGGTGGCAGGCCAAGAAGGTCAAGGACCTAGAGTGTTTGGCAGCGGTCTCTGCCCCCAGAAAGAGTTCAGTGACATCACGGCTGTCGCCAGATTAAATGAAGTGTTGCTACCGAAGTGGTTTCCAGCCTGGTGAAAATTAGGCAGGATTCTTTTTGTTGCTGTGAGGCATAAACAAGAACGGCAGTCATGGGCTGCCTCACTCTTTTGCTAAAGGGCCTGTGGTGACACTGCCTGATGTCCCCTCCGCGCTCGCCTCCCCTGGCACCTGGCAACCGTGTACCTCCCCACCCTCGGCTCTCGTCGGTGCCATCTGCAGGTTTGCCTTTCAAGAGGTGGCCAGGAGGAGCTTCTGCCCGCCGCCCCCGTCCTCAGCTAGAATTTACTCAGCCTCTCCTGGGCTCCCGGGCTGCGGTGCGGGAGAGACGAGGAGCAAGGGATGCGCGACGACGGGAACCAAACGCTGCGCCTGGAGAAGGAGGAACCTCACGGTTGCTGGTTAGTTCCCAGCATGGCCTTGGAGTCAGGCAGCCCCGGGTTTGCTGTCTGGACTCCAACTTCTTGTCTAGAAAATGGGCGTGATGAAAACAGCGCTTTCTTCACAGCTGATCATGTTGGACAGGCCTTGGCCAGCTCCGGGCCCCAGCAAGGGCTCCGCTCTGTCGGTGAGCCTCTGTTACTGTGGTTCTTCTGCCCCGGGAGGTTGGCAGTCAGGATGAGGAGGCACCCTTTGAGCTGGACCTTGCAGGACAAAGACTGGAGAGTTCCAGGAAATAGAGTGGTGGCCAGAAGGTGCTCCTGGGCAGTGGCAGGTGGGTGAGTGGGAGTGACAAGGAAGAGAGTGGGCCAGGATCTGGGCAGCCTCAGGACCACACAAGGCAGGCCCGCTGGACGATACGCTGCATCGGTGAGGATGCTTCTGGCTGCAGGTAACAGGCATCCTGACTCAGGCTGGCGTCAGCAATAAGAACACCAGAACAAAACATAACAGGCAGCTCAGAGGTAGGGGCGGCCTCGGGGTTGGCCCTTCCCCAGCAAGACTGTAAGCTTCAGGGGACAGTGGAGGCCACCTGCTTGCTTCCTTCCTTGAGTCCAGTGGGAGAGAGGGTGCGCCGTGCCGCCTCCCTTCTGAACGGGCCAGGCTAGGTCTCCAGGAGACGCGTGTGCTGGTTGGCGTAGAACAGAGCCCCTGAACCCGGTGAGGAGCTGGCTTAGACACGAGGCCCTCCTTGCAGCTGGGGAAGCCCCACCCAGGGCTGCTACACATGGGGAGGGCTGGGTAGATGGTGGGGGGACACCAGACACATCAGAAAGCAGGGTCTTTTGTCCTGTTTCACAAAGACCATTAGCCTCAGGGTCAGGGGCCAGGAGTCTGACCTCTCCCTCTACCCAGTGCAAGGGGCTGAGTCCACCTCACCTTGGCGTCCACTGCATCCAGCCCAGGGCCTGACCTGGAGTGGGCACTCCGTGAAGGCTTGTTAAATGAATGCTGAATGGTTCGCCATTTCTGTAAGTTCAGAGCATTGCAAGAGAGCAGCGATCAGTTAAATAAACAGACCTGCAGACTAAGGTTTCTCAGGAGAATGTCCGAGACCCTCTACGTTGGAGTCACAAGGGGGCTGGGTGATGGGCTGCATAATCGCCTCTAATCACATGCAGGTTGTAGTCCCTGGAACCTTGAACGTTACCCGGAAAAAGGGACATTGTGGATGTGATGAAATGAAGGATCCTGAGCTGGGCAGATCACCCGGGTTGTCTGGGCCCTAATGTAATCACAGGTGTCCTTATGAGAGGAGGGCAGAGGGGCATTGGATACACCGGCAGCAAAGGCGATGTGAGCGCAGAGGCAGAGACTGGAGTGATGCGGCCAGGAGCCCAGGCATGTGGGCTGCCGCCAGACGCTGGAAGAGGAGGGGGATTCTTCCCTGGAGCCTCCAGAAGGAACCGGCCCTGCCGACACCATGATTTTAGCCCCGTAAGACTCAGTTTGGACCTGGCTCTGCAGAACTGTGAGAGAATAAATTTCTGGGTTTTTTCTTTTTTTTTTTTTTGAGGAAGATTAGCCCTGAGCTAACATCTGCTGCCAATCCTCCTCTTTTTGCTGAGGAAGACTGGCCCTGAACTCACATCCATGCCCATCTTCCTCTACTTTATATGTGGGATGCCTACCACAGCATGGTGTGCCAAGTGGTGCCATGTCCGCACCCGGGATCCGAACTGGTGAACCCTGGGCCGCTGAAGCGGAAGGTGCACACTTAACTGATGTGCCACTGGGCCGGCCCAATTTCTGTTGCTTTGAGCCACCCAGTCCGTGGTCATTTGTCACGGTGGCCAAGGGACACGAAGACAGGGCGGTCATCAAAACACAGATTACTGGGTACCTCCCACAAACTGTCCAAACCAGAAGTACTGGATGCGAGGCCGGAGACTGCATTCTAAGCTCTCTGCCCCGCCCCCGCCCCACACGACTCACAGCACAGCGAGGAGTGCGAAGCTCTGCATTGGAGCAGAGGGTGACCCAGGCCTGGTCTGTGCAGGAGAACACTGACGAGAATTAACGTTGGCTCCTGGCAGCCTCTTTGGGGCCCTGAGGACTCAGTCCTGGGGAACTCGCCGGTTCTCAGGCCAGCCCGACCTGCAGCTCTCCTGGGAGCCCTGCCCCAAGGCCTCGCATGTGCCGTTCCTGGCCTGGGAAAGCCTGCGGCCCCTCCCCTCCTTCCCTCATCTCTCACCCACCTCCTCTACCCTTGAGTGCTCCCACACGGCCAGGGTCCCTCATCCCAGCCCTGCAGCTCTGCCTCCTGTCCCAGGCTGTGAGCTGCCCGGGGTGGGGCGGGGTCTAGCTTGACCCCCAGGTGTCCCCACCTGGTCACGTTACTCCTGACATTCTAAGGGCTCAGTAAACGCTGAACGTGCCAATGATGTCACTGACCCTTCTGTACCCACCAGCTTCCAGCGGTGGGGCGGGGGTGGGGCTATCCGGTCCCTTTTCTCTGCCCCCTCCTGCAGAACAGGCCAGCCCCCTGAGAGCCACACAGGAGTGCAGGCAGAGCCCCTTCACACCCACCCTGCCTCTGCCCCCGCCCACCCTGGGCAGCCGCTGGCAGGCAGAGAGGAGAGGAGTAGAGGAGCCCGCCCCCTGCAGCCTGGCTCTTTGGGGCTGGAAGGGATGGGCGTTTGGGAAGGCAGTGTGAGGGCAGCCAGCTCCATTCTGGACTCGGGACACTCATTCTCACCTGTGTCTGCCTCTGCCCAGCTGGCTGACTGACCACGGGCAGGTCCCCTCGCCTCTCTGGTCCTCCGTCCTCCAGCCAATGGGGCTCAACCCCAGGGGCCCCACAGAGCCTGGAGCCGGGCCCTGCATGCCGTTGGAAGGCACAATGTCCAAGTGTTTGCTTTTAGCGCTAATGTTGTTTGTGGGGACACGTACTCGCCAGTTCAAAGCAGGCTCTGCGGCCCCTGCTGTTACCTCAACCTGCCGCTTTCCCCCCCGCTGAACTGGCCCAACTCCAAGGACTTGTGGGTCTCTCCCCGCCTGCTCCCAGCCATAAAGCGACCTTGCAGATACGTGTGGCAGTTTCCCAGCCCACAGAAAGCTGACGGCAAAAGGATCAGATCCAGCCCTTCTCTCGACGGGCCCAGGCTTGATTGGCACTGCTGGCTACCTCCCTATCACTCCCCTCCTCGAAGTCTCCATGGCTCCCCATTGCCTACAGCCCGGTTTCCAGACTTCCCTTTCGAGCAGGGAGACTGTCCTTCTACACCTATTTTTATGAAACAATGAAAGCTGAGCAGCTCAGGTTGAGGCAGGAGTGAGGGGAGAGTATGGACTCCACCCCGCCCTCCCGCTTCTTGAAGCACAAGCCTGATTGCAAACCGTTAGCTAAAAGATAACCAAGGTTGGAGTGGTCCACGCATCTCCCAGCCCCCATGGGCTCCCAGCCCTCCTTGGCTGGTCTTCTGGGCCACGGGCCATGGTTGCAGGAAGCCTCCCGGGGAAGGCGGCACTTCTGGGCCCAGCCAGGTCCTCACCTCCCAATGCCTACAGATGCAGCCACAGATGCTTGGGTGAGCACCACGCCCTGTGCTGGTCACTGGGATACACAAGGCAGAAGTGTCAGCCTTCAGAGAGCAGGAAACTTCCAGTAGGGGCCTGGCACCCAAGAAACAAGTACAGAGAGAAGACGGCTGCAAATGGCAATAAACGATACAAAGGAAACAAAACCAAAGAATGAAATCTGACCTGAGGGGTGGGGGACATCCTTAGACCAGGTGGTCAGAGAGGGCTCTCTGGGAAGGTGACATTTAAGCTGAGACCTGAAGGATGAGAAGGAACCAGCCACACCAAGGACAGGGAGCAGTGTTCAGGCAGAAGGAACAGCATGTGCAAAGGCCCTGTGTCTCTGCATGCACCTAGGCAGGAACTGAGGTATAAACAAAAGTGTCACGTCAAGTCCCTCCCTCTCCACAAAAGGACAGGTACACAGATGTTCATGGCAGCTTCACTCATCGGAGTCTGAGACCAGAAATGACTGGATGGGCGTTGATGGGAGAAGAGAGAAACAACAAAACACAGCAGAGCAACGAACAAGGACAGCCAGTGATACGGGCAACATCACGGACAAATTCTCAAAAAGCCGGGCGCAAGAGAGAACATGCTCCGATTGCATTTGTATGAAAAGGCAAGTGTCCATGGCCATGGAGATCAGACTCGTGGTTCTGTCTGGGGTGGGGGTGTGACTGGGAACTTTCTGGAGTGACTCGAATGTTCGGTATCTTGCTCGGGTCACACAGTGACACAAATGTGAGAAATCGCAGAGCTGTGCACTTAAAACCAGAGCATTTTATCTCAGGTAAAGCAGACCCCGAGAAAGGATTGAAAATAAGGTAGATACTGTTTGCCCTGTTTGGGAAGAAAAGGTGCCCCCCTGCTGCCAGCCGGCCTCGTGCCCATCAGGAGTCACCCCCCCAGCTTCATCTGAGGTCAGGAGACAGGAGTCCTGGCCTCTCCTGAAAAAAGGAACCCGGAACCCAGCCCCCATTGTCAGGATGAGGGGTCTGTCCTTCTGCCCATCTCTCCCTCCTCCCCCCAGCTCCTCCCCCCCCCCCCCCCCAGGCCAAAGGGATGGGGTGGACCCTGAGACCAGCCTTCCGGAATGTTCCGTGTCAGGCTGGGAAGGGCCGGGCTCCCACCCGAGCAGCCGGGCTGTAACCTGAGCCTCCGGTTAAGCGGATTTCTCCCGGGGCAGGACCCCCTCTGGTTCTGGAATGCAGCCTGGGGCGTGGGGGTGGGGCCGGGAAGGGGTAACAAAGGGTGAAGCGGCTTTGAAATTCTGCTTCCTGCCCCGCCAGCCCCCGAGCTGAGCCGACACGCCCGCTCCTCCCCTTTGTGGGGAGTGGAGGGAGCCGGCCTCTCCGCCACTGAACCTTCCCCCTCCCGGGCTGGGGTGGCGGCTTCCCCCGCAACCCCCCATCCTCCAGGCCCAGCTGCCTGAAACCCACCCCCGGCTCCCACAGGGCCAGAGTGGGAGCCACTGCGCCTGCTCCCTAACCTGATGGGGCGCTAATGCTGGGCCCACCATCAGGATGCAGACTCGGCCCCACGGGGTGATGGGGGGAGGCTCCCGCAGCGATCGAGGCTGCCCAGCGGGACCTGGTAAGGAGACCTCACAGGACAAGACATCCTTTGTGATGGAGCCAGTCAGGCCGTAGGCATGAGAGCAAGGAACCAGCAGTACACACACACAGTGAGACACACACACAATGCACAAGCATTGTTCAGGTACACAAGTGCCTGCCCATCGCCGCCCCCCACCCCGCACTGGCCCCCAGCTCCCAGGCCCATCCCAACAATTGAACCCCTGCAGTGTCCTCTGAGAAGCCCCCATGGCTCCCACCACTTTCCCAGGAGACACCTGGCCCCCCACCGCCCCCACTGCCGTGGTCCCAGCATCGCTAGCCCGTCTTCCTGTGTTCAGTCTGCTTTTTCCCCTTCTTTCTGTCTCCCCTCCCTGCCGTCCCCTGCTCACCCTGAGAACCCATCTCCTTCCAAGCCCCTCCTTGCCCTCCCATTGCCCTTTCATGGCTGAACCCCACCTTCACCCCCCAATTCCCACCTGTACCCCAGGCCTAGCACACAAGACTCCCCCGAGCCCAGACTGTCCCCTTCTCGTGCCAGGGACAAGACCTCCAGATGGTCCCCAGAGCCGCTCCATCCAGGAAGCCTCCCCTGGAACAGGACCTCCACCGCAGCTGTGCACCCACTGGACCCCAAGAGGCGACCCCTCCCTCCCTCCTTCTCAGCCTGTATGTCAGGCCTCCCTGGGACCCTCCTCATCCGCCAGGAGTATTGCCTGAGGCCAGGTGGTGGGATGGAGGTGGTGGGGTGGCAGAACCATGGGTGGCAATCTCCAACTTAGACTCTTTGAGAGAGGAAAGCAAGGATAGAGGTCAGCTTGATGGTACCATCCCTGATGCTGCAGAAATTGAGCTGGGATGGGGCGGGGCTGAGAGCCTGACCACGGCCCCCCACACCACACAAACCAGTGCCATGTGGTCCAGCCACATCCCTGTGGTCCAGAGAGGCAGGTCTTCTCCCGGGCCTCACCTTCTCCAGGCAGCTTCGCCAACTTCACCCAGCTGGCCTGGGGGTCTCCTCTGTGCTCCCCTAGACTCCTCTGCTGCCTCTGCCACAGCACTGACCCCTCTGGACTGTCCTTGTCTCCACTGCCCAGTCTGCTCACCAGCTGAATCTCCAGAGTTCTGTTCATCATCAAGCACAGAGTGAGAAGGGAATGAATGAATGAAGAGCCTCTCCACATTGACAGGCTCCCCTGCCCTTGCAGGTCATGCCCACCCTCCGGGGAGGAATTTGCCCCCTCCCCAGCTTTGTGCTGGTCATTAACTCAGTGCCGGGACTTGTTGGTTAATGAATAATTAAGCTGGACAGGGGCTGACCTCGGGCTGACCTTGAGCCTCCCCGGCAAGTCCTCCCCTAGTCTGATGTGTGACGGCCCCAGTGACCCTTCTCCTCCTCCTCCCTATTGGTGGGTTCTGAATCCTGGGGATTCAGACCACAAAGTCCTGCCCCAGCCCCCAAGCCTGCCCCAGCCTGCCCACGAGGCCATCCCCCAGGACATGGGGAGCAGGGACTTCTTTTTCCCCACACTCCTCGCCACAGCCCAGAAGAGCAGAACTGAGTGGGCACAGAGGCCTCGAGCTGGGCTGTGTCACTGATGTGCTAAGCGACCCGGGGGCCCATCTATTCTCCCCCATCCCCAATCCTCCTCCCGCTGGGCCTCAGTTTCCCCATCAGTCAATTCTATTCATTCACTCACTCATTCATGCATTCAGTGGATATGTTAGGCAGGGCTGAGCATGAGGGGAGGGGGTCTTGCCTTCAGGGACTACGTCAGCCGTCCCAGGCGGCTGCCATCCAGAGCAACTTGTGCTCAGGGGCAGCTTCACAGAGGCGAGGGGCCCCTTCCCCTACCTGAGAGGTGAGATGGCATCCTGGAGCAGGTGTCATCTATGCTGAGGCCTAGAGGGGAAGAGAAGACGGGGAGCAGGAGCTCCTGGAGGAGTAATAGCATGAGCACAGGCCCCACAGAGAGAGAGGGACCCCCTGGGAAAATCACAGGCAGTTCAGTTTGGTTGGCTGTATCAAGACCTGAGGAGCAGGGGGTGGGAGTATGAAATGAACCCAAAGACGATGAGGAGCAAGAAGGTTAGAGGCTGGGGAGGGGAGTGGCCAGATTGCAACCTGGAAAGTCCCTCTGGCGACTGCTGCATGGAGATGGTTTGAATGGAGCAGAGACATGGCCCTGGGGGGCTATGGTGTCCCCCCAGGCAAGAGGTAATGGGGTCTGGATAAGGGCAGAGAGTGGGAGACAAGTTGATGGATTCAAGAGTTATTACGAAGTGGAATCGTCAGAACTTGGTGACTAACTTCCACTTGTGGCCAAGATCCAGCAACAGAGGCCTGATTTACTATCCCACTTGAAACAACTAATAACCTCTAATCAATAATTAGAGGGCAGAGTGTGCGGTGCTCACACAGGGCTAGGAATAGTGCCTGTTCCCACCAGCCAGACTGGAAAACCCATAAGTCAGAGGGCAGTGGGTAGAGCCCTCAGGAGATTGTGGCCTCAGGTTGGGGATAATTAGCCCCAGATGAGCATTGCTAGAAACCCACCCAACAAACCATAAAGCAAAATCCAAATGGATCAATTGGTTCCCAAGTAATTCAACTGCTTCCCAGAACAAAGCTCGAGAAGATTTACAAGAGTACAAAATATGCCCACATCACAATGTCTAGAATCCAACAGAAAATTTCTAGGCATGCAAAGAAGCAGTAAAACATGACCCATAAAGAAAACAATAATTAATCAATTGAAACTGACCCAGAACTGACCCAGATGTTAGAATTAGCAGAGAAGGATTCTAAAGAAGTCTTTATAACTGTATTCTACATTTTGAAAACATTAACTAGAGACAGGAAGATATAAAAAAGATCCAAATTGAACTTTTAAGAGTTGAAAATCATGACGTCTGAGATGAAAAAGGCACTGAATGGGATCCATGGCAGATTAGACACGGCAGAAGAAAAAGTTAGTGAACTTGAAGGCATAGCAAAAACTATCCAAAATGAAACATAGGGAAAGAAGACCCCCTGGACCCCCCAAATGGAAAGAGCACAGTGAGCTGCAGGGAAGTTCCAAGCAGCCTAATAGAGGGATAATTGGGGTCCCAGAGGAGAGGAGGAAGGGGAAGAGAAAAAATATTGGAAGAAATAAAGATTTAACTTTTTCCAAACAATGAAATCTATATCCAAGAAGCTCAATGACCCCTGAGCACAGATGCTTGGTGACCAACAGGATGCGGAGGGTGAGGGAGAAGGGGCAGGCCAGGGTGAGGTCTAGCTTCCTGCCCGGAAGACCATGGCTGGGGACCATTCTCTGAGGGGGAGGCCTGGAGGAGGGGCAGGAAGGGTGGGATCAGGGTGGGAAGGACCTGTAGGCTGCAGGGACACAGACAGAGGTGTGCAAGGACAGCGAACGTGATGGGTCTGGTGTTCAGATGGCGAGGGACTGAGGATGGAAGCCCAGGAGGCCGTGGACGCGGTGGGCACTGCAGGGAGAGCTGAGGGCCAGGGGCAGACCCCAGGACACACCATCAGTTAATCAAGAGGCAAAGCCAGACGGGCCACATGGGGAGCCTGAGAAGGGACAAGCAGAGAAGGAGGACAGTGTCCAGATGGACTGACCATGATGAGAGACTGGTCCAGTGGCCATGCTGACACTCAGAGGGCAAGTCTGGTGAGGCTGGCTCAGCCCTAGGGTGGGACCGTCTCAGGATATTGTACAGGAAGTGGTGGACGTGGGGAGTCCTGGGGAGGGGTGGGACCTAAGGGGACAGTGGGGTCTGGAATAGGGTGGCAGGCATAAGGTACTTCTCAGGAGAGTGAAGGCTGGGTGGGTGGGAGGTGGGGTGGAGGCAGGGAAGATGGAATTTCAGATCTCGGAGGTGCAGCCGAGCAAGCAGTGACCAGTCAGGGTGGACCATGGTGCAGGGGCCAAGCTGAGGGCCCTGGGGATAACAGGACGGAGAAAGAAAGAGGCCAGCATGTTGGCTAGGGGTCCTCATGGTACCCAGGAGGGACATTCTGAGTTGGGGGAAGAGGACTCTGGGAGGCCCCCAAATCTTCTGAGGATGAAGGGTCGTGCCAGGGATGAGTAAGTGACCCCACAGACCAGGATGCAGGATTCACAAAAGGGTGAGGGAGTCGGGCAGGGGTGGGGGAGAGGCGAGCTGTGGTGGATGGAAGGGCATCACAGACTCCGGTTAGGAATCATGGAGAAAGAGGAGAGAGAGAGGGAGAGAGCGAGCTGGTTTTCTGCACATTGGACCCCGTCGCTGCCACCCAGATGGGCAGCTTGAGGAAGGATACGCTTGTGCATCTGGCCTCACGGGCAGCTCCAGCTGCTCCGAAGAGCCCTGGCCCAACCCCAGCCTGGGCTTTGAAGCCAGGGCTGCAGGATGGAGAGACAGTTGAGGAGCGAGGAGCCAGGCCCCACAGCCTGCCACCGGAGCCCCACGCTCCAAGCTTGGAGCTGGGCGCAGACGTGAGGCCCGAGCAAGGATGCGGCAGGTAGCAGCGTGCCTCTGAAGCTCAGAGGCTCAGGACAGCCTCCCTTGGCAAGGGGCCCGGGGAGGCCTCAGCCTGCTCAGCAAGGCCACCTGCTGTCTCCTGTCCCTGCCAGCGCTGGGGGTCTGGGGCAAGTGGGGAGGAGGCCATCTCCCTGGATCTCAGCTGGGCGCAGGGGGCGGCTTCTGCTTCCCTCTCCCCAGCAAGGAGCCGCTAAGCACCACTCCCCCGCCCGCCCCGGTCTCTCAGTCCTCTAGCGCTCTGCTGAAACATCCAGAAATAGTCTCCTCCCCACGGCAGTGTGCTGTGCTCCCAAATGAATACGGGATTACACACACCCAGGGCACCCATGCTCAGAATGTGCGTGGAAGAGAACAGACACAGGCGTGAGCACAAGCAGTCTCAGAAATGTGCACACACTTGGGAGCAGCTACCGCCAGCACTGCACACACATGTAGAGAAATGACATACACAAACAAGCACATGCGTGAAACCACGGAGGTGGGTCCATGCAACATGTGCACCTGCACACGTGTGCCAGTGTGCACCGATATGCACCCAGAATGCAAACATACATCAGACAGACGTGCACACATGGCCATTTCCCTTACATCCGGGCAACTCTGTGCATCCAGGCAAATGCCCATTCCACGAGCTGATAAGCATTCACTTGTGCGGGAAGATGTCCCCCCCCAACCCAAACGCACAGTGAAAACCAAGTACAAACAGATGTACGCAGGCACATGCAAGATGCACATAAAACACGCACAAAGATGCACCTATACATAAATGCACACGTGCATAGGAAGATGCGCAGTATTTCCGCACATGTGGCACTGCTCACACTTAGACACACGGACATGCGGAATCAGCGAGACACGCACAGTCTTCCCATGTGCACAATGCACAGAAACTTCCACACATACAGAGATCTACCTGCAAATGCACACGCGTCCTCAGATATACCTGCATGCATATCAAAGTCTACCTGTGGGTACTCACACACGTCCCTGCGGATTCACACTCAGATGCACATTTGCACGCTACATGGAAAGCCCCATGAGGGCAGGGACCACGGTCCCCTGGTTCACGGCTGCATCCCTGATGCCCAGCGCAGGCCTGGTGCACAGGGGTTTGCTAGGTGGGACATCAGGGAACAGCCTGAGCAAAGGCTCAGAGGCATGAGGGCAACGGACAGTCTGGAGAGTGGCCAGGAGTCCTAGCGCCTGAATGAGGGTGGGACGGGCCTGGGTGGCCATGGCCTTGGGTGTCCTGCTGGGGAGGGGCATTCAGGGCCTGGTTACTCCTTGACTTCCTCTTCCTCCCCTCCTTCCTCACCCACACACCTCTGCTCCCCCTCTGTGTACTGACAGCAGGTGGAATGTCAGGTGTCGGCATAGCAGGGGAAGCTGGGGCAGGCATGAGAGGGGGTCACAGAAAACATGCGACCTTGCGGCCAGGGAGGCAGGTCTTGTTTCAGATCTCGGCTTCATTAGTGCTGGCGACCAGCTCAGGCCACTGACTGTCTCTGTGCCTGTTTTCTTACCCGGCCAGTGGGAAGACCACATGGTTTGGATGCATAGATGCCATTGAGTTTCCTCCCTCGGTGGCCTTCCTAGCACAAGCTAGGGCCCAGGAATCCTGGGAACCGCAAGGTGGGCTCTTCAGGCCTGGGGGAGCTGGCGGCAGGACCCTCTCCAGGGCGCACAGGCCTGGCTCCCTCTGGACGCCCGGGCAGGTCGAACCAGGAGGACTCAATTCTCCTGAGCCTCACTCGTGTCTTCTGCCAAATGGGATGCTCGCTCCTGTGTCACAGGCTGTTGTCGTGAGCCACTAGCAGCTCCGAGGACAGAACCAGTCGGACTGTTTGTTGAAGGGTATCCCCCACACACGGAGGGACATCCCACGTGTTTGGCCGTAAGAATTTTTACAAAGTGAACCCACCTGTATAACTAGCCAGCATCCACATCAAGAAATAGAACACGTCCCCAGAAGCCAGGTGAGGGGCCGTTTTTACAGAACATAAAGCAGACCCGGTCCCCACGGGCCAGCCTGTCCCCCTAGGTTTCTGCTTTCCCTTGCAGCCAGCAGGGGACACGCGGTCTCCTCTACTCAGGACCCCTTTGCCACAGGGCCACCCCGCCCTCTCCTCAATTTGGCCAGGTCCCTGCAACCCACAGGCGGGTCAGCCTGCAGCAGCCCCCTTGTCCTGCCTCTCGCAGGCCAGGCCTGGGCTCCTGTGGCCAGCGGAGGGGCGGCCTCCCCGGGCAGGGAGACCGAGTTCTGGGTCTTAAGCACCGCCCCCCCCAGAGCTCCATTTGGGGAGCTAGGAAAGCTGGGGAGGACCACACAGACCCTGAGTTTCTATGCTGCCCTGCCCCTTTGAGCCACTTGTTGACATGGCCCAGGGTCCCACGGCTTCAAGGGAACACTCGAACCCAGGGCTGACGCACTCAAAGCCCACAGCCCCTATAACAGTGGGGATCATTATCTCTATTTTATAGACGAGGAAACTGAGGCTGAGAGAGGCCAAGAACAGAGCCAGGTCTGCAGCTTGGGGCAGAACCTGACCCTGCCATTCTCCTGCTCCAACCCCTCCCTGCTGCTGGGCTGGGACTGACCTCCTTCACCACCCCAGGCCCTCCCTGGCCTGGCCCCGCCCACCGCCCCTCCTCTCCTGCCCTCCAGCGCACTGGCCTTTCCCAGTTTCCCCAGTGCTGGAATAGAGTGGCCGTCCCCTGTCTCCCCTCTCTCTCCCTCCTCCCTGGAGGCTGGAAAGCCAGGCACCAGGTGGGTTGGGAGACCCTGACCTGACCCCTTTCCTCCGACCACGCCCCCATCCCAGGCATGCACATGTCAGCACCCCACTGAGAAAACCCGCCTCCACCTCCCCTCTGAGAGCTGGGTTCTGGAGTCATGGGGCCGCTCGCTTGCTGTGTGGCCGTGGACTATGTGTGTCCCCTCTCTGAGCTTAGTTTACCCATCCATAAAATGGGGATAGGAACCATGTACTAGTGTCGCTGGGAAGACTCGGTGGTATAAATGCCATATAAACCCCCAACACGCTTCCGGGCAGCGAGGAGTGCTGGCATTTCTCACGACCCCCTCATTTCATCCCCAACAACCACCCCCGTTTATAGATGAGGAAACTGAGGCTCAGACAGGTCACGCACTTTCCCAGGCGGCAAGGCTCCAAACCCGGGCCTACTGGGGCACGGCTGGCTCCACCCCTGCACCGGCCATCCTCTCTCCGTGGGAGCCACCCTGCACCCTCCCCTCCCCTCCCCCCCCCCCCCCCCGCCCACGTTTGTCGGTCCTTCCCGCCAGCTCGCGGGCTCCCTCGGGGCCGGGCCCACACGTGTGGGGCGCCGGTGCCAGGCCCGCGGGCGGAGGGGGGGCGGCCGTGGGTCGATACCGCGGTGGGATGAATGGGAGAGGAGCGAGCAGAGCGGCAGGGAGGGCGCGGGGAGGAGGTGCGCGGAGGAGGAGGTGGAGGACGGCAGGGGAGGGCGGGGGAGGGCGGAGGGCCCCCAGCCCTGCGGGGCCCGGCCGGGTCTGCAGCCGTCAGCGCCGAGCGCGGCCCCGCGGCCCCGCCGAGGGATCGATAACTAATTTCACCGCAGCAACCGCCCCAGTTTTTTCCCGATAATTGTGCGCCGGCAGCTGCGAGCGAGGCCCCCAGCCCGGCGTGCGGCCCCCGCCCGCGCCCGATCAATTGACACCGCCACCGGGCGGCAGGAAAACTCATTTTTCTCCAGCTCCCCTGCTCCCGGGGAGCGCGGGCTGAGCTCCGCCTCCGGCGCGGGTCGAGGAGGCGGCCGGTTCCCGGACGGACTCGGGTTTGGGAAGGTGGCTCCTAGGGAAGCCGGGGAGCCTCAGTTTCCCTATTTCACGAGTTGGGGCGTGGCCGATGGCCTCGCTGCTGGACTGACCCCGCCCTCCTCTGCTGGTCCAGCGCCGGCCAGCGATGCACCGCCCCTGACTGCTGGGAGCAAGGGCTAAGAGCGCAGGCGCTGCGGCCTGGACGCGTGGGTTCGAATCCAGTCCCCACCGCTTACCAGTGCGTGACCTCGGACTCGCTCTTCCCTTTGGGCTCTTCCTCTCCGAGCCTCAGTTTCCCCATCTTCCCACTTCCCTGGCACAGTCCCCAGCACACAGAGCTGTGATTGGAGGCAGCACGTGATGCAAGAGTTAGGCGCTCGCCAGTCAATGGTGGCTGTCATCAGAAAGCTGAGGAAATCTTCCTCCATCAGTTGTTCCCTGAGCACCTACTGGGCGTTGGGGACAGAGCGGTGGTCACTGGGCAAAAAAACGCTGTCCTTGTGGAACTGACATTCTAACGCGGGGTGGACAATAGACATAACACATAATGGGAGAAGATGAGAAACGC
>NC_060267.1:90226589-90241081 GCF_021613505.1 Equus quagga
CCCCCCCCCCCCCCCCCCCCCCCCCCCCCCCCCCCCCCCCCGCCCACGTTTGTCGGTCCTTCCCGCCAGCTCGCGGGCTCCCTCGGGGCCGGGCCCACACGTGTGGGGCGCCGGTGCCAGGCCCGCGGGCGGAGGGGGGGCGGCCGTGGGTCGATACCGCGGTGGGATGAATGGGAGAGGAGCGAGCAGAGCGGCAGGGAGGGCGCGGGGAGGAGGTGCGCGGAGGAGGAGGTGGAGGACGGCGGGGGAGGGCGGAGGGCCCCCAGCCCTGCGGGGCCCGGCCGGGTCTGCAGCCGTCAGCGCCGAGCGCGGCCCCGCGGCCCCGCCGAGGGATCGATAACTAATTTCACCGCAGCAACCGCCCCAGTTTTTTCCCGATAATTGTGCGCCGGCAGCTGCGAGCGAGGCCCCCAGCCCGGCGTGCGGCCCCCGCCCGCGCCCGATCAATTGACACCGCCACCGGGCGGCAGGAAAACTCATTTTTCTCCAGCTCCCCTGCTCCCGGGGAGCGCGGGCTGAGCTCCGCCTCCGGCGCCGGTCGAGGAGGCGGCCGGTTCCCGGACGGACTCGGGTTTGGGAAGGTGGCTCCTAGGGAAGCCGGAGAGCCTCAGTTTCCCTATTTCACGAGTAGGGGCGTGGCCGATGGCCTCGCTGCTGGACTGACCCCGCCCTCCTCTGCTGGTCCAGCGCCGGCCAGCGATGCACCGCCCCTGACTGCTGGGAGCAAGGGCTAAGAGCGCAGGCGCTGCGGCCTGGACGCGTGGGTTCGAATCCAGTCCCCACCGCTTACCAGTGCGTGACCTCGGACTCGCTCTTCCCTTTGGGCTCTTCCTCTCCGAGCCTCAGTTTCCCCATCTTCCCACTTCCCTGGCACAGTCCCCAGCACACAGAGCTGTGATTGGAGGCAGCACGTGATGCAAGAGTTAGGCGCTCGCCAGTCAATGGTGGCTGTCATCAGAAAGCTGAGGAAATCTTCCTCCATCAGTTGTTCCCTGAGCACCTACTGGGCGTTGGGGACAGAGCGGTGGTCACTGGGCAAAAAAACGCTGTCCTTGTGGAACTGACATTCTAACGCGGGGTGGACAATAGACATAACACATAATGGGAGAAGATGAGAAACGCTGCAGAGAAAAACAAAGCAGAGCAAGTGGGACACGGTGTGTGCCTGGGGGGGTGCGAAGGCAGGGTTGGCCCCCAGGACCACCTGGCAGGGCTTCATCGGGAGGGGCCCCTTTGCAAAGCTCTGAGCTGCTGGCTCCCAACCTGCTGGCTGCTCAAGGTCGAGGGAAGCTGGCATGGGGGGGGGGGGGAGAAGTGGGGAGAAAGAAGGCGAGATGTGAGATGTGGGGCGGAGGGAGTCCCTAGGGGGCCAGAGAGAGAGGTGTGGTGGGGACCGCAGGGGATCCAGAGAGAAAGAGAGGTGGTCCAGACGGAGGGAGAAGGGAGGACAGAGCTCCAACAGCTGACCGGAGAGTCCTGGAGGGAGGGTCAAGGTCAGGAGGGACTCAGGTAGCTGGCCTGCCTCAGCTGGTCCACGGAGGCTCAGAGAGGGGCAAGGGGTGTGCCCAAGGCCACAGCACAAGTGGGGGACAGAGGTGGGCTCCTGGGTCCTGCCTCCAGACCTTGGAGAAGGGTGAGAGGGCCAGAGAGAAGAGAAGAGAGACTCATGGAGGGGAGTGGGTGGGGTGCGGGGCAGCCTACAGGCTGGGTGGGGGGCTGGGAGCCCTGCTGTGCCTCTCACAGGCCAGCCAGAGTGACCTTGCAGCTACCTGGGTTGTGCCAGGACATCTTGGGAAGGACTCTGAATGACTCAGGGGACCCAATCTGCTGACCGGACTCCCCCACCCGTCCCCCCCAGTTCCCAACACCTGGGAGGAGTCCTTGGCTGCCCGTGGTGGTGGGCGAGCCAGGCAGGGAATGGCCCGAGGCTGCTGGGGAGGTGGGGCGTTCCAGGGCTGAGCAAACCTCAGGATTCTCGCCCTGCCTCAGTTTCCTCATCTTGAAAGCAGAGCTGATGGTGAGGTTCCCAGGTTCTGTCACTCTTTCTTCCCTCCAAATTCCTGGCACACCGGCCCCATCACAGGGTTGAGAGCAGTGACTTGGCAGAAATGAGAGCGAGCCGCCTAGCAACCAAATGAGGTTAGCAGAGGAGGGAGGGACCGGCCGGCACCGAGCTGGGTCTCCCCTACCTGTTTGTCCGTTTGTCCATCCATCCACCCACCCAGACATTCATTCAGTCAATCAGCAAATACTTAGCAAGCACCTATGATGTATAAGGCACATGGAGGGGGGCGGGCGTAAGGTCCCCACCTCTGCTACCCTCTCCCTCTCCCCACGACCCCCACATTTTCTCAACATTGGGAGTCTAGATGGGACACAGGGCCCCTGGGTGGCCTCTCTGTGCCTTGGCTGGGCTAGCAACAACCGAGTTGAGGGCCTGGCTCCTGGGAGCTCATCGGTCCCTCAGTCCCTTATGGGGCAAGACGAAGGAACAGAGACCAGGACTCATCCAGGGTCCCACGGCCTGGAGGCTGTCTGACCAGAGCCCTGCCTACTGTCTGGGCCCGAGGGGAAGGTTATCCTGTCAGGAAGGACCCTAGGAGCCTGGGCAGAAGCCAGGCCATGGGGTGGGGACCAAGGGATCTCAGAGTCCCCGTGTCCCGCCGCTCCGTCAGTGGCTTTGGCTGCCACTCATCTCAGGAAGGCCTCTGTGGGTCAGCCTCGCAGCTGCCCCTTCACCCACCCCAAGCGTGGCTGATGGCCCCGGGGGCCATGGAGGGCAACTTCAGCCCCCACACTGTTCGCTGAGCCCGACCAGGCAGAGACCCACTCTCCCTTTCTAAGGAGACGGGTGCTCAGTCAGCTGTGAGAGGCAGGCGGGACAGCCTTCCTCGCGGTTAAGGGCACAGGATGTGTAAGGCTTGGGTCCCCACGCGGCTGATGTCCACTAGCACTGTGCTCTTGTGCAAACTGCCTCTCTTCCCTGAGCCTCAGGGTCCCTGTCTGGAAGATGGGCATGTCGTGGCTCAGTAGGGGCCCACCGAGCCAGACACTGTGCTGCACCCACCCACTGTTGCACCCCTCAGAACTCCAGACCCTGCACGTATGCCAGCCGCAACGACGGCTCTGGACCACCCACAGAATGCCACAGCACTGCCACATCCACGGCCTTACAGAATCTGGAGATGTGGGATCCCGTCCACCTGTGCCTCGGATCAAGGGACACACTTTATGGCAAAGGGGGAGCCCAGTGGGTTCACGGGCAAGGTATCCACTGGTCTCACCTGCAGCCATGGGCCTGAGGGAATGCTGGGGCCGCTAGCCCATGTGACACCCTGTGCATGGAGCCCACGGCCAGTCAGTGGTGCTGTCCCCAGGAGCTAGGATGCACAGTCTGGGAACAAGCTGTAGAAATAGGATTGCCCCTTCTCCATCACGTCCAGGGCTTCACTTGGGGATTTGTACTTCTCATCCCTGCAACCCTGGCTTTTGTCAGATAAGAGGTCCTGGTCACCTGAGACAGGAGAGGGGGGAAGGGAGCAGGGAAGAGAGGTGGAGGGCTCAGGGGGCACAGTCTGGGTCCCACTGAACTAAAAAGCTTCGACTGCCATCTGACCATTTGGGGTCCTTGTGCTGGGGACCAGCAGGCAGAGAAAGCAGTCACCGTTCAGGGGTGGGTAGATAGCCCCGGAGGCTGCTGCCTGTTTAGCGTCCTGGGTAGTCTTTGCAGGAACCGCAGGTAGCTGGCTCCTTGCAGGGGACTGCAGTGGACTGGACCCAGTGGAGGGCAGGGTGGAGCTGAGTGGGGCAAAGGGTGGACTGCGTTGGACCCTTCTCATGCACTGTTTCAATCCTCTTGCTTTGCCTCCTAATCCAGGTGAACAGCTCCGAAGGCTCTGGCCGGCTCCAGGCGGCTGTCCCCGGTGATGCCTCTCCCGAGGCCCACGACTTGCATCTCGCTTCCTGCCCTGGGACTTCCCCGAGGCCCCAGTGTGGGACACCCACCCGCCCCAGGCCCCTGCTCAGCAGGCAGTGTGCTCAACTCGAACACCCTACAGGCCAACCCTCGATCCATGGGAGACAGAGGCAGGGGATAAACGCCTCCCCCTTCCCCCACCCCTGGGCAGAGGTCCTGAGACACATTTCACAAGGAGTCGCCAATGCTCCGGGGACTAGGCGCCCAGACCTCCACTCATGTGGATATCAGTTCTCTTTCCTCTCCTGTTTTGCTCTCCCCACTCCCTCATCCCTCACTCCTGCCCCTGGGAATGCTCTCCCAAACAAACGGCATGTACATCAGCCTTTATTTTAGCCTACTTTCAGGGAGCCCAGACCAAAACCGGTGTTGTGGGGTGAATTGCATCCCCAATTTGTAGGTTGACCTCAGAATGTGACTGTGTTTGGAGAGAGGGTCTTTAAAGAGGTGATGAAGTTAAAACGAGGTCATATGGGCAGGCCCTAGTCCAGTATGACTGGTGTCCTTATAAGAAGAGGAAATTAGGACACAGCCACGTACGGAGGAAGGACCCCGTGCAGATGCAGCGAGAAGACGGCCGCCTACAAGCCAAGGGGAGAGGCTCAGAAGAAACCAGCCCTGCCCACACCTTGGTCTTGGACTTCCAGCCTCCAGAACGGGAGGAAGTAAATTTCTGTAGTTAAGCCCCCCGGTCTGGGGTCCTTTGGTGTGGGGGCCCTGGGAAGCGAAGACACAGGCATTTTCTACAGTCATCTCTATCTTACAACCAAAGAAACTGAGGCTTCGAGCGGCAAAGGACCCAGGGTCACAGAGGCAGTAAGTGGCAGAGCCCAGGTTCAAGCAGGGGTCTCTGGGCGGGCAGAGTGCAGGCGCTCGGCGTTAGGAACGCCCGGAACCAAGCGGTTCTTCAGATCTGGATCCCTCGGTTCGTCCCCCAGGTCTGGGAAGTCCGGTCCATCCAGGCCCACCCTCCTTCTCCTGCTTGATTGTGGGGGGCCTTGTGAGGCCCCCTCCCACCCCTGGGCCTCTGGCTTCCCTGTTGTTGCAGTGCTGAGCTTTTCCAGCTCCTTCCCTCCCTCCCTGCCAGCTTTACACACTCACACATATACTCACACACTCAGCCTCAACCCCTTGTGGCAGCCTGTCTGGGTGCTCTTTACTGCCTTCCCTAATGCCTCCTGCAGACTAGCTGCAGCGTGGCTTTGGGGCGTCCCCTGAAGACTTCACCCCCTGTTGCCCCGTGGGCACCTGTTGCCCAGGTGAGTGCCCTCCTGCCCAAGCAGGGTGCTGTGTGAGCCCCATGCCAGGAGCCGAGCACAGATGGTCTTGCTGACTCCCACCCCTCAGAGTGGGGACTAGTATTGTCTCCATTTTCTGCATGAGGAACCAAGGCCCAGAGAGGAGTAGGGCTCTGCCTAAGGATGCACAGCAATGAGTGGTGGAGCTGGGATTCAACCCAGGTCTCAAGACCTGGTTCTCTCCAGCAGGGGCCAAACTCAGAGAAGTGGATTAATTTCCATATGTCGTGGCTAATGCAGGCCCTTCCTGAGGGCAGGCTGTGACATGGGGCAGAGGGCAGGACGGGGCACGCAGACCCAGAGGTCACCCTGCTCCTGCCACTGCCCTGATCCTCTCCCCATGGGTGCTCCGTTCCCAGAAGGACAAGTGTGAACCTCCACCCAGTCCACGCTGCCTGCTGTGTGGCCGCCTGGCCCCTGGCACCGGGGTGCTCTGCAGACAGCCTCAGAGATGCCTCTCCAGGGGGAGGATGCTGGCAATGGCCAGTCTTTATGGAGTACCTCCCACGTGCCAGGCTCCTTGCTGCTTAGCGACTGCAGGGGGAGCCGAGCCGGGCTGCCCTACAGAGCACACGGCCTCGGGCGGAAACACACCCGTTATCCCATAGGCAGCTGTGACTCTCTGACCTGGACCAACGCTGGGAGGGAGAGGGGGCGGGCTGAGGCAGTCGATAATGGGGGGATTCAACCCAGTCTAAGGAGAGGTAGGGGAAGGCTTCCCAGAGGGAGTGGCCTAGAGCCGAGATCTGGAGAATGAGCAAGAGTTACCCAGCTGAAGAGGGAGGGAACAGCATTACAGCTTGAGGGAACAGCATGTGCCAAGGGCCTGGACAGGGAGGGCCATGGGGAGGAGCAGGAGCAGAGAGGGATCCTGGGCAGTAGAGCTGCTGGGGGCTTCGACACAAGGCTGGAAAGGCTCCCAAGGGCCCTGCGAGCCACGACGTTAAAGACGCTTGTCTTTATCGGGCAGAGATTTCTGTTTTGAAGACCCGTGTGCCGGCCCTGTGTGACAGAGACTCGGGTCAAAGCGCAAAGCAGGCAGCCAAGTGAGAGGCTGGCTCATGGTCCAGGTGAGAGACTTGGGGACGCATCAGCTGGCATGAATGTTCAAAAAAATAGGACCCAAGACTCGGCATGGCAGCGACCATGACATCCAGTCCTGATTTCAAAGCAGAAGGACTGGGGATTCCTGGTTTGTGGACAGTTTTCAATTTTTTTTTTTTTTTTGAGGAAGATCGGCCCTGAGCTAACTCCTGCCAATCCTCCTCTTTTTGCTGAGGAAGACTGGCCCTGAGCTAACATCTGTGCCCATCTTCCTGTACTTTATATGTGGGACGTCTACCACAGCATGGCTTGACAAGCACTGCCATGTCCACACCCGGGATCCGAACCGGCAAACCCCGGGCCGCCAAAGCGGAATGTGCGCACTTAACCGCTGGGCTACCAGGCTGGCTCCTGTGGACAGTTTTACACATCGGCAAACTGAGGCCCAGAGAGGGGAAGCGCTTTACCCCGCAATGGCTCTGCTGGTTCATTCATTCGACAAACATTATTTGAGCAGCTGCTAGGTGCCAGACTCTGTGCTGGGGGCTGGGGATAGAGAGAAGACAAATCTGTCCCTCTGCCAGGGGCGCACTGGGGCCAAACCTGCGTGTCCTGAATGCAGGAAGGCGACAGGGAGGGAGGGAGGAAGGGGGGGAGGGAGAGAGAGGGGAAACAATCGTGATGATGACAAAATTGTACTTACTGAGCATTTTCCACGGCAGCCACGGCATCAAGCCTTCTGTAAACATTATCTCATTGATCGCTCCTCGCGGCAAGGAAGTGCTGTTGTGCCATTTTACAGACGACGGGATTAAGGGTCAGAGAGGGGGAGTGACCCGCCTCGCCCAGGCACGAGTGAGGGACAGGGCAGGCTGTCCGGACTACAGGCTGGCTGAGCCCTCGCCCCACCTTCCCCGGAGTTAGGGCCCCGGCTTGCCCGCCTCGGGCCTGACCAGGTCCTCCCCAGGGCCCAGGCGGAGCTGGGGGGATGATGCAGGGGGCGGGGCCGGAGCACAGCTGGGCTGGGCATCCCCTGGGGCCACCAGGACGTCCCTGCCTCTTCTCCAACTCAGTGGAGGGGCCCGGGCTGGGCGATGGAGGTCACAGGCAGGTCACAGAGGAAGGAAGGAGCAGACCGTGTCAGCACTGAAGGCTGCCGGCATCCGCTGCCCTCTCTCTCCACACTACCCTCCCCCTCCAACAAGGTAGCAACCGCAATGAGTCCACTGTCTGCGCAGGCAGAGGCGACCAGGACGGGGCCGGTGCTCTGGCCTCCCCCTGCTCCAGCCCCCTCCTTGGCCAAATTGCTGTCGCCCAGCTCTCACTGCAGGAGCCCACGTCTGTACACTGTCCTGCGGTGAGCAAGCGCGCACGTGCACATGTCTGTAATGCGGCCTCCTTGCTCATGCAGCCAGACAGCATTCATTCATTCATTTGTTTGTTCGTCATTCAACAGTGTTCTGAGCATCTGCTCTGGGCTGGACCCTGTGCTGGGCACTGGGTGACAGGGGAGACCGAGGCATCCTGGCTTCCTGCCCTCAGGGGGCACAGGGCCTTGGAGGGAAGAAGGAACCTGAGGAGTGATCGTTGTACAATGTGGTTAGTGCTGAGACCAGGGGAGCACACGGGAGGGAGGTCCCAGAGGGTCAAAGGGGAGGGGCAGTCGCTCCAGTGGGGGTGGCAGTCAGGGAAGGCTCCCTGGAGGAGGCCGCAGCTTTCCAAGATCCAAAGACTGAGGAGCCAGTCGGTGAGGAGGAAAAGGGACAAGTGTCCCAAACAGAGGGAACAGCACATTATTTCTTTTCTTTTGGGAACATCGGAGCTGGCTAAGGCCTGCCAGAAGAGCTGCTGCAACGCTCCGTGTCAGTTTCCTGTCGCTGCGGAAACAACACTCGCAAATTTAGTGGCTTCAACAACACCAATGTATCCTCTTACGGTTTAGAGGCCAGAAGTCCCACAGTCAAGGCGTTGGCCGGGCTGTGTTCCTTCTGTGTGTCTAGGGAGAATCCGTTTCCTAGCTTCTTCTGGCTTCTGGAGGCTGCCCACATTCCTTGGCTTGTGGCCCCATCCTCCTTCAGAAACAGCAGCACAGCACCTTCCATCGCTCTCTCTGGCTCTGACCTTCCTGCTCTCTCTGTGATTACCATGCGCCCGCCCCCTAGGCTGCCTGTAAACCCCCGGGGGATTGAACAGCGCCTCTCCTGCATCCCCCTCCCCACCCACCACTCATGCCCGGGACAGGGACGGCCCAGCCCTGCTGCCTAGAAGTCAGGCAGACCCTGTCCGCGCCCTCTGGGAAGGCGTCAGGATGCTCCGAGGTCTCGAGGTCTCGGGCTCTCTGGGCCCAGACCGGAGGACCACCTCCCCACTCCCTTGCAGAAGGAAGAGCCGCTTAAGGAGCAGTTGAAGCTTGAGCTGACGGGGACTCCTAAGTCCTGTATGGAGTCCCTGAGGCCTAACTGGTACCTCCTGCTTTGGGGAAATGGTGCCGGGAGCCAATTAGCTGGGCCACACCAGGCTCTGGACCTCTCCCCCAAGGGGTGAAGGGGACAGTACTCCAGGACTTGGGACCAAGGACACTTCCAGGGAACTTGGAGCAGGGAATCCCCGCTCTGCCATGTACCTGCTGGGCCACCCCTGGGGGGGTCTTGCTCCCTCTCTGAGCCCCAGGGACCCATTTGGAAAATGGATATAAGCATGGAGCCCTCCTCCCGGGTCTCAGGGGGATTCAGTGCAGGTGGCTGAGCACATACTGCGTATCAGGAATGGTTCAGGATGCTGGAGACAAATAGCTGGACAGAGGCCTTCGTGGGGCCTGCCCTCTACCGTGAAAGCAGCAATGTCTCTGCCTGGATCCCGGACAGGAGGTGGTACAAAGGTTCTGCTGCCGACCTGCACCTCAGCCGACGCCTGACTCGAGCAAGACGCAGGCCTTGGTGGTTAGGGGCGGCTGCACCTGCAGCTTGGTGGGTAGCACAGCAGAACCAGGTAGGGGCTGACGCTCTCCGTCTCCCAGCTGGGTCCAGCTCGGGCTGGTGCACTCCTGCCTGCCCTCTTTTTGACCTTCCTCTTCCATCAGGGACCCCAGCCCAGGACCCCAGGCTGGGAGCCAGTCAGCAAGCTGGCTCCGCCCTCTCCCTCTATTTCCTCCCCCTTAGCTACTGGCCCCGCCCCCAACCTCCCTTTCCTGCCCTCCCAGAATTCCACACTTGCTGGGGGTAACGTCTGTACCCCACTTATCGGAGCAGGGGAGAGGTCCTTAGCCTGGGGCGTGGCATGGAGAGAACCCAGGGCATTCACGGCCTTGGGAGAGACTGACATCTTCGCGTTCACTGCCTTCTCACTACAGCTCAGCATCTCCTTCAGTGACAACGTGCCGGGCGCGCCCTGACCTCAGCGCCACCCGCGGCTCTGACCCCGGTCGAAATCACTGGTATCCTAGACCACATCAAAGTCGATGCGGATTTCTCAAAGTCTGGCCCATCGCTCCTTCGTTTTAGACCCGCTGCTGGATCTTGTTAATGCTTAAGGAAGAAGCTTATTCACTATTTCATCACAAATGCGGTTTTAAGAAAGATCTTGATAGCTGTATTTCAAATCAATGGGCTTCCGGTGTAATCCTACGTATTCGTTATGTGTTTACAAACAATAGGGGGTACGAAGGTCTCCCCAAATGCCACGGTGGGTGGTCCGTGGCACAGAAAAAGTCACGACCCCCCAGTGCAGGGACAGGGATGGGGACCTCCGGGCCCGGAGCGCAGGCGGGAGGCCTGGGGGAATCTGGCAGGGGCCTGGCAGCCGGGCGATCGGTGTCCAAGTGGGGCTGGGGGGCAGAAGCCAGGGTGGGGGGAGAGACGAGGGGCTGGGGGGATTGAGCAGGAAAACGTCCCGGGGAGGCGCTCCGTGGCAGAGACCCTGTGGGGGAGGCAGCCACGGCCCCAGCCCAGAGAGAGCGCTGGGGGACCGCTGGGCAGGCTCCTGCAGGGCAAAGCAAGAGCCCCCATGCCACCTGCATCTCCGACCTGTCCCCCCAGGATCGGGACACCCCAGCGGCCAGAAGCTGGGGCAGCGCCACCCCAGACTCCGCCCTGCCCTGGGAAGGTCTTCTGTCCACGCTGGCTCAGTCCCAGAGGCTGCCTCCATGCCCCTCTCCCCCTGGTTCTCTGGAACTCTCCGTCACAGCTGTCCCTTCCATCCCAATGGCAAAGCCCCCACCCCAACCGGGAGCTGGCCTCTCCTAGTCTCCTCCGTCAGGCCAGGCTCGGTCCTGGGGGCCACAGCCCAGGCGCTGAGCCAGCCCGAGGGACAGAGAGAGGAACCCACATGGAGGGACGCCCAGTCCACTTATGGGGCACGTGGGACAAGAGGAAATTCAGTGCAGTCAGTGGTTCACTCTACGGCGACGTAGCGGGCACTGCAGAGAAGCAGACATGTGAGCTCTGGAGCCGGTCGGCCGAGGTGCAGATCCTGGCCCCGCTCCTCACTAGCCAGGTGGCCCTGGGGGGGGAGGTGGGCAACTGCACCAGTACTGCCCCCCGGGTCCCCACCTTGAGGGTTATCGTGAGGATTAAATGAATGACCCTAAATAAAGTCCTAAACACACGTCAGCTGTTATTTTCATTATCATTATGAGCCAGGAGGTGGAGGCTGTGGCATAGGTTGTGGGTCACTTCTCCCCTCTCCCAGGAGAACAGCACCCCCAGTCCTTAGCTGGGCACCTGGCCGCCTGGCCTGCAGGCTATATTCCCCAGCTTCCCCTGCAGCTAGATGTGGCCACGTGACCAGGTCCTGGCCAACGGATGTGGGCAGAAGTGGTCTGGATCACTTCCTGGGAGTTTCCTTAAAGGACAGGGGGACACCTCCTCCCTTTTTGTCCCTTCTGCTGACCGGAATGCGAGCACTGAGACGGGAGCTGGAGCAGCCATGGAGCACCATGAGGGTGCCACCACGCGTTGAAGATGGCAGAGCACCGAGACACTAGGAGCCCCGGTCCCTGAGGGCCACCAGGCCCCATACCAGCCCTGACTGCCTCTACTTCCTCCAACGAGAAACAAACCCTTTTCTTGTTTAAATCACCATGATCTGAAGCACAACCAAATCCTTTTTAACACAAGGACACAGCTGTGAGCAGGATGCACCGCCCCTGCCTTCCAGAAACCTCCGTGTGCTTGGGGAGAGTTGATAACCACATAAATAAACAGGGAAAAAACTGCAGTTGTGAAAAGAGCTATGAAGGAGATGAAGGGAGGAGGGAGAACATGCTGGGGAGTGGTGGAGGCGCAGAGCCACTCTGGGAGGGCCTCCTGGAGGAGGGGACCCCTGGGCTGAGAGCTAGCAGTTGGGAGCAGCAGGGAAGAGTAGGTCTGCAAGCAACCCCACCCTGCCCGGAGCACAGAGGGAGGGGACCCAGCTCGGCATTCAGGGCCAGGGTGGCGTCAGGTGGTCCTGGGCCCCCAGCCTGGCCGCACCCCTTCCCAGCGGTGGGACCTGGGCCAGCGGGTTCTCTCTGAGGCAAAGTGCTCAGCAAGTCCCTGACACAGAGGAGGTGTTCAGTGGCAGATGGCTGCTTTTAGATCTTTCTAAGGATCTTGCGACCACAGAGGGGAAGAGCCTGGGGGTCTGGGGAGGCTTCCCAGGAGAGGGGCCATTTAGATCGGGTCCTGGGGGAGGGAGGAGCTTGACCAAGGTGGCGGGAAGGCAGGGTAGTCTAGGAGAGCGGGCCACAGGCTCTTTCCACTTGCCCTCCAGTGGGGGCCAGCCCCACCCATCGCCCCTCCTCAGAGCCTGGCTTGGGTGTCTCCGCTTCAGCCTCTGGCCAGTCCCTTCCAGGCGGGGTCTGAAGTCCAGGCTGGGAGTCTCTTCTAACCCCAGCGGAACCTCTCCTGCTTCTCTGGGTCCCAGTCACCGAGTTCCCCCAGCTGGGGAGTGGGCACACGCTGGGCCAGAGTCTGTGGGTTCCCTGCTCAGCCAGGGCCCTACCCAGACTCCTGCTGCCCCCAGGCCTCTGTTGTCCATCCTCCAGCAAGTCGTTCCTTGCTTTCCCACTCGGACAATCCAGCCCACTCACTCCTCGGCCTCCACACTCTTCCCCTCCCACCCCTCACTCTCCTCCCCCTGGCCTTTGTTTTCAAGTCATCTGTGCCACTTCCTCCAGGAAGCCTTCCCTGATGTCTGTGTCTGGATTACAGCCTTTTCTCAGAGCTGCCTGGAGTCCCACAGTTAGCCCTTATTTATGGGTCTATTTGGCTCAACTCTGTGCTCTATCCCATCCACAGAGAATCTGCACACTTAGCACAGGGTTGCCATGTAACTGGTGCTCAGTGAGCATTTGTTAAAGGAAAGAAGGAGAATTACTCTAGCGCGCTCCAGGAAAGATGAGAAAAGAGGCTGAGAAGCTTGGCCCAGGGGCCATCTGGGCTCCTGCCTGCTCCCCCCACCCCCAGGGCCAGCCCTCCATTCCCTCTCCCCTCCCCCCTCTGTCTGCTGAACCCCAGAGAGAGCAGAGAGTGGGCTGGGGGTGGGGGGTGCAGGCGGTGGTGGCAGGGAGCTGCACACAGAAGCCCCAGCACCCGGGGGAGGGAGGGAGGCTGATGCTCACACCTGGTTTCACCCACCCAGACCATCCCTGCATCTCTACCACCCCAACACCCCCCTAACCCCACGCTCTTCCCTCCTGGAGAGGCAGCGGAGGGCCGGTCTGGGGGTGGGGGGGCCTGGGATCTGTGTGCCTGACAGCCAGTTATGTGGCGCCCAGTGAGCATCAGCTCCTGAGATGAAGCCCTGGAACCTCCCTGGAGGCACGCAGCCTGTTTGCTCTCATGTTTGCTATCTGGAAGCCCCCCCAAGCACGGTGCCTGGGCCCTCCCGCTCTCCCAGGAGGCCCCGGTTGAATGGAGGCCGCGGGGGGGGGGGGGGGGCCCCCCTTTCCCTGGGGCCAATCACCCCCAGCCCTGTCCCTCCAGCTCTGGGACCTGGACCCCTCTGTGGACCTCGGGGTCCCCATCTGCAACTCGGAACTAAAACTCCGTCCGCAGCCTGCCTCTTGGGTGCTGGGAGAGGCCCGGGAAATCAGGGGGGGGCTCGGGGAGGCAGCCGCAGAGCATCCTGGGACCATGGGCAGGGCAGCAGGAGGCCGGGGCTGTCCCGGCCTGAGCCCAGGGCTGAGGCAGCAGCAGGGGGGCGCTCACAGGGAGGGCAAGCCCGGGCGGGAGGCGGGGACAAGGGCCACCCAGCTTTGTAATCCGAGGATAGGGCGCCCCAGGAACCTGTGATGTACTCCAGGATTCTCTCCGGGGGGGGGGGGAGCCCCCTCAGACTGACGGCCCTAAGACATTATTATCAGAAGGCCTCCTTCTCCCTGGTTCCCGGGCACCCACCGCGCTGGCCGGGCTGGGGATGGAAGGACGCCCTCCTGGAGCTCACAGCCAGGACCCTGGGTAGGGAAATCACTAGTCTGTGCTGCCATGGGGGTCGCCGCCGCAGCGGGGTTTCCAGGAAGGGCACCAGAAGAGAGGAAGCCCCAGCCGAGGAGCTGACCCTGAGGCCGGCAGGAAAAGATGGGAAAGGCGTTCCAGGCAGGAGGAACAGCGTGTGCTAGGGCCCGAGATGGGGCAGTACCCGGGAACCACGGTTATTCTGTGTGGCCCAGGGGCGAGTGGGAGCGTGGCAACGGGTGGCGGAGGCAGGGCCTTGAATGCCGAGGACAACCCCCGCGTCGCCCCTTGTTGGGGGCTCTCGGGGCCTCGGCGCCCCCTCTCCCGCCTCCTCCCTCCTCCCCTCCAGGGCGGGTCCGGGGAAGGCTGGGCGGCCCGCGGCTGCCCTTTCAAGTTGGCCTCCCGGAGGCTCCCGAGCCGGCGGCATGGGGCCGCTCGGCGACATCAAAGCCCGCCGCCGGGGCCTGAGCCGGCTGCGGAAGGGCGGGCGAGCCGGCCGGGAGGCAGCTTTCGGCGGACTCCCCTTTCATCCCGGCTCGGCGGCGCAGACCCCCGGGAGGCCCCGCGTCCCCGCTGGGCGCGTCCCTGCAGGCCCGGCGGCCGCGGGGCAGGGGCTGCGGGGCCACCAGGCGGCGCCGCTGGGGACCTGGCCGGGCTGTGCGACCTCAGGCCGGGCCGGCCCTTCTCTGTGCCTCGCTGCCCTCCTCCCTGCCCAGGAAGCCTTCTCGGGGAGGGGGGGGG
>NC_060267.1:90241481-90248142 GCF_021613505.1 Equus quagga
GGGGGGGGCCTTCTCGGGGGGAGTCCTTCTCGTGGAGGGGGGTCCTTCTCGGGGAGAGGGGTGTCGTTCTCGAGGAAGGGTTCGTTCTCCGGGAGGGGGGATTCCCTTTCGGGGCGGGGGGGGCTTTCCTTCTTGGGGAGGGTGATCCCTCTCGGGGCGGAGGGGGTCCGTCCCGGGGCGGGGGTCCTTTTCGCTGAGAGGGGGGTCGTTCTTGGGGAGGGGTTCGTTCTCCGGGAGGGGGTGTTCCCTCTGGGGGGGGTTCCTTCTGGGGAAGGAGGGACCTTCTCGGGGACGGGGACCTTCTTGGGGAGGAGCATTTGTGAAGATGCCCTGGTGTCCCGTGGCTGAGATCCAGCAGGAAGCCAGGGCTCACCTCGGGGTGCCTGCTCCTTAGTCCCCCTCCCCCGACCCCATCCAAGAGGAGGGTCCTCTCCGAGACTGCGGTGTGTCTCAGGGATTCTATGTGACCCACCGTCCCGGCTCTGGGCTCAGCTTCCTAGAAGCTTGATGGGGTAGACACTGAACATCCTTGCTCACTGATGAGACCGAACCATCCCTTCTTGAGGCCGGTTTCCCCATCAGTGAACTAGGGGTTCAGGGAAATGGCCCTTCTTTTTGATGTAACAACAACAGTAATAATAACAATGGCGTCTTCCTATAACCAGCCACACCCGGTCCCACATGAGCATCGCAGTGCCCTATGTGGTCCATTAAAGACAGCCTTTCTCGGGTGAACACCCTGAGGCTCAGAGAGGGGACTCGCCCCAGGTCGCACAGCCTGGAAAGTGGGACCAGACACGAGCCCAGGAGAGGACGCATTGGTTCCCTGGATTCTCTCCTCACTGCGCATGCCTGCTGCCCCCTTGCTGATCACCGTTGTGGTGGGGTGAGGCCGGGCTGGGAATAACGGCAGCAGACACTGATGTGGCACTGAGTGCAGGTAGGTGTCCCTCTCACCCCCATTTTACAGGTGGGAAAATTGAGGCACTAGACGGTCACACAGCCAGCTAAGCGGCAGAGCTGGGTATTGACCTGGGTTTTTTGCCTCCAGAGACTTGAGGCTTAGCCACTGCCTTGTAGGGCCCCTGACCCCCAGAACCCAGGCAGGGACCCATCTCAGTCAGCCTGAGAACCCCAGCTGGGAGGTGCCGATATTCTGCCCATTATGCGGCCGAGGGACCGAGGCACAGAGAAGGGAAGGGACCGAGCCAGAATTTGAAGCCAGCCTGTCTGGCTCCTGAGCGCTAGTGCCCGGCTCAGTAGCTCTGGACACAGAGAGCAGTGCCACCCCCCACCATCCCCCACGGGCCAAACAGCACACGGTGCTGAGCCCTTGAAGGGTTTCTGGTGCCAGGCCTCACCCGCCAAGAGGAGGCCGCCCCAGGGTGTCAGGTGCAATGTGGTTGGGGGATGGGCTGGGCGCCCGGGTATCCGGCAGATGCCACCCCACCCAGAGATTTAACATTCCTCCCTAGAAAATCAGATAATCAAGGAAGTCAAATACCGTGAAATGAGTGTGATCCTCGCCAGAAACCCAGAGGGAGCACTGGAGAATCAACGCACGGGAAGCGCAGGAGTGGGACCCAGCCCCTCGTCTTACAGGCAGGGAAACTGAGGCTCAGAACCCAGCAGGAAGAGCACACAGAGAGGCTCCCACCCCCTTGCCCAGCATTTATTGAGGGTCTTCTGTGTGGCAGGTTCTGTGTTAGGGGCCTGTTCAATCCCTGTGCTCCCGGAGCTCAGGGTCTGCTGAGAGGGGTCCTCTGTGAGCCAGTCCTATTACCATTGTTCAATTCTGATCCAGGAGGGCTTCCCTGAGGAGGAGACCTCAGCTTCACTGAGACCTGATGTTAAGTAGGAGTTGGTGACGCTGGTGGGAAGAGCATTTCAGGCAGAGGGTGAAACATGTGCAAAGGCCCTGGGGCATGAAGGAGTTTGGCTCAGGAGAGTAGAAAAGAAGCGAGAAGCCTGCTGCAGAGTGAGAGGGAGCATGGAGGGAGGAGTCAGGGAGGAGGCAGAGCCGCAGGACCTGGGGCTTGGAGGAGCAGCCTGCCTGGGCCGGTCAGTGCTGGGGTGGGGGTGGAGAGTCAAGAGTGGCAACCAGGGATCCAGCCTGCAGCGGCCACCTCAGGGCCAGCCCAGGACCTCACACCTCAGGAGAACCCTGGCTGGGAGCAGGACTGAGGAGGGAGCCCGCTCCAGTCCTGTTCTAAACCCTGCTCAGCTGCTGTGAAAAGAAGGAGGAAGATCAGAAAGGAAAATTTACAAGTTAGATTTACCCACAATTCTATTAAACCACCAAAAGCTGTTGGAAAATACTATTAGGGCCCTAACTCCACAAATGCTGGCGATCCCGGCCTGGATGGTGGAAGCTGCTGCATCTGCCCTGTCGTGGGGAGGAGAGAGGGCGGCACAGGCTCCATGGGGGGGGTGGGGGGGAGGGCGGCCTGGCCTGGTTTGTGGGCTCAGCCAAGTGCAAATGGGGAACAAGCAGTGGCTCCCCTCACGTGGTCTGGGCTTCTCAGAAGTGCACTGTGGACAGGGCTGGGCCATTAGGCCATAGGCTGAGCACGGCTGCTTATAGGGGGCGAGCAAGGCTCATCCTTCTCTGGGAGGGTGTTGGGGGGGGAGGAAGGGAGAGGGGGAGCCAGCAGGAAGGGGAGGCAGAGAAGGAGAGAGAGGGAGGGAGGAGGGAATCAGAGGGCAGGAGGAAGGAGAGGAGGGAGGAGTCTGTGTGGATGGCAGTCACTGTGAGGGGGGCCTGCCCCCCCAGTCTGTTCCTTCCTCCCAGTACTATCAGCTCCCCCCACCCCAAGTGGAGCCCCTGTGCTGGGCCGAGACTCTCCATGCGGGTCTTATCTGATCCTCACAAGGACCACACCCTGTCACCCATCTTGGCCAGACCCCAAGCCCAAGCGCATTACCTGGGGCTCTCCACCCCGGGTTCACCCTGGGCCTAACCCACAGGTTTACTCAGGGGCCAGGCACCATGCATGTGCATGTGTGCATGTGCATGCCTCTGTGCGCATGTGTGCGTGTTAGGTTGAGAGTACAGACTGGGCTAGATTGGCTGGGCTTAGATCCTGGCTTAGCCACTTGCCAGCTGTGTGACCTTGGGCAAGTGAGCCAACCTCTCTGTGCCTCAATTATGAGGAGCAAATGAGTTAATCTGAGGAAACCCACGGTACGGCCCCTGAAACAGAGCAAGTGCTCAATTTTAGCGACTATGATTAGGAAAAGGCTGAGTGTGGGATTCCCTTAGGAACCGGCTCTAAGCTGGAGGGAGGGCTCTGAATGGGTCTCAGAAGGTCCTAGAAGCTCCTGGAATTGGCTGAAAGCTCAGTGTGCAGATACGTTTTTCTGGACAGATGAGGCCCTTAGCTTTCATCACATGACCCCCCCCCCATCAGTTGACCCTCCGGTGCCAGCCTTGACGGCGTCCCTGGTACCTGGAGGTTCCGTCTTGGCACAGGGTTTGAGGGCTGCCTGTCACCTGGCCCAGCGCGGCCGGAGCAGAAGGGTGTCGGGCCGTCCTGTCCTGCAGACCCACCACAGACACCAGCACCTGAGGGGCCACCTGTGCTCAGGGATGATGAGCCCCCAACTCAAGGGGAATCATTTTTAAGGCTGAGACAACACGGCATGTTGTAGCCAAACCAGCTCCCTTCTCTGGGATGGGAAGGTGCGAAAACAGATTTCAAAGGCAAGCGTGGAATAAACAAAACACAATGAAAATAACACTTCGAACCCAAACGCTGACTCGAAGCCCCAGGCACGGTCGACCAGCTGATGCCAGCCTTCCTGGCGACAGGTGCGGGCCGCCCCGGGGTGTGCCAGGAGCCTCCGTGCAGCTGGGGCCTAGGGGGCCGGGTACCCACACCTGCCCCACCCCCCAGGCCTTGCTGGGACGCCCGCCAGCTCATCCTGCTGGCTGTCAGCTGGAAGGGTCCTTTGCCCAATTCTCACCCACTGAAGTCGGGGCTTCCCCATCTGGCACCGAGGACGCTGTGAGTATATGGCAAAGAGTCTTGTACCCCCGGGAACGTGAACCTGTTCCTGGCAGGTAGTGCAGCTTCGCAGATTCTAGTCTTGGTTCAGCTGTGTGACCCCAGGACGGTGGGTGCACCTCTCTGAGCCTCATGGAGAAATGGGGATCGTCACAGTACCTCCCTCTCAGGACAGAGCTCTGGCTCCTTTCACGGTAGTCCTGAAACTAGGACAGGAGGGAGGCTGAGGGGGAGGGCTGGGGCGGAATCACACAAAGGGATGCAGAGTGCACTGTGCCGAGGCCAGGAGCCGCCCGTGGGTGACCAGAACCCCCACACTGGCAGTGTGACCCCCTGGGTCCCAATTTCTCCATCTACACAATTAAAGGCCCTAAAAGAGCCTTCAGTGGTCTCGAAGTTAGAGGTGAAATGAGAAGGCCAAGCACAGGAAAGCGGTGCGGCCAGCGAGATGCGAAATCACCACCGGAAACACACATGGGCGCCCACGGCCTTGTCTCCGGAAGACAGGGCAGGGCGATTCCTAACGTCCTTCTGGAACTCAGCTGGGCCTGACCTCCTGTCTGACACCGGCCCAGCTCCCAGGGAGCTGCCCCCAGGGATCCAGGGACCCAGGTCAGGATTTGGGGTCAGGACAAAGCCCACTTCCGGGCCGATCCGTTACTGCCTCTGAGAAACCCTCCTGGACCCTGGGCCCGCCCTCCCCAAGGCCCCAGCCCAGCTCTGCCGCAGCTGAAGGTCTGCGTCCACCGCCAGCTACACAATTTGCAAGGCCCGGGGCAAAATGGAAACGCAGGGTCAAATTTAGTCAAATTTGGGGACTGGCCGGTGGTGCAGTGGTTAAGTTCACACGTTCCGCTTCGGTGGCCTGGGGTTCTATATCCCCGGCACGGACCTAAACACCACTCATCAAGCCATGCTGTGGCAGGCGTCCCACATATAAAACAGAGGAAGATGGGCACGGATGTTAGCTCAGGGCCAGTCTTCCTCAGCAAAAAGAGGAGGATTGGTGGTAGATGTTAGCTCAGGGCTAATCTGCCTCAAAAAGATAAGTAAATAAAAGTAAGTCAAATTTGATTAAGAGTTTCAAGATGACAACAGCAGGGCATCAAACCCAGTGCAGGGCCCCTCTGACCTAGGAGCTCTGTGCACCTGACGGTGGGGGTCATACGCCTGTGTCTCCGTCACCAAGAAGGGGGCTCCCTGAGGCGGGAACACGTGTCCACAGGGCCTGGCACGAAGCTGGATACTCGTGGAGGCTCAAAAAACTGTGTTCAGTGAATGAAGAAGAAGGAACAGAACCGAGGTGTGCACAGAGCTTACCATCTGGAGTTTGGAACCTCGGTTTCAGAGGAGGCAGCTGCCCTGGGCTCCCCAAGCACCTGCCTGTGCTTCCCCGTCCCAGCTCTCATCACTGATATCCTATCTGGAGCTCAGCTGTGTGACCCTGGGAAAGTGACTTAACCTCTCTGTGCCTTGGTTTCTTCATCTCAGTGGCTTATGAGAGAACACCACAGCCCGGACTTGACTCCCTGACTTCTCTGGGCCTGTTTCCTTATCTGCTAAGGAGATGGCCTCGCAGTGGGTGGAGAGGCCCAGTGAGGCGGGGACGCTCAGGAGAAAGGAGCAGTGGTTTCCTGCCTCCCCCATCCCTTCCTTCCACCCTGGGCTGGGAGTCATTCCTCCCCCTCCGCCACCCCCAAACCAGACCCAGCTCCCATTGCCCCGCACTCCAGTTTGGCACAGGGGCGGTTTGGCACAGGGCTGCCCCTGGCCAGGGCGGGGGGGGGGGGGGGGAGGGACTGCTCAGAGTTAGAAGGACAGACAGGAACTGTAGAAGCCAGTAGGGGGGGTGCCCCTGCCCCGCCCCCAGACGTCCAGGGGCTCTGAGGTTTGGGGAGCAGGAGCTGGAGCCCCACTTTCCGGGCCTTCCAGCCACTGCCCCCTGGAGCCCAGGAGGGACCGCCACCCGCCATCCTGAGTGGACATGTACCAGGAAGAGGACCCTAACTGGGAGCCCTGGTGCGGGGGTGAGACTGAGGACCTGGGACAGCTGGAAGGGGGCCCAGCCCTCACTGCATCCCCCCCCCCCTCAGCCTTCCTGGTCGCCGGGGGTCAGGATCAAGCTGCGCCTGTGCTGGGGGAGGGGCCTGTCGGTGGACAGAGCTAGGAGGGTGGCATGGGGGAGGGGGGCGCATCTCAGCCTCCGGGTCAGCAGGTGGACCCCAGAATGTGGGGGCTGCGGTCACTGGGAGACGCTAACTGTGGGAGGGTAGGCATGTGTGTGTCTGTAAGTGTATGGTGTTTCCAGGTGTGTGTGGTGTGGGTCTCTGCGTATGCACAGGTGTGGGCACGTGCTTGTGCGTCTGTGTGTGCATGCGTGGCTGGTGTCTGGGGGGCATGTTTTTGTGGGGTGTGTCTCTGTGGAGTGTGCATCTCTTGTGTAGTGCATGTTTCTCTGATGTCTGTGTGTGTCTCTGGTGTCTCCGTGTGGTGTCTTTGCTGTGTGTGGTGTCTGTGTGCCATGTGTGTCTCCATGGGCCCTGCCTTCTGCTGTGTGTGTGTACTGTGCATCTCCATGGACCCCATCTGTGAGTGTCTGTGTGTCTGTGTGTGTGTGTCTGCGTGTGTGCAGGTGTTTGTGTGTGTGGTGTGCA
>NC_060267.1:90248152-90281555 GCF_021613505.1 Equus quagga
GTGTGTGCAGGTGTTTGTGTGTGTGGTGTGCACAGTGTGCATCTCCGTGGGCCCTGTCTGCGGGTGTCTGTGTGTGCGGCGTGTTTGCCGTGTGTGTGTGTGTGTGTGTGTGTGTGTGTGTCGGGTGCGTCTCCGCGGCCCCGTGCGCGGGTGTCCCCGAGTGTCGCTGGGTCTGCGCTGTGACTGGCGGGATGAGAGGCTCGAGCTGATGCTCAAGGTCCTCTTGACACAGAATCCGTGTTCGTGAGCAGGGGGAGGAGGAGCAGCGCGGAGCGGGGACAGCGGGGCGGGAAGGATTTCGAAAAGGAGGCCGGGGCCCGGACGAGGAGGGCGAGGCGGGCAAGGCGGGTGGGCAGGGGGGGGGCGGGGGTCCGCCGCGCTCTTGGGGCGCGAGGGGGTGCAGGGACCCCGCATCGCCCCCGCCCGCCTGCGCCTCCGCTGAGGGGCCCAGGCTGGCGAGTCCCCACTCCCACCCCCGTCTGGTGCCCGCTGGCGCCCCTCCATCCGCCCGGCCACCCCGCCGCCGCCCCGCCTCGGGGGCCCCAGACGCGCCGAGGGCTCCCCAGCCGCCCCGGCCCTGCGCGCCCCCCGCGGGACTCGGCTCCCAGTGCTCGCTGCGGACCGCACCGGCGCCGTCGCAGGCCGGGCAGTTTCTGGTGCCAGAGAGACAGGCTGGTCCGGGCAGGTGGCGGGAGGGGCGCGGGGAAAAGTTTCCGACCCTCGAGCCAGAGGCCGAGAAGTTTCGGCCGCGCCGGGCGGCGCCAAAGCCAGGCCAACACTGCCCCCGCGTGGGCGCGGCGCGGCGCGGCAGGCGGCGGAGGGGCGGGGGCCCGGCGCGGCCCCCGGGGGAAACTGAGGCTCGGAGAGGGTGAGGCGGGCTGCGCCAGGTCACCGGGGGAGGTGCGGTAGGAGTAGGGGTCCTCTGAGACCCGCAGGCTCTCCCGGAAATAGAAACCCTGGGCGGGGGCGTGCCAGTCCAGAAAAGGAGGCGGAGGGGAGAGTTGTTGCCCCGGGTTGAAACCCTACTCCAGCCCCGAGTGAAGGGCGGCTGCAGCCCTGCCCCCTCCCATCCCCACAGGGCTTCTGCAAACCGGGCCTAGACCTGTGGCCTTTCTTCTGGAGCCAGAGCACCCCTTCAAGACAGGCCTCCCCCATCCACACGCCGCCCTGGCCCTAAGATCCCCACCGCCCGTCCCCCCAGATCCCACCCTTCCCAGATCAGCGCGGCGCCAGGGCCTGGATCCCGTGGCTCTTTCCTCCCTGGCCAGGAGGCGGCGATAAAGACCCGGATCCTGGGCCTGGCGAGGGGTGGGGCCGAGGCGCCGCTTCAAGGAGAGAGGGGCGGGGATGGGGCGCGAACCTCCTTCTGGAGGTTAGAACCCAGGTGTGGCCAAACCTGCAGACAGGCGGATGCGGGTGGCCCTGCGGGGTCAGTGCGGCGGTCAGATAAACTCGGGCGGTACCTGCACCTCTTGACGTGGCCACTTTGAACACTGCCACTTCCCCCCACGACTGGGAAGCATCTGGCCCAGCTGCACCCAGATGCTTACCCACCAGGGACCAGATGGTGTGACCCTGGCCTGCGGAACACAGAAGACAAACGTTCATGCCCACACAGGGCTCCTTCCCCTCTGGGGAGTCTGGACGCCCTCGCCCCACAGTGGAGGTCAGCAAGCAGCCTTTGGTTCCAGTTGAAGAGAGAGGCTGGGGGCAGGTGGCTGTTTCAGGTATGGGCTGATCTAGGTCGATAGAGGCTTGGTCCCAGGTTTAAGGTGTGTGAAGGGTCTCCCACATTCCAGAAGAGGGGTTTACTTGAACGAACCTTGACCCCTGGGGATGCCTCACCCCACTCTCAGACTCATCCCAGCCCACTCCGCCTCCTCCTTCCCCTTGGTCCAGGCCCCCGGGAGACCGGCAACCAGGCACTTGGAGAGGCTTGTAGGGGGAGACCAGGCAGCAGGTCCCGGCCTGGGCTGTGCGTTTATTTGTGGGGCAGGGAAGGCCTCCCCTCACCCCTGGGCCGTGTCCAGGCCTGGGCTTGGGCTCCGGTGGCCATTCACCGCTGAGCCCGCTGCGAGGTTGCAGAGGGCAGGAGGAGCTAGTACCCCTTAGGGCAGTCTTGCCTCAGGACCGTGTGCAGCACCAAGCTGGGCAGGAAGGACTCCTAGAGGGAGAAGGACGACCAGCTGGGGGCTGTGGGGACCTCCAGGCAGGAGATGGGGTTCCCCAGGCACAGGGGGATTCTGCACCGCAGCCCGAGGGGGCAGGCACCGTGGTCAGCCCCATTTTACAGATGAGGAAACAAACGCAGAAAGTCCCCCCTGCTTGCAAGTGTGGAGCTGGGACCTGAACCCAGGCAGCCCAGTTCTGGAGCCACCACGTAGCCAAGGGCTTAGGTCAGGCTTTACCCGGTGACAGCCACCCCACCCAGCTCCAGGCAGCTGGCTGCCGGCAGGTGCTCACCAGCTTCTGGCTCCAGGAGCAGGGCGATTTGCCCACTTGCTCCAGGATTCTGTGGGTGTCTGGGAAGGTTTTGAGGTCCCCCTGCTGCCTCTGGGTGGTGGCCCTGGGGATGACGGGCAGCCTGCTCTTCATGGAGGCGTCCTCAGAGAGGTGGCCCTGCGGCTCCTGGGTGCACCTGAGGGGGACAGGAGCCTGTGAGCTGCATGGACCCTGAGTGCCAGATCCACCCTCAAGGGCCCAGACCCTCAGCCTGCCCACGGCTGGACGGGAGGTCCACAGGGTGAGGAGGGGGAGGCCCGGCACGGTGCATGACGCCTCACCGGCAGGGGTAGTTCCAGCTGAATGGGGAGCCGGCCACGGCCTCCGCCTTGGCGCTGGAGTACAGGTCTTTGGGCAGATTCTCCAGCCATCTCCCCAGGCTCCCGAACGCCCGCTCTGATGCCAACGACCGGGTGGCCGTCCCGTTCTTGAGGCTGCCCTGCTGGACTGGAGGAGCAAGGGCACAGGTGAGATCTCTACCGGGAGGGGGCACCCGCGCCCCCACTCTCCTCCCTCTGGCAGGCGAGGCCAGGCAGAGCCCTGTCTCCATGGCAACCCCGGGCTCCCCAGCGCCTTCTGGCTGCCTCCAGAGAAGCCTCTGGTTTTAAAACTATATTGCGTGACTGTTTCTGCCTTTATTACCCAAGCTGTGCCCCCCCCCAAACACACCCTCCCACTCCTGCTCCAGCCCGAAAAGGGCCCCCTTTCCCATAGCAGGGGGGCCAGTCACTCCCCTATGGAAATCTGAGGCTGAGACTCCTGCAGGGATGGAGGGTATCTTGGGGCTTGGAGTCTGTCTTGTCCAACAGCTGCTCTTCTGGCTGGTTGGAGACCCCAAATTCCCCAGCGGCTGCCTCAGGATGGAGGGGGCTGGGAAGCAGCCAGCCGAGCTCCACTCTGCCGCCCTGGGGTGTGACCACAGACCCTCGAGGCCAGTGGCTGACAAGGCAGCGTCTCCCAGGCCAGCCAACTGCCCTTCGCATGACACTGTTTCTCAGGCACCTCCTCCTTTCCCTGGCTTCCCAGGAGTGGCCGGGGGCACCTGGCTTCTAGGCTGCCGTGTCACCTGCTCCCAGGGCCTCGGCTTCCCCAGCAGACAACCAGAAGTTGTGCAAAGTTCCAGCTTCTATCTCCAACTTCCTGTGGCCCCAGGGGGCTGGGCAGGGGCCCTCCTGAATCAGGGAGGGTCCTGGATTTTTAGAGCTTTACCCACAGCCAGGCTTTGGGGAAGCTATTTCCTGACACTGCATGCAGTAGGCGCTCGGTAAATGGATGCAAGCTGTTGATTGACTGTTGGAAGCCCTGGGGCTGCTGGATGCTGAGAAGAGAAGAGGCCGGGCAGATGGGGAAAGGGGGGGCTGGTGAAGGGCACACCAGAGCATAGACAGGTATCTTCCCACCTGCCTCCTGATGCCCACTTCAGAAAACACTGGAAACTGTGCCCACGGACACCATCGCATCCATCCCCAGAGGGCTGAGCACGCACATCTGCAGGGGACCTGGCCTGTGGTTCCCAGTTTCTCTGCCATACCATGTGGTGCTGCCCCTCCCCAGGAGAGAGAAGGCTCTATCTTCTGGACCTTTCTGGGCCCCTCCTCCTCCAGGTCCCTGAGGTCTGCCTTCCTGGATATGGGGAGAAGATGCTTCTGGTGCTTTCCAACCATCTCCAGCCCCTGTAGGCCGTGTGTGGGGCCAGGCGTGGGGTCGGGGGGCTGCAGGCACAGCTTCCAAGGTGGGTAGACGTGGCGGTGGGAACCCTTGGCAAGGAGGAGTCCTTTAGTGGTGGCCAGGCCTGGGCAGCCTGTGTCTCCTGGGCCACCACTGCAGCTGCCCTCTGGTGCCACATGCCGTGGGACATCTCTGCTGGGCCTGGGACACTCTACTTGGCCCTTGAAGGTCACCCTGACATGCTTTGGAGAGGCCAGTTCAGGTGCCTCCCTGGCAGGGCCAGTAGCCTCTTAACCTCTGCAGGCTGCTGCCTTACGCTGGGAGCCAGGGCCTTAGCCTCTGCTCTCCCTGCTCCAGGCTGGAACCTTCTGGAGTCCCGGGGCTCCCCATCCTGTCTGCTTACCCGCACAGCTGCGCTCCCAGTAGCGGAGTGCTGTGTCCCGCAGGGTCTCGTCAGCGAACCGCACTCGGAACGGAGAGCACCGCCTGCAGTGCCCTGAGCCTTCCTCCGAGGAGCTGTGGGGGACACAGCCTTGAGCCGGGGGGCCTGTGTGCTGTGGGGCCTGCTGAGAGGCGCGGGGGCAGGGGAGGGCCCCTGACAGTCACAACAGCTGACCAAGCGTGTCAGGTCACAAGCATTGGACACCATCAGCCCACTCAGCCACACAGCCCTGTGAGATGCGATTATTACTCCCATTTTACAGATGAGGAAACTGAGGCACAGAGATTTTTTGCAACTTGCCGAAGAGCACACAGCTGGTAAGGGGCGGAGCCAAGATTTGAATCCTGACTCCAGAGCCAGTGCTCTTCCACATCAAGCCATTCAGCAGAGAGAATAGGGTATGAACTCCGGATTCAGGCAGTCCTGGGTTTCAGCCTTAACCCTTTTGAGCCTCATTTTCTTTATCAGTAAAATGGGGATCATCGTTGTGCCCACCATACAGGGCTGTGAAGAGATGAAATGGGCTGCAGAGCACCCCACCCAGGGTCTGCGGGGCCCACAGTAAACATCTCCAACTGGGAACTATTCTTAGTATAATCGTCCATCTCAGTCACGCCCCTGCCCAGCGCGTGACTTGGGCAGACCACCGTCCCGTCTCCATTTTGCAGGTCTCCCCTTTAAATTATGCATTATATATTGTAGGCACGATGACAGCATCCTTGTAAGAGTTTGGTGAGTATCACATAACTTACGTTAGGCATCCAGGACAGGGCCTGGCGCCGGGCCTCCGCTCAGTAAAGGGTGTCTGTTATTGTTACTTCTGTTGTTACTAATTTTCAGCCTCAAGGGCAAAGCTGCAGGAGAGCCTGCCTGACCCGTCCGTGGCTCTGTGGTTCAGAAATGCCGTGTTTGACCTCAAGTACATACACAGTGATGTATCTGCATCCACTTATCTAACCACATCTTCACGTCTGTGTGGACACAGACAGGATGCTTCTCCTCAGCCCAGTGAAGAGCCAGGTGGCCAGGGAGGTGTCCCAGACAGCCCCTGGCTACAGGCACTGGGACCTGGTTACCAAGCTATCTGCTTATCAATCCTTCTCTGCGCTGGCCTCCGGGCCAGGCCAAGGCACGCCCCAGCTCTGCCCACAGGTCTGAAATTTCAGCTTCTCCTCTCAAAGGCTGCTGGGGCCCATTCTAATGCTCCTGGTGTCCCCCGGAGGGCCTACCAGCCAATCTCACACACCGGACGGTGCTCACGTATTAGCTCTTGAGTAGGAAACAGTGGGAACCTGTCCAGCCCTGCTGTTGCTTGCATTTGAGATAATGAATTCCATACTTTCGTTTACCATATCTTGTGCGAAGTAGTGTGTTTATTTGGCCTGATTGATTGAAAGTTCCTGGGTTGGCAAATGTGCTTCATTTCTGGCACCTACTCTGATCCATCAGTGGTGTCTGCCTGGAGCACTGTGTCAGGAAGGGTTCTGAGGCCCAGCCGGGAAAAGTGCTGTGATCAACGAGTACTGTCTGCCATGGGTCCCGAATGAGAAGGAATGGCATGTATGTTCCATTTGTACATTTTACAGTATATTTGCTCTCTCTGGTCTTTGAATTCATGGCAGTGCTGTCCACCCTTCACCCCGTTTGAGCCTCTTGAAGCTGGAGGAATTCTTTCTGCATTCTCTCCTACTCCATCAGAGCTACGGCATCCAGGCCCAGGAAGCTCTAAGGCTCAGGCTCTTCTCCTATCTCCACTCCTTATTTTATTCCCCCCAAGATTTGAAATATAGTAAAACCTGATAAAAGTTAGAGGAAGAAATGGATGAATGAATGGTGGCATGGGCAAAAGGGTGGAAGAGTGGTGGGTGGGTGGGTAGGCGGGTGGACTGATGGATGAATTAATGAAAAGGTCGGAATAGAGGGACCGGATCTTAGGAGAATGGGTGGATGTATGGAGGGTGCATGAATGATTATGCAAATGGGTATGCAGACTTGCAGGTGGCTCCATGACTAGATCAGAGATGGACAGCATCCTGGATTTATAAGTGGAGGGGAGGATTTGTAGATGACTGCTCATTGGATTCATGGATGGGTGGGTAGAATTCTGGGAGTTTGTGAACAGATGGAGGACTAGCTAGACGGATGGATGGGGAGATTCAGGGATGGATTATGGGTGCTTTGGCAGAAGACCTGATTCATGGACGCACACATAGATGGATGAATTGGTGGCTAAATGTATAAACTCATGGGTGAAAGACAAAGGTAAGGAAGGGAAGAAATGCTCTTCTCCCCACTGTCCTACCCCCATCCTCCCAGAACTCACTGGCTGGCCTTCTTGATCGTAGTGAATTGTGAGTGGTCTCTCTTCGAGGTCCCCAGGGCAGGTATCTGATGGAGCAAAATCTTCTTAAGACTGTTCCGGATGAACGATGACTTGCCCCTTGAAGACAAATAGGCCACTCCTGGCATGAGTGGTCAGAGTCGCCCCCCACCCTCTGAGCGTCCACGGTCACCCTGTCCCCACCAACAGGTCACCAACACTTACTGCAGGTCTGGGAGGAAGGAGGCTCTGGGACAGCAAGGACACCTCTGGCAGCGCTCTGACACACTCCTTTGGTGTTGCGCTCCTGAGGATGCTGGGAGCCAGAAGGAGGTGGAAAGAGTTATGAGCCTTTGCTTGGGGACAGTCCTTACTAGGCTCTTCCTAGTCATATGGCCTTGGGTCTCAGCTTCCTCATCTGTACAATAGGGGCAATGGTGGACCCGCCCTCAAGGGGGGTCTGCCAGCGCTCTGCTAGGCACACAGACCAACATTAGCATCCTTCTGCGCATCCTGGCGGCCCCCGCTGGAAATGCCTCAGCCCCGCCCTTGCCCCGCCCCCTGGGGACCCCGGCAGGGCCTCACTCCGCGGCCGCGGCTGCTCCGCACGCTCCACGCCCAGCTGGCGTAGGAACTCCCGGAACCTGCTGGGGAGGAACTCTCCTAGGAGGGCGCCCAAGGAGTCCGCGGCCTCCTTGGCCGGGCCCCTCCGGGGGTCCTCGCACTCTCGAGGCTCGGGGCGCGGGGGCGCCGGTGCCCGGGCCGCGCGGGCCAGGAGCAGGGGTGGCAGCAGCAGCGACCTCAGCCCTGTCCGGTCCTGCGCCGCCCGCGGGGCCACGGTGGGCAGGGCGGGCAGGCGCGGCGGGGGGCTCCTGACGCCCTCCCCAGGCGCCGCGGGCGAGGCCTGGCCCCGGGGGGTCTGCCACCACCCTGCGCCGCCCCCCGAGGCCCTCGAACCCCCTAAGCCGTCCGCGCCCCAAGATGCTCGCAGCTCGGGCGGAGGCAGCCTGGGCAGCAGCGGGGGTCTCCTGCGGCTGGCGCCGTCGCCCTCGTCCGGGAACCCCTTGGGCGCCACCCACTGGGCCCCGGGCTTGGGGTGACGCCTGGGCATGTCCGGCCCTGCTCTCGGCTCAGGGCATCCTCACGTCAGTGGGGGCGGGGAGGTGCTGTGGGAGGTGGAGAGGAGGGCATGGACCAGCCCCCAGGCCATCGTGCCCAGAGCGGGGCAGTGTGGTTTGGGGGCAAGCCCGCCGGCTCCCCCGACAGTGAGTGGTTCAGGCTGGAGCTCGCCAGCTTCTGTTTCCTCACCTGAAAAATGGTGACGGAGAGACTACCCACCTTTCTGAGCTGCTGTGACGTTTAAATGAGCAAGCATGTGCCAGTAGCTTAGAATAGTGGCAGGCACGTCGTACCTGCTGCAACAAAGACTAGCCGCTCTTCTTACTTTCAAATTATTATTATTTAGGATTTAATTTCAGCTCCACTACTTAGTAGCTTTGTAACCTTGTAACCTAACCTTGTAACTCTGTAACCTAGGGAGCCAATGAATTCCCTTCTCGCAGCGCCCTCATCTGTAGAATGGGGATAACAGAGCACCTGCTCCTTTGTAAGAAGGAATAAACATCGTGGGAGAGAGCTCTCTATGTGGTAGGGAGGGCCTAGCGCTGGAGTGTTCAGTCCTGGAGGCTGTCACTGTTGGGTGAGCTCCACTGGGAATTGGGAAACCAGAACCATCTTGAAAGGAGAGACCAGCCCAGCTGCTGTCTGGTCCTGCTGGAGCCTCAGAGTCCCTTGGGGTGGGGCACTTGTTGAAAATACAGGTGCCTCAGATTCTGATTCAGTAGGTCTGGGGTGGGGCCAAGACTTTCTCTTTTTTTGAGGAAGATTAGCCCTGAGCTAACATCCACCACCAATCCTCCTCTTTTTGCTGAGGAAGACTGGCCCTGAGCTAACATCCGTGCCCATCTTCCTCTACTTTATATGTGGGATGCCTGCCACAGCATGGCTTGAGAAGCAGTGCATAGGTCCATACCCGGGATCTGAACTGGCGAACCCCGGGCCACTGAAGTGGAACGTGCAAACTTAAGCGCTGTGCCGTGGGGCCAGCCCCCAAGACACGTATTTTTATATGTGAGGCAGACCCCCCAGACCTGCCCCCTGCTTCTGTCACTGGGGGTCTTCGAGTGTGCCCCTCCCCATCACGCCCACTCCCAGTCTGTTGTCAGCTCTGAGCTGGCTCCTAGCGTCCCACTCACCCTGGTGGGGTCTGGGTGGGGCCAGAGAAGGTGCTGTGAGTTTAGAGCCCCGTAACAGGTGGGCCGGTCCTTGGGAGAGCCCATCTTCCTGGTCTGGTCCCTCTGCGGGGCCCCTCCCTGTTGCCTCCAGGGCCTCCTCAGGGTCATTGTGATCCGCCCCCACCCAAGGCCAGGAAAGGAGCAGAGGGCACTGAGGCCTGGGGGCAGAGGGCGGGGCTGTTGTGCTCAGGATACCAAGACTGCAGTCACAAGCCAGTGGCAGGACTCCTGACCAGGAGGGACAGAGGGCCCAGGGTCCCACTACCCCTTCCTGATCCGGAGGCCCAGGTGGGTCATGTTTGGGCTGGGCAGTAAGAACGCAGTGGGCCTGGAAACAAAGAGAACCAGCTTCGAGTCCATGCTGTGCTTGTGTTTGCTGTGTGATGCTGGACAAGTCTCTTTTGTCAGGGCTCCATGGTCAAATGGACTGGTGGGCCGCGTTGGTGATTCTCGGCTGGGCAGGGGCAGGGAAGAAGCTTGTACTGTGAAAATGGAGTGGGGGACAAGGGTAGTTTGGACCAGTAATTTCACTGGCCTGGTGTAATTTTATAATTTGAAAAATGAAAAAATGACTTTGTAATTCAAATCACAGGGCGTCTGCCTGGAGGAGGCATGACAGACAATGTGTGCCATTGTCTGCAAATACTCCTCCCCTAGGGATGGAAGGGCTACCTCCTTGGGAAGTTAGAATCGTGAATGGGGAAGGTGAGAAATTTTGATATTTATTCTAAGGGCATGTGAGTTTTTAAGAACTGGACGAGGAACGCCAGATTAACTAGATGATTTCTAAGGAGCTCTCCAGCTCTCGCCCGCCGCAGACATTTATTGAGCAACTACTACGTGTGATGCTCGGGGACTCGACGCAAGAGGCTCTGAGGTCAGGGGCTGGCCAGACCTGGGAAGGCCTTGGAACCCAGGTGTGGGGAAGGGACTTTCTCTTCCATCAACAGGAAAAAAATGTAGGGTGGATTTTCAGGCATCCCAGGAGAGCTCAGAGCTGCCCCCAAAAGAAGATTATGGACACCCCCAGCAATTGAGATAGCCCAGGCTTTATCCCTTTCCCTTGGAGATGTGGAAAATGAAGCTTGGGAGAGGGGCCCAGGCCAGGGAACCACGTCTGACCTGGAGTCCGCTAGAGAGGGTGCCAGATAATATGTACATAGGCAGATGTGGGGGACTCTGCTGCGGGTGGGGCTTTTCAACACCCCCTCACACCCCCATAACTTTCGCTTCATTAGAGTGTACACACTTTAAGCACCTCCTATGTGTAGCGCCCGGAGGAAGGCACTGTAAATCTAAAACCAGGATGTCAGTTTAGGAAAAATGAACTTATGATGAATATTGTCATTATAACAGCTTCTGTTTACTGAGAGCCAGCGGCAAGCGCAGGACTGAAGGCTTGACTACAGTATCCCACAAGTTTAACCCTCGGAGCGTTGAAAGGTGAGTAATTATCACATCTGTCTAGCAGAAGAGGAGACTGAGGCTCGGAGAGGTTCACAAGGTCTAGCCACCTGCAAAATTACATCTCCATCAAGGCTGCTTCAAGGACTGCGCCAGAATTTCTATATATGGCAGGAGCGTAGGGAGGGCAACCTTTTTGAAATAGAAATATCATGGACTTGTTCTGCTTATTTGGGGTGGCAACCCCTTGGCACTGCCAAAGGTATTCTTTTTGGCTTTGTGTTTTGGATGTGTATATTATTTTAAGATGCTAATCGTTGAGGGTTGGATTTGAGGTATAAGGCTTTTTCCTCCCCTTTTTACCCAGTGGGAAACCCCTAGAACTCTCGTTTTTAAAAGTCCAGGCTTGCAGCCTCCAAAAGAACTGGTGCGGATGCTGGGGTCGGGAGAGGGTCGGCGCGGCGGCCCCTTTAAGTCGGGGAGGTCCTTCCAGGTCAGGACACAATGGGCGGGGCAAGCCGATCGCGGGGCGGAGCCCGCCGAGGCCCCGCCCCCGGGCGACCGGAAGTGACGTGCGCAGACAAAGGCGGCGTGCGCCGCGCGGTGGCGCGTCTGGCCGCGGTCTCACGGAGCCGGTGTGGGCTGGTGCGGGCTTCCCCGCCGCCCCCTTCCTCTTCCGCGTCCTCTTCTCCGCGTCCCGGGAGCCCCCGCCCGGGGTGAGTAGCGCGCGGCGGAGCGGGGGCGGCGGCGCCGGTAGAGGGGAGGCCCGGCCCCCAACTGCCCGGGCGCCCAGGCCCCGGCCCGTCACGTGACCCGGGCGCCAGCCGGCGCGGCCGCACGTGCGCGCCCGGGGGCTCCGCGAGCCGGACCTGGGCCGGGGTAGGGGTAGAGGAGGAAGGCTGAGGCCCCCAGCGCCTGGGTGGTCGCTCCCCCACGCCGGCCCCCGGGCCGCAGCAAGTCCCTTTCCCTCCCTGAGCCTCAGTTTCCCCTCTGAGAGACGGGGGTAAGGAGAGCACCCGCTCGGAGCGTGAGGGTGAGGATTCAGTGCAGTGCCCAGTTCCGAGCCGACACAGGGTAGCGCCCGTTGCATAGGAGTTGCTATCGGATTTCACCTTGGACCCAGCCCCAGGAACGGCCCGACACAGGTGCCGCTCAAAAGACAGCTGGCCGCCGAGAGCCCTTGGAGCCAAGGTCAGCCTGTTGGCAGAGAGGCTGCCATATCGAAAGGCCCAGGCTTTGCTGCCCGTCAGCTGTGTGCGGTGTCTGGACGCTGGTTTCTCCGTCTGTACAATAAGGAATAGAAACAGTGGGTCAGGCCCTGCTGGTGGGTGGGGCGGTATTGTCCATGGTCAGAGTGTACAGGATCTTTGCCCAGAGAGAGAGGATGAGCCCCTGGGAAGACTAGGGCTTTGAGTGGGGTGAGAAGTTTGGATTCCTTCCTTATTCTGTTCCTGGTTCCCTGTGTGTTTTTTAAGGTGCATCACTCCTTTAGTCCTGTAAACTTTTCTGTCCTGTAAACCGGGGACTGGGAGGGTTGGAGGTACAAGCATTGGTGGAGACCGGAAGCCACAGAATCACAAGAGATAGCTGTCTCCAGAATCTGCGGTGTTTCTGTGTTTACACGGATGGGAAGCTGGCTCCCTTCCTCTGCAGACTGGCAGAGCTGAGTGTGCTGGATTGACCACCCAGCGTGACAGTAATGATCCCTGAGATGTGTACAGCACCCTACAATTTTTAAGGCATTTCAGTGCATTTTTCTCATTTGATCTTCACAATTGGCAGAGAAAATTGACGAGACTCTCATTTGGCAGAGATTTATAAAGTCAAGATAATATGTGCCCAGTACTGTCTGGATCACTTTATGCTTTTATATCCACATTTAATCGTCACAGCCTTCCTGTAAGGTCAATATTGCTGTTCCCATTTTGTAGATAAAGAAACTTATTTAACTGAGTTTAGGTGTCTTAGTTGAGCTTACACAACCGGTGAGAAGCAAGGCCAGGATTCAGACCTGATTCCATCAGAGCCTTGTTTTTACATTCTTCCTCTATTATTTTTACTCCCTCCCTCCTTTTCTTTCTTTTTCATAGAGCACCCTGCCATTCTCATCTGTGCAGCTGCTCCCGCACAGATCCAGGGAACAGCCCTGTCCAGCAGGCTTCGAGAGGGAGAAGGGGACTTCAGGTAGGCTCTTGCCTCCTCTTGCTGCCAGGCCGCTTCTTAGAGCAGGTAAATGGGGAGGATGAGATGACTCTGCAGAGCACTGATGGTGACAGTTCAAACACCATTCTCTTCCATGGATCTTGGGAGAAGAGAAGGTGGCTGGGGCGGCTGCCCAGGTGTCACCTCGAATACCTTGGGGTCGGGGGGAGGTGGCCAGATGACCATGAAGGATGCACAGACAAATTCTACCATTGAGGAGCAGAAGTTCACTGAGCGAAGGATTTCTCTTCCCCTCCGAGCTATCCCAGAGCACACACAGAGCCAGGTTGTGCCCAGGCCCCTCCCCATCCCTGTAGCCATGCAGCGCCTTGCTGTGCTGTGGACAGAGTATGGAAGGACTTGCTGCTATGTGATGACCCCGCCGTTCCTCCACCCCTGCCCACTCCAATCTGGACACCGGGAGGCACAGTGCAGACAGGGCCCCCAGAGTCATGTTTACTAATGAATCAGCTTTTAGAACAAATGTCAAAGTTATACTCGCTATTTCCCGGCCTAGATATGCCTCCCCTGGCTTGTTCCTAGAATCCGCCTGTAAGTGGAATTCCTGTAAATTAAATTATTCGGGGAACCTTGACATTTAAAGGAATCATGTTTAAAGGCTTTTGGTAAAGCAAAAAATTATATTGTCGGTAATGGCCTTCAGTGTTGTCAGTTCTGAATGGTTAGATTCTTGGCTGTAGGATTTTCTTAAAAGTGGAAAAGGACTGTAGCCGCACAAAGCTCATTCTTTGATTCGTTCAACAACTGATTAGTAAACACCCACTTTGTATCAGGTACTGGGCTAATGGTGTACAAGGTCATGGCCCTGCCCCCAGGAAGCGTACATCCTGGGCGGGAAGGCAGACAGGGCAGAGAGAGTACAGCCAGGTACGTGTTTGGCTCCAGATTTACTCTGAGTGAACTTTCTGTTGAATACCTAGGTGCTGCGTGGGATGCAAAAGAAATACAGCATTACATCTTGGTGTTGCCTCTGCAAGGAGCTCCCAGTCCAGTGGGGAGATAGATTTGAATACAGAACCGGAAGTTTGCTGAGGGAGGGGGCAGGGAGGAGCATGGGGCAGGCCGACGTCACTGAGCTCCAGTCTGAGTGGGAGCGCTGCGGGTGCGGCCTGGCAGAGTCGGCTTTGACGGTGTCCCTCCTGGGCAGTGGTGGAGGGGCTGACACGGGTGCTGTGGTGCTTGTTGGCAGCCACTTGACCTTTCAGACCGCACCCACATAAGCAGCCCCCAAACCCAGCTATGTGGTGACATCAGACTGGTCCCTTCATGTCAGCCCTCCGGGAGCTACTGGGAGGCCCACTCTGCTGCAGGGAGCATTCTTGGGGGCTGGACGGCCTCCACATTCTTCTGCTTGCCCTGCACCTCAGGGTTGGAGTGAGAGTTTGTTCTTGGAAGCAGTGTGCCACCCTTTCTTCCCGGGTTGGGGAGGACGGCTTCAGGCGCTGGGACCCTGTGGGACGCTCGTGAGCCAGGATGGGAGGGGGCAGCATTTAGAACCGAGGCCCCCCGGCTGTTAGCCCAGAGGGCTCTTCAGTCAGTACAGCGATTGGAACTTGTCTTCGTTGTGGTGCCAACCCTTGTCCCTGAATAGTGAAGTGTTTCAGTTGGTTCCATTTTCCCCATCTCTCCTAGTGGACGGGAAGCTCTCGGGGTCAGCCTTTCTCAACTAGCCTCACAGCAGCCGGAGCGCACCTGAACGTCGTGGACGTTTTTTGGGGAGTGCCCTTGCCTGGGGGAGAGGTGTGGGCCTTCTCTCACCCCTGGTGTGAGGTGGCCAGGCTGCTGCACGTGGCGCTGCCCAGCTGTCCTCCCTCTGCTGAGCACCGCCATGGGCCTGCGCCCCGCTGCCCAGCCGTCCTCCCTCTGCTGAGCGCCTCCGTGGGCCTGTGCCCCGCTGCCCGGTCGTCCTCCCTCTGCTGAGCACCGCCATGGGCCTGCGCCCCGCTGACCGGCTGTCCTCCCTCTGCTGAGCGCCTCCGTGGGCCTGCGTCCCGCTGCCCGGCCGTCGTCCCTCTGCTGAGCGCCTCCGTGGGCCTGTGCCCCGCTGCCCGGCCGTCCTCCCTCTGCTGAGTGCCGCCGTGGGCCTGCGCCCCGCTGCCTGGCCGTGTTCGGCACGCCCCTCCGTCCGTTCCGCTCACACGCTCCCGGGGGCTGCTGCACTCTTGCCCGCACAGTCCCCACAGCTGCCAGCAGTCTTCCAGAGCATACCTCTTCATGCCCACTGCCCTGCAGGGCGCCGTCTGATCCCCTCCATGGGACCCACAGGGGCTCCCTGCATGCTCCTTTCTTCCTGGAGCAGTCTGCCCACCCGGTTCGCCGAGCCAGCCCTGCCTCATCCCGAGTTTCAGCCGGGGTGTCCCTTCCCCGGGCTGCCTTCCTGACCCCAGTGAAGTCGGGCTCCTCCGGGGTCTGCTCCTCCAGCACCTCGTACTGCTCCGCAGCCCTCGCACAGCTGTGATTCCTGTGTCTGTAGCTATCTTCCGTCTGGCTGTCTCCCCGGTTCTCAGCAGGGTGCCTGACACGGGCCAGTCACGGTTAACGAGGGACTGGCCCCCTCAGTGAGCTTGTTCCTGTGCACACGCTGGAGTGAGAGGGAGGGAGGCATGGGGACTCCGCCGGCCCCTCCAGGACCCGAGGCAATGTCCATGCAGGACACTTGGGTTCCCTGTGTCGCTCTCCTTTCTCGAGTGTAGATCAGGTTTTATGTATTCTCAGATCAGAAGCCATTAAGTCAAGTGTCATGTAGAGTAAGGAAAGCACTAGAAGCCAGGACGCTGGCTTCCCTGCTCTGATAGGAAGAGAGCTTTGCAAAACGACTTGAAGAGACAGAAGGCACTGTCTCCAGGGGCAGCAGCAGACACTGGACGTTCCTCTGCCTCAGGCAGGACTGTGTGACCAGCAAGAAGCACGGTGTGAGGCCGGGGTTCTCGACCTGGCTGATTTCACTCCTTTTCTTCATTCAGGAGGTGCCGCTGCTGAGTTGGGTGCCTGAGCAGAGACGTGGCTGGTGACAGCATGACGAGCGAGGTGATAGAAGATGAGAAACAATTCTATTCGAAGGCCAAGACGTACTGGAAAGAAGTCCCGCCCACGGTGGACGGCATGCTCGGGGGGTATGGCCACATCTCCAGCATCGACATCAACAGCTCCCGGAAGTTCCTGCAGAGGTTTTTGAGGGTAGGCAGGTCTGGTGTGCTCTCCAGGAGGAGAGGATGTGGCGCTGGTGGCACTGCCCGTCTGCGTGGGGCACCACCTTTCCATGTACACTGCAGGGTCTCTGGTCATCCGTCAGTGTCTACCACCCAGGCCTGGAAGAGCAGGATGGGGCGGGGGCAGCTGCTATTCTGTGCTCAAGCGACCAGGCAGGAGCCGGCCGCAATGCTGGCGACTCCCGGAGGCCAGAACAGAGTAGTCTTCCTTTCACCTGTCGGTTTGGCCAGGAGCGAAACCTCTGCTCTCCTGCCATGTCCGTGGCATCTGGGCTGTTCTGCTGAACACAGGCTCTGAGTCCCTGCCCCCGCCGCCCTCTCGTCTCTCCCTTGGCAAGCACGGGAGGCTGCTGCTGCCCTGTCTGTCCAGAGTCTCCCCACCTACTTGCCACCTTCCCCAGTTAGTTAGAATCTGGTGTTTGCTCATTGCCCTCTTCCATTCTTTCACTGCTTGAATTCTTTTCATTCTCTCTGCTGTCGTTTCAATGGGCCTCAGGACTGAGATGAGTGCACCTGATCGAGCTGTCACCTCTAAGTAGAAGTGGCTTTCATTTTAGAAGCGTGTGGCCCAGGAAAAGTGTGTGCGGTGCTCATACCCACTCATGTCCCCACTAGCGCCGGCCACCAGCCTGTGCCCAGTCCTATTTGAGTGATTCTGGGGCTCATGAGGAATTTGCAGTGACAGCGTCCCTCTGGCTCTCCAGCCCTTCCTTAGCGTCTGTGCTCCGCTTTTTAGGAAGGCCCAAACAAGACGGGAACCTCCTGCGCCCTGGACTGCGGAGCCGGCATTGGAAGGATCACCAAGAGGCTGCTCTTGCCGCTCTTCGGAGTGGTGGACATGGTGGACGTGACGGAGGACTTTCTGGTCAAAGCTAAGACCTACCTGGGGGAGGAGGGCAAGAGGGTGCGGAACTACTTCTGCTGCGGGCTCCAGGACTTCAGCCCCGAGCCCAGCTCCTACGACGTGATCTGGATCCAGTGGGTGATAGGTGCGCGTTCCCCTCCTTCCCCACCTCCCTGCGCTGTCCTGCTGCGCAGCCAGGCTGCCCATGCGGGCCTGGGAGTGGGGCGCCTGCAGCAGGCGGGCCGCGGGGCTTCCTCAGCTCCCCCGGGGCTCCCAGGACGGGCGGAGACCCTGCCTAGAAAGGACATCTCCTTCTTTCCTTTGTTTCAACTTAATACCTGCTGCAGCCCATTTAGGGGCAGTTTTTTGTTGAAAAAATTTAATTGACCAATAACTTACTTCATTCAGAAATGTAGAGGTGCGTTATAGTAAGGATTTCTTAAATAAGAGAAGTGGAAGCCCTGGCTGTCTCTGCTGTTGGCAGTGGGGGGTGCTGCCTTGCCGTCCTGCCGTGCATCTGCGCAGCCCAGCAGTGCGCCCAGGGTGCCCTTCCTGGGCTGCGGGCCTGGCGCAGCCTGTGCCAGGGGTCGGCCAGCCGCTGCACGGGGGACAGTGCAGCCCTTTGGGAACACCCTCGGTCTGGCCCTGTGTTCTGTGGTCCTGAGAAGCTGCAGTCTGGAGTTTTAATAGAGGGAAAGAACTGTTTGGTGCCCTCCCTGTGATCCAGGCCTGGGAGGGGCGGGTGGCATGGGCTGTAGGTGTCGGGCGGGGCCTGCCAGTCACCCCAGTCGAGGCAAACTCCCAGCTGCATACTTGGCGATTGCCCTCGGGTAGGTGACTTCTGAGCCAGCTTCTTACATAAAACGGGGCTTAGTAAACCCCCCGTGGACTGTTGAGAGTGCCAGTGAGGCCCTGTGTGTTAAGCAGAGAGTAAGTGCTCAGTAAGTGGTGGCTGAAAGAAACGTGCGGTGGTAACCACACCTCTGTCTTCGCCAGGCCACCTGACCGACCAGCACCTGGCTGAGTTCCTGCGGCGCTGCAAGCGGGGCCTGCGCCCCAATGGCATCATTGTCATCAAAGACAACATGGCCCAGGAGGGCGTGATCCTGGACGACGTGGACAGCAGCGTGTGCCGGGACCTCGAGGTGGTCCACAGGATCATCCGCAGTGCGGGCCTCAGCCTCCTGGCACAGGAGCGGCAGGAGAACCTCCCCGATGAGATCTACCATGTCTACAGCTTGGCCCTGAGATGAGCGGGGGCTGGCAGGAGAAACCGAGGGACCAGTGGGGGTGGGGGGAGCTGGCTGCCGGGCGAGACCCAGAGGCTCCACGTTGGTGGTTTGGGAGTGTTGAGTGAGGCCACCAAATATACCTGTCTGCTGTTCACTCACTATACAGGCTTTTTTAAAAAGGCATAATGGGGCCTAGCGGGGAGGGGTGTGGCTACGGGGCAGTGAGGCGGTAGCCTGGCTGTGCAGCCCCCAGAGGCGAGGCCTGGGCAGGGAAGCCCTGCATAGAAATAGGCCGACGGATCACCTATGGCCTCGGGCCTGGCGGCCTTAAGAGCAGCAGAGCCCTTAACGTGGCTGTGCAGGACTTGACCTCGGGGGGCCGGGCCGGGCGCTGCGAGCCTGCTGTCTCCTGCAGCTGGGGGGGGCGTTCGTGTTGAGTCCTATTTGGTGAGGGGGCTCTGGTGACCTCAGTGATCATCACGACAGCCTGCAGCATGGGGAGAGGTCTGTTTCCTCACTCTTGGCTGTGCCTGAGGCTCCTCCTTGGTGGGCATTTTCAATCAAAATAAAAGGTGACCCCTGTGCCGTGAAGGCCCGAGCCAGTCTGCAGTGGTGCTGTCCTTTACTGGCCACGGGGCCACGTTCCCCCAAAACCGCCCCCACGTGCTGCACCTCCGCGCCACCACCTCTTCTGACTGGCGAAGGGGGGTCCTTCACTGTGAATTGGGGCGGGGAGGGGGCGGAAATGTACACAAGGAGCTTGCTGGCCGAGAGAAATCCATTTAATTTTATAATATAAATATATCACGTTGTTGCCTCCACTTATCCCTAAGGTGTTTACACAGTTCACTGTGACTTGAGAACAGCTTTGTGGGGGCTCCGCTTGGGGCAGGACAGTCAGCTTTCAGTCTTGGGAGCTTCCACTTGGGTGAACCCCTCATAAAACAAGACATTTTGGACAGGGTTATCCCTGGTCATGCATGATTGCTCTGTTGTAGAAGGCGTGGTCCCCAAGACCTCAGGTTTGGCACAAACAGCTGCCACCAAAGCCCACCCGTGTGCCTTGGCCGGGGGGCTCCCCGGGGACCTGGTCCCAGAGCTGCAGAAGCCAGCAGGGTCAGCTCAGCCTTCTCCCCAGCCCACCAGAAGCCTCAGTGAGCGCCAGTCGAGAGCAGGGAAGGGGTTCAGCCAGGCTGCACCTGCAGAGCCCCACCCCGCTTCCTGCCAGCTTCTGCCACGTCCGTGCGGGACGGACCACCTCCTGCAGCTCAGGAACACCCAGACCCGCAGCCTCCCTGCTGAGGGGTGAGCTTGTCCCGAATCTAAGCCCTCTCCTCTTTCCAGGGTGGGTGAGACTGAGGGTGCTACCAGAGAGGGGGCTGTCACCCTGGGGCAGAGCAGCCTTCTCCCACCGGACTGAAGGCAGCTGCGGCACTCCACTGGGCTCTCCGTCTCAGAGGACCAAGTCTGGCTTCAGCCTGCACCTTCTGACAGCCGGGACCCCAGGTCCTCCCCGAAGGTGGCTGTGGGGACTTGACCACCAACAGGCTGAGCGCCCAGCCCGCTCCCCTCAGTCCGGACTGTCAGATGCCATCTTCCACACTGCCGCTGTGCTCGCTGAGGAGGTACCACTTCAGCCGGTCGGGCAGAGGGAGGGCTCTGACCTTCGCGTCCACAGGCCACGGCTGAAGGTGGAGCCGGATGTAAACGCGACACAGGTGCTTGAGGGGCGGCGGGTAGCTCTCCAGCTGCCTCAAGGAGACGTGCAGGGCCTGGATCTTCTCTGCCAGGCTGCCCACAGGATGGATGTCGAAGTTTTCCGGCAGCTGGAGTTTCTGGGAATTAGTCACCATGAGATCCAGGATGGTCTCGGCTTTCCGCAGGAGGTCCACGTGGCTCTCATCCTCAGCGCAGCCCGGGTGCGAACACAGCCTCTCGAAGACGATGTGGAAGCCAGACCAGCAGGACGCCCCGTGCAGGGAGCAGTTATAGGCGGCTCCAGACTCCAGCAGGAAGCGCAGGAGAGGGAAGTGGAGTTTAAAGCTCTTGAGGCAGATGTGGGTGAGGGACTCGTGCGCCGGGCACTCGCTGGGGTCGGCCCCGTGAGCCAGCAGCAGCTGCGTGACTTGGAAGCAGAAGCGGTTGATCATCTCGGCCTCCTCTTTGTCCCCTCCCACCGTCTCCCCAAGCAGGAAGATGATGCAGGTAAACACGGTGTCCCCATCTTTGGTGGTAGCCTTGACGTCTGCCCCTGGAAGAGCCAGCAGGGAGAAGGCCTCACCCCCGGCACAGGAACGCTGACGGCGTACGGGGGGAGCCTGCAGACACGGGAGTGTGGGGCCAAGGGGGAAGCTGGACAGCCTGGGGACGCGCCTCACCTCCTTCCAGCAAGAGCCGGATGTTCTCAGTGTTGTGGATCTGCACGCCGTCACTGCTGGCCAGGGCGTGGAGCAGAGCAGTCTTTCCTGCGGAGGGAGAGGGGAGCGGAGGCCCGGGAGCCGAGATCAGGGCAACCCACAGGGAGGGGAGATACAGCGGCTCGGGGTCAGAAAATGACCTTGAAAAAGGACCGACCTCAGCTAGGGCTGAGGGTGACAGGCTCCTGGCCATTCTCTTTCCACTCATAGAGGAAAGGAGCAGAAGGGCCAGCAGAGAAGGACTCCTGACCCAGACACAGCACCCTCAGGTGGGGCATGCACACGGTGTCTCCGCCCACTGACAGTCTCAAGGGGTTGGCAGACGATGACCGCACTGCCTCTTTAAAGCCTCTGAAAGCCAGCAAAGTGCCCCTGCGTGCCTGGCCATGCTGCACCCTCAGACAGGCCGCAGCCAGCCTGCCCGCCTGCCACTGTCCTGGGGCACCTGGGCCCAGCCCGCCTGCTTCCCGTGGGAGGCACCCACCATGCTTGTCAGCTGCATTGACGTCAGCACCGAGGTCCAGCAGGCGCTGCAGGCAGGGCAGGCGCTCCGGCTCCTCGCTGGCCAGGTCCAGGGGGCTGCTCTCGTGGATCTGAGCCAAGAAAGCACAGCCGGGTTGGCCCGGGAGCCTGGGAGGCTGCTCACGGCCCCCACCACGCCCCCGCAGAGCAGGCTGGAGCTGGCTCACCCGGTCCCTCCGGTTAATGTCAGCCCCATGGCGCACCAGCAGCTCCACCATGTCCGGCTGGTTTCGCAAGACGGCGATGTGCAGGGCCGTGTAGTAGGTGACTGGGTCTGAAGGCACGGACACAGCTCACGTCAGTCCGGCACATTCTCGCAGGATCCCGGGAGCCAGCCTGGCAGCCCAGCCCCAGCACTCCCACCTGAAGAGGCCCAGGCTCCGGTCACCGTGAGGGTCAGGACAGAGCCGTCCTCAGGGGATGCCAGAGCGTGGGTTCCAGTCAGACCTGGGTTCAGGCCCTGGGGGCATTTTAGTGGGCGAGGCACTCAATCTGTTTGGGATTTACTTCCCTCCTCTGGGAAATGGGACCATGAAACAGGGCATCTCCTCTCGGGCTGTTTGGGAGGAACACCCAGAGTGCCGGCTCCTTAAGCCCGGCAGTAACAGCCAAGTTCTCAGAGCCGGCTCTTCAAGTGACGGACTTCAGAACAGGCTTCCCCTCCTCCGCTCCCTGATGCTCCGGGAGCCCAGCAGTCTCGGAGCCTGTCCTCAGATAGGGAGGGGAGAGGGGCCTGGTCACATCCTGTGTCAGCACAAAGACCCCATTCGGTCACAGTCCCCCTGCATGTCTCCCTGCCCTCTCCTGGCAAAAGCCAGAGAAGAAAGGAAAATGGTTCTACCCGCCCCCACCCCCCGGAACTTACAAGCTAAAAGCCAACACATCCTGCAGTGACTTACACCCAATGTGGCTTATCTGTCTCCCCCTCCCTATGGCAGGAACGGAAATGCAAGATGGCTCAGAATAAGTGGCAGAAAATTACTTTCCCTTAGCTCTGGGCACGGGGCCAGCAGCCACATTTTCACATTAATGGAAGCGGGGACTTGGCTGGGGGCTGGACAAGGTTTGCTAAATCCATCACAAGAGAGAAGCAGCAACAAACTGGCTCTTGGAGCAGAGGTGGCTGCGGCCATCTGCAAGTCCCCAGGAGACGGCAGGCCACCGACCTGTTTCCTTCGTCATCACCCACGGAAGAAGTGAGGACGCTAGCTCCTAGGAGAACAGTGAAAGCAGAGCCCAGAGGCCTGGCCGCCCACACTTGGGCCCCCACCCACCCAGCCCCTCGGGTTCCAGCTGACCTTCAAAGTTGAGGTTGGCCCCGTTCCGCAGGAGGACGTCGGCTGCGCGGGTCAGCCCCAGCTCGGCCATCTTCAGCAGGGCGTTGCTCACGCCCTCCTGGTAAAATGGAGAGTGGGCCTTTCTCTCCAGCAGCTCAGTGAGAACAAGGAGTCGGCTCTCCTCGCTGGCGACATAACTGGGCCTGGGGCAAGAGAGGCGAGGGTGGAAAGAGCTGTGGGACCAGCCAGCCTGGGCACCCTGTGGTGGCTTTTAGTCTCCTGCTGTCAACGCCCCCCAGCAGGGCCCTGGCTCTATGGGGCAGAAAGTCTCTTCGGAAGAGGGCTGGGAGAGGGCGGGCCCAGGTGGACCCTGTAACTGGAGCAGACTCCTCGGGTTTGCTGAGAAAGGACTGGGGCTGTCTTCAGCCTCCTCCCAAGTTGCCCAGAGAATCTGGTCCCTGGCTTGGGTACAAACCCTCACCCACCTGGGCTGTCGGGACTTTAGGGCACCCTTGCCGGCAGGAGCAAGAACCAGACCCAGACCCTGCTTCCTCCGACACTGACCATCCCTGAGCTGCAGAGGGTGCCAGCCCAGCCCAGGCAGCCGTCAGCGGCCCTCCTTCCCAGCTCACGCGTACCCACACGTTTAGCCCCTGGCCTCCTGAAGGCTGAATACACACAGGCCCTTCACACCCCAGCCCCAACCCACCCACCTCCCCCGCCAGCACTGCCCACTAGGAACTGCCTCGACTTTCCCTCAGAATGCAGGCTTGGGGGCAGCTCCACGACCACGCACGCAGACCCCTCTCAGGCCACCATCTCCTCCTCCTGGGGAGGCTCCCCTTCCCCTCGGGTGCTCCCCCCACCCCCTTAGTCTCCCCATCAGCACCCTTTCAACTAGTGGGATCAAGGGTCCATCGTACTGCCTGGCAGGATTCCGTCTCACCCCCCAGCCAAGAGTGCCCTCTGCACCATGGGTGCAAGGCAAACATCCTGAGTCAGAACTCCTGCCTCATGTCTGGGGCTAGAAAAGGCCAAGAAGCCCCCGAGGCAGCCCCACCCTCCCCCAGGACGACCATGGAGGTGAGGAAACACCTCACGCTGCATTTTCAGGACAAACCTCAGAGGGGGCGGAATAGTGACAAAGAAAGCCTCCCTTACCACCCAAGGTCCTGAGGAGACTCACAATAATCACCGTGTTTGAAATTCCACGGGATCCCCCCCAACACACACGGTCCCCCTTTCCTCTGCTTTGTTCCCCGTTACACCTCCCACACTACACACTGTATTTACATTACAGGCTCGCTCCTCGGAGCACAAGCATCGCGGAGGCTGGCGTTCTGTCTAGCTCACTGATGTACCCTGAACAATTCACGTTCTAGCACCTTCCCCGCAGGTTCACGAACAGACCTGCTCCTGTCTACATCAAGTGCAAACTCAGCTACAGAAAGTTCCTTCTCGCGCCGCTCTGGGGTGAAAGCTGAGGGCCTCACAGATGCCAGCCTGCTCCTCTGCAGCTGCAGGAGGAGGGCACAGGACAGGCAGGGCACGGGGTGGGGCCCCGGGGCGGAGGCCCTGCCGACACCCGCCGCTCCCCCCCCCACCGCCCCGCGCCCTCCCTGCCCGTCTGCCCGCCCGCGCCGGCCCGGGGCACCCTCCGCCCTGCAAGGCGCGGCAGCCGAGCCGGCGCCCAGGAGCTCGCACTCGAAGCCGCGCAACTCCGGCCTCCTCCTCCGTAAGGTGGGGACATGGCCACCCAGCCCCGCCCCGCCCGCAGTGACAATGAAAGGGCCGCAGCGCCGGTGGCAGCGGAGCGAGTTACCCGTCCAGGGGCTCCTGCCGCTCGGGGTCCTGGACGCCCAGGGAGCCCAGAATCGCATCCACCAGCGGCTGGTACTCGAAGATGATCCTGCGGAAGCCATGCAAGAACGGCATCTCGGCGGCCGGGCGCGATCCGGCGGCCACCGCCCTGCTGGCCTCCGCCTCTCCGGCGCCCGCGTCCGGCCCGCTCACCCGCCCGGCCCGCTGCCTGCCCGCGCCGGAAGTGGCCCTCGCACTTCCGGTCCGCGCCGGCCCGGGGAAGCGAGCGGTGGCGCCAGCGCCCCCTGTGGGCTCGGAGGACCACGGCGCGTCCGGGAGCGCGAGCTGGCGCCGTCCTGGAGGAGCGGCCCCGCGGGAGGGAGCGCGGGGACCGCTGCCCAGCCCGTCGGAACCCCGCCGCGGGCCCGCCCCTTCCCGCCCCTTCCCGCCCCGGCCCAGCCTGGCCCTGCGCCGCCCTGCGATCCCGCCCGCGGCCGCTGGGCGCCGTCCGAGCTCCGCCCATGGCGCGCCGCGGCCCGGCTCCCCCGGGCGGAGGAGGTGACTGAACCCGGGCCCCGAGCCACCCTGGACACGGATCGGACCACGGCCCCTGCCGGCGTGGCCTGGCTGTCGCCTCCCCAAACGCTGACTGCACGCCCACCCACCCTGACCCTTCCTTGGTCTCTGTCCCGGGAGCTCGTGGCCCAGCAGGCTGCTGGCTCCTCCCACTTTCTGCGTGATGGACTCGGTGAACTTGAATTTCTCCATCTGCAAAACCGGGATCATCGCACCCACCCAAGGTCTTGGATCGAGAGCTCTGTAAGCGTCGGTGAAGTGGAGTCGAGCAGGAAGGAACCAAGCCTGGCGCCACTTTTCTGGGGTTTGGGCATCTTCCCTTAGGCCACCCATTTAGGCCTCCCCAACCTCGAGTCCCACAGTGGAGCCTTGATGTCTTCGCGATTCTAGAAAGTCCGTTATGAAGAGGTGTCCCCGTCCCAGCGGTGCACATCTCGCCTTGGCCTCCCACCCCTGACCATGCGGGCTTGGGGGTCTCTCCCGCTGCAACCTACCGGAAAGGAGAGTTGTCCAGTGGAGGAGAAAAAGTTAGAGGCACGTTTAAAGACAACCGGATGTGTTTTAGGATTAACCATAAAAAATAGGAGAGTGGGTCTCCTCCACCAAGAGCAAAACAGATTTCAGGAGAAAACCCAATCCAAAGCATGCCCAGGTCCAGCTGTGGGGACCCAGTAGGTCAAGTATGCAGCAGGGGCTGGATAAATTGCTCGCTGTTATTAAATTTGCAAGGTTGTGGTGCAGATCAAAAGACAAGCTATCAAAACCCCCGTTGCTCCAAAGCCTCATTTGGCCTCCCCCTCCATTACCTAAAGGGGCAAAAAGGAGGGGTGGGCAGCCAGGGTGAAGCCCCTTTAGGACAGGCCACCTTGAGCTTCCAGAAGGGTCTCGGGACCGCAGGGTCCATGGCTCCCAGCCCACGTCTGCCTGGGTTCTTGCTCTAGGAAAGAAGTGTGTGCTCCTTGGCTGAAATCAGGAGATTTTGCTCACACAGGAATGGAGGTTTCCAGCTTATCTTGTCAAGTCAGGAGATAGGGCACCCGGCCCAGACTCCTGTCTGGCAACAATGAGCATCTGGACGGGGCACTTGCTCCGAGGTGCCTCAGTGTCCCCAGGCACTGCCCTGGGGCATGGGAATATCTCTCCCTGTTCTGAGGCTCCACACCCCATCTCTCAACTGATCCCCAGGCCCTGGATGGTGCAGCAGCTCACAGGCGACCCAGGGGCTTCACAGCCTCTGTCATTTGATCCAGGGTCCCTTGCTCTGAACTCAGTGTCGGCAGGGCCGTGCTCCCTCCGGAGGTGCCAGAGGAGCCTCCTTTCTTGCCTCTTCCGGTGTCTGGCGGCCCCCGGTGTCCCTGGCTTGTGGTGGCGCCACTCCTGTCTCTGGCTCCCTCTGTCTTCACACAGCCCTCTTCCCTGTGTCCGTGTCTCTGTCCAGATCTCCCTGTCCTTTCTACATGACACCAGTCATTGGATTTAGGGCCCACCTTAATCCAGTATGAGCTCATGTTAACTGGATCACATTTGCAAAGACCCCATTTCCAAGTGAGGCGACCGTCCTGGGGGTCAGGGGCTACGGCTGGATTCACCTCCTTCGGGGACACGAAGCCGCTCTAATGGAGGACCCCAGGCTTGGTCCTTCTGGTCTCTGGGCCTTAGTTTCCTCTCCTGTAACCTGGAGACCCTTGGAGCCAATGAAGAGGTCCTTGGTGTCGCTGGTGGGCTCTGCCAAGAGGAAAACTATCGCTGTCCTGTGACCAGGATAGCACCAATAAGGAGTTAACTTTTTTTTTTTTTGAGGAAGATTAGCCCTGAGCTAACATCTGCCTCCAATCCTCCTCTTTTTGCTGAGGAAGACTGGCCCTGAGCTAACATCTGTGCCCATCTTCCTCTACTTTATATGTGGGACACCTACCACAGCATGGCTTGCCAAGCGCTGCCGTGTCCGCCCCCAGGATCCGAACCAGTGAATCCCCGGCCGCTGAAGAGGAACGTGCTCTCTTAACTGCTACACCACTGGGCTGGCCCCAGGAGTTAACTTTTATTTACTGAGCCATTTCAATGTGCCAGCTGTGCTAAAGGCTTGACATCACAATCTCAATAGATCCTGTTAAGTAGGTGATGGTATTGTCATTTTTCCAACAGGGAAACTGAGATTCAGAGAGGATTAGGTGCTTGCCCAATGTTGCACAGCTAGGTTGGGACTCCAGCTCAGATCTGGGGCACTCTTGCATATGTCTGGCCTCTGGGGCTTGGATTCCCTGCAGCTCCTGCGCCTCTGGGCCTGAGAGGGTCTGGACATGCGGGGGTGGGGGGCTGACCCCCCCTCTGTCACAGCCCTTCGGCACCACCCTTTGGAGCCAGGCCCTGCCGCCGACTTGTCGCCCAGGCTCCTATCTTTGGAAAGCTCTGTGACCCCTGACCTCCCTCCTGTCAGCAAGAGCAACCTCGTTTCCTCCATCTGCCTCCCATTAAGGCTCTGTCTCTCAGAGCCTCTGACTTCAGCTCTGGACCTCTCTCTTCTTTCCTTGTCACTGCCTCTCACTGCCCTGATAACCTTGCCACTTCCTGCTGCCCAACTCCAGGGTTCCTTCACAGGCTGGGGGTCCTGGGGCCAAGCCCCCAGTGCTCAGATCCTGGCAGGTTCTGTCCCTGCCTTCTACTCCCCAGGGAGTCTGGGAGTCACTCTGACTATCCAATGTACAGAGGGAGATAACCTTCATATATAAAGAATTATGAAAAATCAACAAGAAGAAGGCAAAAAACACTAACAGAAAAATGGGCAAAGGACACACACAGGTGAGTCACAAAGCATGAAAAACCATCAACACACATAAGGAGAGTTTACCCTCTCCAGCTGTCCAACACCAACAGTGATAACAGCTGACGCATGGGACTGACTAGGTGCCAGACTGCCCCACAGCAGCTCAACAAAGCGAGCTGCAGAATAGTAGGTACTGTGTGATCCCATGGAGGAAAAGCGTGTGTGTGCCCGCCTGCGTGTGTGCATGTATGCATGTACATGTGGGCGGGGCTAATTCTTGACGGCCACATGCTGGGGTGGTAGCGGTGATTGTTTCTAGGGCTGGGATCCGGGGAACCTTTATCTTCTTTGTGCTTCTGAAGATATTTTCTACCTTTTTACAAGTCAGTGTGTCTTACCTAAGACTCAGAACAGTAAATCAGCCACAGCCCGGGAATCAGGCCAGCACACTCCTCTGATACCTGGGGTTCAGGGTTCACAGCCATGAACAGCAGAGCAAGGCCTGGGCTGCCCACAAAGCCTTTTCTCTTCCCCACTCCGTCTAGTGACATCCTTCCCAGCATGCAGGTCACCTCTGCCGGAGGCCCTCCTGAATGGCCCTCCTTGGGGCCCTCCCAGCCTGGACTGTGCCTCACTCGCTGACCTCCCCAGCGCTCTGGGTACCATGGGCCCAGCCCGGCCGTACAAACCATCAGTTGAGAACAATAGCAGCCTTTGGCTGAGTGCGTCCTGCGCCCCAGGAATTAGATGGGGAGCTTGACACGCGTCACCTCATTGACTTGTCCTCACACCCAGGAAGGAAGCGACAGCAGAGTCCCGTGTCATCGTCCAGGAGACCGAGGCTCAGAGAGAACTGACCAACTGGAGCTTGGCCGGCTGCTGAGGCCCAGGTGGGATTCGAACCCAGAGCCTGGTGCTCCCCTCTCCTCAGAGCCCAGCTCAGGACACTATTGCCCACCCAGCCCGCCCTCGGGGCCCGCAGCTGAAGGGCAGGGCCCTGATTCTTTGCTCCCAGACACCCTGCCCTCGATGGGCTCAGGGGGAAACTGAGGCACCAGGAGGCTGGGAGCAGGAGCCAGTGGTAGGACTTTGGCTGGGCCAGGGCAAGACTTTCTTGTCCCCTTCCTCATTCCATTTGCTCTTCTAAGGGCACCCAGGAGAACTTTGGGGACCCCGACGCTCAGGAAAGTCAAGCTCTAGGGACCTCTGTGCTCCCAGGGGCCTGCCCCGCTCCTCCCCATCATACACCCCTCCAGGACACCTGCCCCTGCTGGCCAGAGCCCCCTGCTCCAAGACCAGCCTCCTCGCTCATGTGGCCCCCCCCTCCACACCAGACACGCCCAGGTGGTCCTGGTGCTCGGCCAGGCCATGGGGCCTGTGAGAGCCAGTTTGGGGCTCTGGTGAAGCCCCCAGGTAGGCAGCCCAGAGCCTCAGAGGGGACACTGAGGGACCCGCCTTTCTCTGCCATCCCCGTGTGCCCACATCAGAGGCCCTGCCTGACCCTCAGCCTCTTCCATGTGAGGCGAGCGTTCAGGGCCTCAGAAGCCCAGGAGAACAGCGTGAGCAGGTGCTTAGAGCCTGTCTTAGCCGGCCCAGGCTGCTGTACAAAATGCAGTGGGCTGGGGGCCTTAAACAACAGACATTCATTTCTCACAGTTCTGGAGTCGGGGAAGTTCAAGATCAAGGTGTCAGCAAGGTAGGATCCATCCTGCAGCCTCGCCTGTTGGCCCACAGGTGGCCACCATCTGGCTGGGTGCTCACACGACCTCGTCCTGCCTGCGGGCGGGGAGAGAGCCCTCTGCTGTCTCTTCCTCTGCTTAGAAGGGCGCTAATCCCATCGTGGGGGCTCCACCCTCATGACCGCATCTAACCTGCCTACCTTCCAATGGCCCCACCCCTACCTGGAGGTTAGGGCTTCAGATATGAATTTGGGGGCCGGGGACACAAATATTCAGTCCATACAGAGCCCCCCAGATCCCTCATCCCAAGACGGGAGGGAGTCTGGGGCCTGGGCTCTGGCCTGGCCCTCTCCCAGCCCCCTGCCCCATTCACACAAGAAGATGCTGGTTCCAAGGTTTGCCTAGGTTCCTTCCCACTCCGGCATCAGAGGTCCTACCGAGAGTCACCCTGAGCTCCACATGGGGGAACCATCCCAAGAAATAGTCTGGGCCCCTCTGCAGACCCGCCCTCCTAACCTCTAGTCAACCTGCCTCTGCCTCTCCCGGCCCTGAAGAGCAGATCTGTGTGATCCTGGCCCAGGCCCTGCCCTCTCTGAGCCTTGGTCTCTCAGGCTGCCAAATGGATGGGGGGAGGGTGCCGAGGAGGTCTGAGGCTGCCCGCTCTCTGGCTGGTCTGTGAGCTCCAAGTCTTGATCCCAGAGACTCCCCCATCGGAGCCCCTGGTGCCCGCTTGGCATCAGTCCCTGCCAGGCCAGACCTGAGACAGACCTCAAAGGAAGGGACCGGTGGGCCCCCTCCAGCCACCGCAGCTGGGCCCAGTCGGGCTCTGCCAAAGGAGAGCCCAGGAGGGCTCCGAGCCCATGGGGAAGGAGGGAGGGCCGGGGTGGGGGCAGGGCAGGGTCCTTTGTGCTCCCCAGGAAGCCCCCCGCCACCCCCACGGGCGCAGCTTGGCAAAGCTGACGGCAGGAAGAGTCCCGTCGGCCATCCGTCAGGGAGACAGAGTGGGCCGGTCGAGGAGGGGAGCCGGGAAATTTGATCATTAAGAAACCCTCCTGGCTGTCTGGGGGAATTTAATTAAATTGCTGGAGAGGGCCGTGAGAGAGGGCCACATCTGGAACCAATATGTGGGCTTTGATTTTTTTCCCTCCTCTCTGTCTCTCTCCTTCCCTCCCTCCCTCTTCCCATCCCACTGCTGTAAGAGAGAATGCAGTCGAGCCCTGGAGTACTGGTTCCTCCGGGACAGACTTCCTGGCAGGCAGAGACAGAGAAACCAAAGGCAGGGAAACTGTGGTGGAGACGCAGACAGAGGCAGGAGAGCGGAGAGAGAGGACTGCTGAGCTAGAGACAGAGATGGGAGAGCCAGGAGGGGAGAGGGGGTGTGACCGGCCTGTGCCTTGGGATTTGGCTGTGGGGTGTCAGCAGTGACAAGAGGTAAAGGTCCACTTGACAGACCAGGAGAGTAAGTTCCAGAGGTTTCCAGAAATCACCAGGCCCAGGAGAGTCCCTTGGTGCCAGCGTTTATCAAGGCCCTGCCTGACACACGCACCATGGGGACTCCTCTTCCCAACACCCCTGAGGTGTAGACGCCTGTATTCACCCCATTTGCAGATGAGAGCGGAAATGACCTGCCCAAGGTCACGGAGCCCACGAGTGGCAGTGCTGGGGTTTGCCCCCAGGCCTGTCTGGATGCTGTCTAGACGCGCCGTGTGGCTTGCTGGGACAGTCAGGACTTCCCTCAGCAGCTGTTTATTTCGTGCTCGTGGTACCGGCACCCGGCTCAGCTCTCGGGAGGCAGCAGTGAGGGAGGCAGGCAGGGGCTCCCAGCCAGGCCCAGAGATGCTGACCTTGCCTGGGCAGCCAGCGGTGGTGACAGCGGGTGCCACACGTGGGCAGGAGTTGGCTGAGAGAGGAGGTGGGGCCAGGGGCATTGGTCTCTCTCTTGCCCCTGTGGAGCAGGACCCCCCAGGCCCCAGGCCCCAGCCCACAGCCGGGCCAGAGTGGGTGCTTGTAGACCTTGGAATGAGTAGATGGCTTCCCAGCCTTGACCCCCATGGCCAAACCCTCGGACACGGCCTCCAGCCAGCTTCCCGAATTTAGCAATCCTGCCCAGGGTCTCCAAGACCATTTCCCCCCGGCCCCGAGCCCCCAGGCGCACACAGGGCTCCCACAGCTCCTCGAGACAGGGCTGTAGGCAGAGAACACGCTCTCCACTCTGGGCCCATGACCATCCTCCTCCTCAGAAAACTGGATGGCTGAAGGCAGCTCTGAGTTGAACATCGTCTTGGCTGTTCCTCTGTAAGCTGAGAGCCCCGAGGACAGGGGCCAGCTCCAACCTGGTCCCCAGGGCAGCCCCTGGACCCGCCCAGAGTGGGCACAGGAAGGAGCACAGTGCACACTTGTGGAAGGGATGTCTCCTGACCTTGGTGCGTGCAGAGCAGTTTAAAAACATAATTCGAGTTCTTGGCCTGGAGGGGAAAGTGAGGCACAGTGAGACCAGAAAGGATGCTCCGGCTGGCCCTGGCCCCTTGGAGCAGGTAAGGTTGGAGGCTCTACGGTCCTTTGCATGTACTGGGTCTCCTGCCTGGTGGCCCCGAGACCCCGCCCCCTGTCACCTGCTACGTTCTGGTCATGCTGCAAGAGCCAGCTTAACACCCCTTCCTTCGGGAAGTCCTCTCTGACCCATCCTCCAGCCCATGCCCCACAGTTCCCCTCATCTTGCTGCGTATTTCCCTACCCAGATTGGCGTATTGCCGTCTCTGTGGAACGGGGCTGTCTGCATCACTGCTCTCTCCCTTGTGCCCCAGCGCTGTGCAGGCCCTGGATAAAAACGTGTTGATAGAGGTGCTAAGCCCCCGTTCAGGTCCAGCTCGTGAGCTGCAGGGAGCGGGGCACAGCACGGGCCCTGCGCTCAGCTCTGCTCTAGGTCTGGGGAAGCAGTGAAGGTGGGGACAGCGGCCGCTGCCGTCAGTGGACGTGTGCCGTGAGCCGGGCACCAGGCAGATGCTAGGGATGCTCAGCAGAACCTTCTGGCAGCCTCAGGGAATCCCGGGGGTGGAGAGATAACAAGAGTTAGACAGATAAAGAAATGAAAGTTTGGGGAAACTGGGTAGCTGGCTTCCGGTCACAGGGCTGCTGGCCGAGCTGGGACTGGAACTCAGTTCTGCCTGGGGCAGAGTCCTTGGCATAACCACAGAGCCGTACTTCCTCCTGGGGAGGGAGGAAGGCCTCCAGGAACCTGACGGGCCAGCACGGAGCAGCAGGAGGCCGGGGTGGGGTGGGAAGGTAAAGGACCTGCGGCCGATGGGCTGGACCAAGATCTGAGTGACCAGAGGGAACGGGGGCTGGGGAGCGGGCACAAAATGCAGCGGTGAAGGCTGCACTAGGGATGGGGGCAGACCAGTGGCAACGAGAGCCAGCCAGCCTGCGGGGCCATCCGCACAGCCCGCTAACCGGAAACAAGCCACGAGGGAGACGGGGTCCCGCTCAGCGTCCCTGACGGGGTGATGATATACAGAGTTTTAATAAATGTATCTCATTAGGGACGCATTGTCTGGTGAGAGAAAAATGATGCCCTTCCCCACCCCTGCCTCCCGTGTCCAAAAAAATCCACAGCCACAGCTCAAAAGGAAATGGCATTAATACAGATTGTTTTATTTAAAAAACCTTGACCTCCACTTCAAAAAAAGTCATTAGACATTCTCCTCAAAGGCCCGGAGTGAGCGCGGAGGCCTGTCCATTCCTCAATGACTTACTGTTCCCGCGCCGCCCGGGGAAATGTGTGAGGAGCCGCCTGTAATTGAAGGCTCCCTGCAGAAAGGTGTGTAAATCTTTGCACGTCTAAAGAAACTTTACCAGACCACGAAGTCCGAGGAAAAGAAAACTGGAAAGGCGCCCCCCCCATTTTCCATTTCTTTCCTTTGCAACTCTGATCTCTTTGATCGTAAAAAATGGTCATATTTCACCCCCAAAATATCAGCAATCAGCAAACTAAGGAAGTGGGAGCCCACGGGGAGTTTCACCGCCGATTAGGTCTCGGTGTAATTATTTAACGCCCGCCTGGACGGTGCAGGCGGCGAACGCACTCTCCTGGTGAGGCTTCAAGAGCAAGTTATAAATAATAATAACTATTATATCCCCAATTAAGCCGGGGAGCTGAGAGCCTCGTCCCCGTCCTTCAGCCCCTCCTTGTCCTCGGCCACGGCGCCCCCATCCTTGTGCGTGGCCGACCCC
>NC_060267.1:90281655-90288663 GCF_021613505.1 Equus quagga
GGCTCCCCTCCACTCACCGCTCACCGCAGAGTAATCACAACAAGATGTTGCAGGCCCAGGAGGGAGCGAGGGCAGGGCCTGGGGCTCTGCAAGCCTTTGTGACGGCTCCGGCTCCCCGAGGCCTTGGCCTGAGCCCCTCAACCCAGCATCCCTCGCCTGACTCCGTGGGAAGGCAGGGTGGGAGCGGGCAAGGGCAGCTCGCCAGGAGAGAATTCCAGAGAGCTGTGGTTCAGGCTGGGTCCCAGGCTTGGGGTTGGTCCTTTCGCCTCTGAGCCTCAGTTTCTCCACCTGTAACAGGAGGGAGTTGTCCAGCAAGGGTTGTCCTGGGAGTCACAGCGGTGCCAGAAACCCAAAGCCCACGGCTCGGAAGTTGTCTTTCTTGTAACAGAATGATCGGCCCATCTGAGTTTAGTCTGTGGTGCTCAAGCTGCCGCAGCTGGACCACAGCATCTCCTCAGACAGTCCTGCCAGGGTCCATGGCCTGGTGCTCACCGGGGATGCCTCAGGATACAGTAGGTACTCAATAAATCACTGTAGAATGAGTTGTTCAGGACGATGTCCATCAGTCTGTCCTGTGAAGCCTGCAGCCCCCTGAGGGCAGCAGGGGAGTCTAGAGTGGAGTGTGTGCAAAGGCTGTGCCCACCGGCAGCCCTGTATGCAGTAGGTGCCTAACAGGAGCTTGCTGTTTGGCCCCAGACCCTGATCCAGGCCTGTCCCAGCCCTGTCATGTCCTCGGGACCCCAGACCCACCTTAATGCCACCCTGGCACTGGCCCAGTCGTAGTCCACCATGCTGGCCACCATCTCCTGGGCCACAGGGAATCTGACCACCAGCCCTTCAATCTTAGAATAACCATGTATGGAGCCCTACTGTGTGCCAGGCCAGGGCCTGCATCACTTTTCCTCCCTTCTCCTGTGCCAGCTCTGGGGACATGATGGTGAAAAGGACAGAACAGGCAGTTTACAGAGGGAAAGCCAGGGCTCAGAGAAGGAAGCAAGTGACCCAAAGTCACACAGCAGGTCCACAGCGGGCTGGCCTTGAATCCAGCCAAGTCTTCCCATTTAGGACAGGCTCTCTTGGCTTTATCAAAGGCTGTTTTCACATCTGTAGGTGAGATTTATTGAACATTTTCCATGTGCCAGGCTCATGCTAAGCTTTTTATTTATACATCACTTCATTTGATTCTCACAACAACCCTGTGAGACAAGTGCCATCATTACCTCTGATTTACAGACGAGGAAACTAAAATGCAGAGAGGTTAAGTGACTTAATCAGTGTCCTGCTGCTGGAAAGTATTGAATGGAGGGCCACTGTAGCAAAAAGATTTAACACAAAAACAGGAAAACAAAAAAAGCCACATGGAAGAAGAAGAAAAGGGAAACTAATACACTGACTTGCCACCTCGACAGATAGTAACCGTGATCATGTCTTAACATTAGCTCTGGGTTTCCTGGGAGCCAAGGCAAAAAGGGAAATGCAGTGGGTTAGCCAAATCTTATTATGTAGTTCTTTTTCTAAAAAGAGAGACCATAATTCTTAAAGAGAAAGAGATAACGTCTTAGTCCTAAATTCTCACGGAACAACTTGATAATGGTTAGGAGCCTGACAAACTTACCAGGACACAGAGCTTAAGCTTCTGAGTCTCAGTTTCCCCTCCTCGCATGGTAGTTGTGAGGATGCTGCGAGACCATGTGGTTCGGTACATCGCTGGCTTACACTGAGGCTCATTAAATGTGAGCCCCTGCTGTTCTGGAGCACAGCTCTATCTTTGGATTTGCAGGGAGGGCAGAAACATTTTTCAAAAGCGTACAATATTTCAGCCCCTGCCAAGAGCAGAGAACCAGTGACCCCAGCAGGCAATCCCAGGTAGGAGATCCTCAGGGAGGAGATCCTCAGGAAGGAAACTGAGGCTCGGGAAAGTTATGGCAGTGAGCTGAGAGCCAAATGTCTTGCCCCATTGGGCTCGGCTCTGCTTCCCACAGTGGGGACCAGGTCTGGGATGAGCAGCGAGCCTCGCTGTGGTCGCAGGCTGAGACGATATTTACAGAACCCTGTGATCTGTCACGGTCACGCCTGGTCACGTCTGGGTCACATCGGCCTGTGGTGTTTATGGTTCCACAGACGTGCAGCAGTGAACACGGTTTGACCTGTGTGCCTCCGCATGCTGTCCCTGCTGGACTGTCTCCTTCAGAGGGGCCTCTTGGGCATGGGGCCACAGGGGCTGGCCAGGTGAGCGAGAAGAGCTGCAGGATCCTGCGTCATCCTTGGGCTCCGTCTCTCTATCTGTGAAATGGGCCCGGTCTTGAGTGATTGACGGTCAAGTGTCTTGCAGAAGTTACCGTTGCTAAAGAATGACGCTGATCTAACTCCATAAAAATCGAGAACTGTTCCAGTAGAAAAATGGGCAGTGAGTAGAAACACTTCACAAAGAAGAAATGCAAGTGGCCATTAAATACCAAAAATATTTACCTTCAGCAATAATTCAAGGTATGCAGGTTAAATCAAGGAAATACCTTTTGAAATTTAATTATCATTACTGCTCTTCCTCGGCGCCGCCCACAGAGGTGGCAGCCGTCTTCTATTCGCATCACGCTGTCCTCAGACCCCGGGTGAAGCCCAAGATAATCAAAAAGAGAACCAAGAAGTTCATCCAGTACCAGTCAGACTGATATGTCAGAATTAAGTGTAGCTGGTAGAAACCCGGGCACACTGACAACAGGATGCAGAAAAGATTCAAGAGTTGGTTCTCGATGCCCCACAGGGGTTATGGGAGCAACGAGAAAATGAAGCACGTGCTCCCCAGCGGACACTGGGAGTTCCTGGTCTGCAACATCAAGGAGCTGGAAGTAACAATGTTGCTGAAGTGCAACAAACCTTACTGTGCTGAGAATGCTCACAGTGTTTCCTCTAAGAACTGCAAAGCTGTCCTGGGAAGAGCAGCCAGCCAGCTGGCCTTCAGAGTCACCCCTCCCAATGCCGGGCTTTGCAACAAAGAAAATAAAGGGACAGCTCCTGTGCATGTTTTATTTGTGTTAAACAAAACCCTAAAGATGGCTGCCATAAATAAACAAATAAAAGAGCTCATGTTAGCAAGGATACAGAGGCACTTCTGGGAGTAGAAATTGATACAACCTTTCTGGCTGCTACATGGAACGTTATCAAAAGTCTTAAATCTTCTGCAGAATCTTTGACCCACTATGTTAGTTTGCTATTTTCTACTGTAACAAATTATCCCAAACCTAGTATTCTAGAACAATAAAAAGGTATTATCTTACCATTCTGGAGATGAGAAGTCCAGGGCTAAAATCAGGGTGTCCACAGGGCTGCATTTCTTCCTGGAAGCTCTGTGGAAGACACTATTTTCTTGCTTTTTCTGGCTTCTAGAGGCTGCCTGCATTCCTCAGCTCGTGGCTGCCTTCCTCCACCGTCAAAGCCAGTACTGGCCAGTCGAGTCTTTCTCATATCACGTCACGCTGCCACTGACTCTCCTACCTCTCTCTTCTACTTTGAAGGACCCTTGGGATCACATTGGATTGGGCCCACCCAGACAATCTAAAACCATCTCCCCGTCTTAGGGGCACCTGATAGGCAGCCTTAATTCCATCTGCTACCTTAACTCTGCTTTGCTGCATCCACAAGCTCTAGGGTTTACGATGTGGGCATCTGTGGGAGTATGTTAACTGCCTACCACCTTCCAGATATCTTATTTCTAGGTATTTATTATTAAGAAAGTAACTCTGGATGTATAGCAATAGGTAATAATGTATCATTAAGCTTTCATTAAGCATAGCAGTAGACAAGACTAATGACACAGTAAGCAAGTTATAAAAATGTTGGCACAAGATAGTTCAAATTTTATAATATATATGACTGTCTCTCTCCATCTGTCTAGAACATAGATGTAAGCTAGAAAGATACACTCTAAAATTATTTTTAGCTCATTTCTTTTTCTTGTCTTATTGCTCATTCTAGGCCTTCAATTCAACATTGAATTAATAGGATGATTATCTTCAATCTCTTTCATTAAACCAACTTTTAAAAAAGTGTTTCAAATACCTAGTGTGCGTCAGAGATCTCTAGGAGTGGGATATATGTGATTCAAATTTTTTTAATTTTCCTTATGTTTTCTAAAGTCTCCACAATAAGCATATTACTTCTGTAATAACAAAAGTAAACTTTAAAGAAAAAGAAATTGGCACCTGAGCTACATCTGTTGCCAATCTTCTTCTTTTTTCTTCTTCTTCTTCTCCCCAAAGCCCCTGGGTACATAGCTGTATATTTTTAGTCGTGGGTCCTTCTAGTTGTGACATGTGGGATGCTGTCTCAGCATGGCTTGGACAAGTGGTGTCGTGTCCGCGCCCAGGATCTGAACTGGCAAAACCCTGGGCCGCTGAGGTGGAGCACATGAACTTAACCACTTGGCCACAGGGCCGGCCCTTACTTTTTTTTCCCCAAGCACACGGGCTTCTGAGATTGAGGCAAATATGCCTTTTTACTCATGGTCAGACCCGGGATCCGACCTCCAACAGAGCCACCAATTAAGGATCAGCTCCTTTTCTGTGGAATCTTCTCTGGAGAGCAGGCCCCTGTCTGTTCTTCCCCATCTCGCTCCCTAGGGCAGGGCCTGGTCAATAACCACTCCTTGAACCGAGAGCTTCCACACTGGGGTCCGAGTGTCCCTCCACTCTCCTCTCTGGGTTAGTATCGCAGGATTCACCTAGATCACCATGGAAGTTATCTATTTTTTAGCTGGATCCCTTTGGGGTGATGCACTCTGTCCTCCATGGGTTCACTGGAGTGTCCTTGGGTGCATTTCCAGGCTGCATCAGGCCTGGAACTCTTCCTCAAGGGCTGAGCTTCGGTCGAGCAGACTATGCCTCTTGCCCTACTCTGCCATCCCTGTACCACCCCAGCCCCACCCCCCAGCCCCCAGCCCCCAGGATTGGCACGGGTAACAACAACTCAATAAGAACAACAATAATGATAATGCCAAACTCACAAGAATCCTTTCAGATTTGTCCCTTTATTATGCCTATCGTACAGATGTCGGGTCAGACTCAGCGAGCGACCTCTCCAAGGCCACACAGCTAGTAAATGGCAGTGAACAGACTCAAACCCGTGTCTCCCCAGCTCCAGAGGCAGAGCTTGCCATCACTGCCCTGCACTGCTTCTTGCAATAAGTGTTTAAAAGATAATAACTGTTAACACTTATGGAGTGCTGACTAGGTACCAGGTGCCCCACTTATCAACTTACTTAAACCTCCTAAAGCCCATTTTACAGATGAGGCAACTGAGAGGAACAGGCTAAGCAGATTGCTAAGACTCACAGGTAGGAAGTGCAAGGTGTGGATTTGGACCCTGGAGGCTGGGGCCAGACCACCCTCATGCTGCAGAGATGTGGGATATTACCCGTCCATATGCGTAGGATGAGTGAATGTGTGAGCGGAGGAAGGAAGCCATTGTGACCAAGAGACCTTAACGCGGCACTTCTCAGCTCTGGGCCTGCTTTACCCATCTGTTCAACAAGAGGCGTGGGACCAAACAATTTCAGTGGTTCTCTCAGCTCTAGAAGGAGCCTCTGCCTTTGCTGCCTCAGTTTCCCCATCTGTCATCCAAGGGGATGAGACCTAGATGATCTCTCAGGCCCTTTCCAGCCCCACAGGCCAATGTCGATGACCCCCTCCCCATGTTCTAGAACCCGGGCCCAGGATTTCGCCTGTGATGGGATCCCCATAGTGCCCAGGAGACAGGCACTTCGTTAGGCCCATTCTACAAGGGAAAAGCTGGGCCCAGAGAGGGAAGGTAACATGTTTGAGGTCACACGGCCGTGCATGGCGGAGCTGGCCTGGAACCTGGTCTCTGACCCAAAGCTGTTCTGGACGCCTCTTCTAGCGTGGGCTCTCACTCTGGGCTCACTGGGTGCTCCAGCAGGGGCGAGGCCCTCACACTGTCCCCCCTCCCTGCTCAGTCCCTCATAAAGTGGCCCGGCCGCACACACTGTGGGCAGCCCTGGGGACCCCCTGGCACCCAGGCTGGGCTCCCAACACCCACCTGGGAGAAGGCAGGCCATCGCCTCCTTTGCCAACCTTTCTCACTGGACGCTCCTCTGGGCAGCTTTCCAAAGGAGAACCCCATCACCTCCAAACCCTCAACCGACCCATGCGTGCACCTCCGTGATTGCTGTGGCTGACGTCACTTGGGGGACCTCAGCCTCATTTGGGGGGGTGAGTCCTTTCTGGGAAAAAAAAAACCCTGACTCAAGCAGAACCCAGGCTGCGGGTCGGTAGGTTTTCCAGGGTGTGTGCAGGATGGCTTTTCTGTGCCGGAGCTCAGAAAGGACCGTCTCCTGGTGGGCTTCTTTCTGTGGCTATGACATCATGGCTCTGTGGTGATGGCGGGGAGGACAGAGCACCAGGCCTCCAGGCAGCCTTCCTGGGCAAAGATCTGTGGCATCTGAAGGGCTAGCGTCTCAGCTCCATCACCAGGGGCATCTTCTCTCTGCTTTCTTGGAAAAACGAAAATAAGAGCGGAGACCCAAGCCTGCCTCCGTCTTTGCCTGGCCCGTGTCTGTCAGTCTGGCTGTCATCTGCTTGTCTGTCCTCTTACAGGACAGGAATTACACTAGGAAGACTGGAGGGAAACTCTTTCCCCCCAGCTTGGTTTTCTTAGGGGAGGGCCTGGCGCATCCTGCGAGTGGGGTCCGAGGGGGGTGAGTGTGTGTGGGGGGGAGATGCATATACCTCTGGAGCTTGAAATGTGCTGCTTTCTGGGGGTGAGCCCTGGGGCCAGGTGGCGTGAACAAGGTGGACCTGCATTCTTTCCCGCGGGAGGGACACAGTTGGGGTGCATGGGGGGAGTGGGGAGGAGTTGGGAGTTCAGATCTTCCCTGTCGACGGTGTCAGAGTCGCTCCCCCCATCTCTGTGAAGGACTTTGTAAATGGAACGGGGGAGGGGGCCTGCTAATCCCTCCACTGTGGTCTCCCCAGACACTTGCTGGGGATTTTTTTT
>NC_060267.1:90289063-90396071 GCF_021613505.1 Equus quagga
AAGGACGGTGAGCGGGGCGGCCGGGGCCGGGCCGGGGCGGCCGGGGCGGCGCGGGCCCGAGAGGCCGTGGGAACGGAATGCGGGGCCGCAGCGGGTGCAGGCGGCCGGCGCCCGAGGGGTGCGAGGCCCGGGGGGGCGCAGGGCCCGAGGGGCGCGCGTGGGGCAGGGAGGATGCGGCGCACCGGCTGCGGGCTCCGGGCCTGGGAAGGGGTCGGCGGCGCCCGCGGAGACGCTGCGGCAGGACCTGGGCGGAGCGGGCGCTGGGCGCCGCCGCCCGTGTGCCTGGCTTGCCCCGCAGCCGCGGCTGTCCGCGGTGGGCTGCTGCGGTGACCAGAGCTGTCCACGGGGGAGGCCGCCGTCTTTTGCCCAGAGCCACTTCAAGTCGTAAGAACTTCAGGGAGCAGCGCTGCCTTTGTGCCCAGCCGGGGAGGCAGCCCTCTCGGCGCCACTCCCAAGTAGCCGGGACAGGGGGGTGACGATTGCCCTGGTACCGCCGGGGAGACTGAGGCTTGGAGGGGAAAATGACCTAACCACCAACTGGGGTTCAAACTCTGCCCCGCCTCCTCCACGACACCACCCCAGCGACTGCCAGGGCGTCCTAAGATGGGCTCCTTGGCTGCGTTAGGATGCCTGCTCCGGCCTCCAGTTTGCCCCACTCGCAGCTCCCTAGGTGGAACGGTCCAGCCCTAAAGAGCCGGCTAGGCCGCTCTTCCCCTGCTGAGGTTAAAGGTCATCAGGAAGGGGCTTTAAAAACAAACAACCCACCCAAGTGGCTTTTTTCAAAAAGTCGCACTGGATAGCAGGGTCCTGAGCCCTTGGTAAGAGGCCGGCGCGGTCGGGGGGGGGGGGGGGGGGGGGGGGACACTAGAGCAGGAGAGATGAAGATGAAGCAGGGGCTCCACCCTGGACGGTTCCCTGGGGGCAGAGGGAGGATCGGAGTCCCCACAGCTCACTCACATCCTGGGAGGAGACCACTGCCCGGTCCTCCGGCTCCGGGGAGCAGGCTGGCCTGCTGTTGGCTGTGGCCCCTTAAGAGCCACCTACCTGACTCCAGCGGCCCTCCCACCGGCCCCTGGGGACCCCCACTTCCTGCACCAGCCTCCAGGTCCCAGGGGAGCCCCGGCTGGCTGCATGCCCCACTTCCCAGATGACAGGAGGTGCAGGGGAAACTGAAATGACTGGAGCCTAGTCTGGAACTTCGTCCAGGAGCCCATGTGCCTGTGGGGGATGCCTGCCATACACCTAAGTTCACAGTGCACCTCAGACAGCACCCAGCCGGTGCCAGCTGTGTCCAGCGGCCTCTGGTTCCCTCTCAGTGGCATCCACCACCCTCCAGCCACAGCCACTGGCATCTGTCCTCACCCTCTGGAGTAATCCTGAGGTGTGCAGACCCGTCCCTGGGAGCTGGGCTATCCCTGATAGAAAAGTGGAAGGAAGGTGTCTAGTTTGGGCCAGGGGTAGGGTGGGGTGCCCTCTCGTGTGGGAGGAGGGCCCTGCCAGCCTGAGTTTGTTTGAGGACCTCGGGTCTCATGGGAGGAGCAGCTGGCTCGGAGCCAGGCAGAGGAGAGGTCTCTGATTTGACCCGGATGACGGGGGGACCCCTGGGGGTTAGAGAGAAAAGGACGAGCAGATTGAAGGTGAAGCAAGGAAGGAAGGGAGAAAGGAAGGAGAGGAGAGAAGGGAGGAGTACAGGAGTGATGGGGAGAGAAGGAGGGCCGCCCTGGCGTTTTGTACTCAAGCCCCAGCCAGGGGATGGGGCCGTTTCTGCCCTGGCCCCTGACCGTGGGGACAGGCCATGTAGGGCCTTGCTTCTCCTGGACACAGCATAGAAGGTCTCCAAACGGAAGGTTTTTCTGGGGAGGCCCAAAGCAGCTCGTGTCAGCTGGGGACATGAGTGCCTGGACAGGGCCACTGGTGGCCCCCAGGTGGCTGGGCGGGTAGTGGGCATCCCTGGCAGATCCTGGGGCTGGGCCACCCTCAGTGGGAGCCCCGGAGGCCTGCAGGCTTTTTCTTGAGCAGGGGCTTCTGCACAATGGGGAAACCCAGCCCCTGGGGACAGCGGATGCCCTGGGCATGGGGTCAGGTCCATCTGCCCCCAGAGATTGGCATCTCCTCCTTCATTTGTGAGGGACAAAGGGCCACAGGCAGAGTCAGAGCCAGGCTCAAGGTGGGCTGAACGATGTGCTCAGGGCTGCCTCCCACCTTGGCACCTGCCCAGCTCTGCCCTGGGGACAGGCGGTCCAGCTGGGTGCTCCTGGCCCACGGGGAGATTTGCTCCGGGCCTCTGCAAATTGAAGCCAACGTGGACAATATGGAGAGTTCTTCAGGAAGTGAAGAATTCCGATGTACAAGGCTCTCTTGTGTGTGAGATTATGTCTTTCCTATTCATTTTGGGTGTTAAAACACCCTTTCTTTTATGAAATAAGGGGTAATAACTGGAAATTGTTTTATTTTAATGTCCTTACTTGGGAAAATTAAAAGGAGGTAACCCTATACTCATTCCTCAGATTGAAAACACATCACTAGTCCATGAAATCCAAATGTTTTCTGTAGCGTCAGCCATCTCCCCAAGGCCAACTGGGTGCATTCCAGGGGTGCCCGCTGCCAGGCGACGTTCCCCCGGAGAGGCGAGGGAGCAGGGTGGGGGCTCTGTGTGGCTGCCCCCAGGCCTGCGAGAAGCCCTCGGCTTGCTCTCTGAGTCTGCGCCGCAGACAGAAGGTGGACGGAGGGAGCCCGGCTTCCTGCTCTCCTTCTCTGTTGGGCAGGTGCCCCTTCCCACTGCCACTGACTGTGGATTCCCAAATCTGCCAGAGAAGGGACCTTCCATCCCCTCATCCTGGGGAACCCAGCACAGATCCCTGGACCCCTTTCCAAAGCTGGCAACAAACCTTCCGGAAGCTGGGACTCTGGACCCCAGGCCGGCGAGCAGGTGTGGGCCTGGGCTGTGCTTGTCCTCCAGTCCTGGGCCCGCAGGGAGCGCCTCGCTGAGGATTCGCACACGCTCCGAAGGGAATTTTCTTGGGGCTTCTGGAGCTGTTTCCGGGTCCAAAGAAAGTGACTGACACCAAAGAAAGATAGGGACTCCCATTTAGAAAACTATGGGTGAATGGGGAAACTAATGAGTTATAAAATTGAGATATTTCCAACTTGCCAGGTTAGCAGGCTCAAAATTTTTTGAAAAATAGTTTTTAATCTTTTGTTTTCACATAGCCACCCATAGATAGAAGCTGTTCTTGCCAATGGTTTTCCCGGACCCGGCTGCCCCCCCCGGAACTGGCCGGGAAGGCTGTGCCTTTGCTGGCAACTCAGAGCAAACCGGGGCCTCGGGTTCCTCCCAAATCGAGTGCTGAGGTCCGTGCCGGGCGCCGAGCGATGCCGGGCATGCTAGGAAAACAAACCCTCGTTCGCTGCCTTTGCGATGACTTACAACAAAAGAAACCACATTAATAACTGAGATTTTCTTTAAAGCCTTCCCTCCTGTGGGCAGGGCGGAAACAGGGATGCGGACACACTGGGAAAATAAACACAGCCCCTGGAGCCGGGTGGCCGAGGCCCCCAGCCCTGGGAGGCTGCCAGCCCCGAAGCGCTGGTACCTGTTTGGGAAAACCTCAGGACCGAGCGGGTCCCCCTCCAGAGATTCGGGACAGTGGGGCGCTTGGAGTCCGAGGGCACAGGCTGAGCCGGGAGGGGCTGGAGCCCTGGATGGGGCTGGGCTCCCTTCACAGAGCTGCTCCCTGAGCCGCGTCTGCTAAGGAGGTGCCAAGGGAGAGTCTGATTTGGGGTGGGGACCTGCTCTTCCTCCTTGCTAGTGGTGGCAGGCAGGGCTGAGTGTCCAAGTGGAGAGCCCGAAGGGACCATTGAGTTCGAGAGACTGACAGACGCCTCCAATTTTGAAATTTTTATTGTGGTCAAAGATACCTAACGTAAGATTTACTATCTTAACCATTTTCAAGCACACAGTTCAGTGGCACTAAGTACATTCGCATTGTCGTGCAACCATCACCACCATCCGTCTCCAGAACTTTCCCATCTTCCCAAACTGAAACTCTGTCCCATCAAACACTCACTCTCCTTCTTCTCCTCTACCCCTGGACCCTGGCGCCCACCATTCTCCTTTCTGTCTCTATGAATTTGATGACTCCAGGGACCTCATTTAAGTGGAAGCGTACGTTTGTCCTTTTGTACCTGGCTTATTTCCCTTAGCCTAATGTCCTCAGGGTTCATCCATGTTGTGGCGTGTGTCAGAACTTCCCTCCTTTTTATGGCTGAATAATACTCCACTGTGTGGGTGGACCGCCTCTTGTTTATCCATCATCTGTTGATGGGCACTTGGATTGCTTCCGCCTTCTGGCTGTTGTGAATAATGCCGCTAAGAACATGGGCACACAGGTACCCCTTCCAGTCCCTGCCTTCAGTTCTTTGGGATTGCCGGGTCATGTGGTAATTCTGCTTAATTTTTTGAGGACGCATCCTACTGTTTTCCATAGCTGACTTCCGTTTTTCACCGGCCTCGCTGTAACTGGCCCTGCAAGGTGGCAGTGTGGCCTGTGCGGCTGGAGGAGGGAGCCGGGAGGAAGGCGGCCGCCGAGACAGGAGCGGGGCTGGTGAGGAAGTGACAGAAGGGTTTCTTCAGAACCCGGGCTTTCAGAGACCAGTCTGCTTTCCTTCCCTCCTTCCGTCCTCCCTCCCGTCTTTCCCTTCACCCATTTCCTGGGGTCACAAGCCATCTGCCTTGAATGAGCCCTGGACGGGGGTCAGGACACCTGGGTTCCAGCCCTGGTTTTTGCTGCCATCTCCATATGGGACCTTGGGTGTGTCACATCCTTTCTCTGGGCCTCAGTCCCCCAACTGAACAACGGGAGGCAGCACAGGATGTGTGTGAGGCCCCTCCTGTCCCCTCATCGTGATATGACCCAGGCTGAGAAAGTGACCTGTGATGGGGCCATCTCCCCGGGAACATGGAGTCTCTGCGGCCGGGGTCCTGGCTGCACCTGGCCCTCAGACAGGTGAGGGGGTCTCTCAGCACATGCCCGGGGGCAGGGAGGGAGGAGGGTGAGCGAGAGGCCGAGGAACCAGGCCTAGAAGCTGAGACCTCCCCGCCCCCCCACCCCAGGCCTTCCATCCGAGAACTGCTGGGTCTGCCAGGGTGGCTGGGGGATGCACGCTGGTCCGCATCCCTGGCTTTGCGTCAGCAGCCAGGGCACTTGCTCTTCAGTTTATTGCTCCTGGTTCCAGGGTGGTCTCGCTCCTCTTTCTACTAGGTCATCTGAGGGGAGCTGGGGGGCCTGGCACAGGGGCCTCGGACCGGCTAGCACCCCCAGAAGGGCCCTTCCCTGTAGGCAGAAGCCCAGCAGGGCTGGAACTGTCACTGTTCCTTGTCAGAAGTCTCCGGAAAAGTGACTTTGGAGCAGTTGTGATAATGCCGGCTTGCACGCCACCCTGGAGGCCTAAAATCCCCCTGAGGCTCAGTGTTGCCATCTGTGAAATGGGAACGGTGGACAGTGATGTCCTTTCTGGGGGCGTGGTGGGTGTGGGTGTGAGGGACCGTGCCTGGCCCATAGCAGGTGCTCAGTAAAAGGTCCCTGTTCCAGCTCGCTGAGATGCTCGTGGCAGGCAACCGTGTGAATAAGCGGGACTGGTGAATTGCCATCCCCTTTTTCGGAGGCCCAGAGAGGCAAAGCAAGCTGCCCAAGGTCTCCCAGCTGGGGAGGGAGGTGTGAGGTGTGTTTTCAGATCCCAAGTCCAGGCCTCTCTCTCCCACACAGCTTGGTGTTTGGAGGGGAAGCCCCACCTGGTTGTTGGGGAGACCAGGGCCAAGGTTTGTTTGGGAAACTCGCGGGGGCAGGGAGGCTGGGGAGATGGGCCCTGTGGGCTGGCACGGGGCGGGGCTGCTGGGAGGGACCTGTGCCGTGAGAGGGCTTCTCAGTGGGCAGAGACGGGAGGAAGGGTTTGCAGTGGCTTGTCCTGGGCAGGGATGTGAGGTCAGCCTGGACAAGGCAGGACTTGGGAACCTTTTGTGGTGTCCTGGACTCAAAGGATGGTGGCTGACCGTGGTGGAAGTGGACCTGGGGGCTGATCTAAGGGGGAGCCAGTGCTTCCCCCAAATGCATCCTACAAACGGGGCATCGGCATTGGAACCCAGCCAGGGTGCTGCCCTGTGGTCGGAGCCTGTGGGAGTGGAGGACAAGGGACATGCCCGTGATGGAGCTGCAGGAGGACGTGAGGGGGCGTGCTGACAAGGACCGTGACCCTCGTAGGCACGTTAGCCAAGTGCTCATGGAGCGCTGGCTGGGGCTCCACTGGCCTCACCCCGCCTTGTCCTCCCACCAACCATAGAAGTGGGTCGTTTTATTTTTTCCTCTTTATGGAGAGGGAAACTGAGGCTCAGAGAAGTCAAGCTACTTGCCAAGGTCACTCCTCCCCCATGAAGATGGAATTCCAGCCCAGGCCTATCCTGTCCTGAAACCCCTGCTCTCTGCCACTTTCTAAAGCCCTCCGGGGAGCCCCTGGAACGCTGGGTGGTCCGGCCAGAGATGTCCACTCCCAGGCAGGTGTGGGCTGCATTCCAGGAGCCATGAGGTGGCCAGGGGAGGGATCCCCTCCATCTCCTCAGCAGCCTGGCTCCAGTCACAGGCCTGTGGGAGATGAGTCAGGCCTGGCAGCATCGGGACTGCCCGGCTTTGGGGACATTGGGAGGTATAAGAGGGGGTCCTCTGCTCCTCATGCCCAGAAACATCCAGAATGGCCTCCCTCACCCTCCACAGGCCAGTCTCCAGCTTCCCGGACATGGGAGAGCTGTGGAGGGTCACTGACTCTGAGGAACATCGATAGGACAGGCGCCCTTTTGCAGCCCACTCCCAGCTCTCGTACTCACTCATTCATTCATTCATTCAACAGTCATTTTCCGAGCACTGACTGTGTGTCCTGCGTCAGGCCTTGAGCTCCTACCATCCGCCCTGTGGTTCCCAGACTTTCAGATTTCAAGGCCCGGGGGAATTTCCAGGAACGAGGAACTGGCATAGCACGGGCAGTTTTGAAAGTTTGCCAAGAAAAGCCTTTTACACACAATGACTACCATCTTTTTGCCCTTATCCGTTTATCCAAGGAAGAACCTGCAGCATCTTAATCCCAGAGCAAAGAATGTTCTCAAAACTCACTTAATTTTGCTTAACAAAAAGTTTGCAAAGTGCCCCTATTTTTCTCGTTTTGTGGTAGGTCGGTGAAGACCTTGTCGTGGGCTGGCATTTGGGAACCACATGGTGGACGGGCTTTCCCAGACTCCCAGACACAGAGACGCACACACCCGCCCACCACACACACACACCACCCCCATCGTCAGGGCTCCGATCCAGCCCCAACGATCAAGTTCAGGTTCTTGATGGCAGGGCGGTCGCAGGCATATGAGCAGCCATGTTGCGCTGGACCGGGCCCAGGGTCGAGGGCCCTCTGCAAGGTGGTGCGTAGGAGAGCATCGCACAAGCTTCCTGTTTAGACAGAGGATCGGGGAAAGTTACCATGCCCAGCTCCCATGCCCAGCAGAGGACAGGAGACAAGGTGCCCGGCAGCCTCCAGGAACTAGGCGAGGGGACCCGGGTCAGAGCAGCCAACCTGGGGACAGGGGCAAAGCCTGCCCTGGCCAGACCCCGGGAATCGCGGCATCCTAGATGTCCTGGGGATGGAGGTGGTTGAATGACTCCTATGCTCGCTCTGTCGCTGTGAATCTGGCCCCCTTGCTCTGTGTCCTTCCACATCTGAGAAGCTGCTTGTTCCCAGCCCAGCTTCGAGGGGCCACCGTGATGACAGGATGCCATCCACATGGGGCCCTTTATGGTTAATGACATCTTTTATTGCATCCTATAAAGAAACAGGCTCTGGAAGACATTATTTTTGTCCCTCTTTGTGATCCATTCTGCTTTTCTGTGCATGGGAGGGGCAGCCGGGCCCATTGGGTTTGGGGGGCAGTGGGAGGGGTTAGGAGGGAGCAGGGGCAATGAGTTATGGAGAAGCCAAGAAGCTGGGACCCCGAGGCCAGAGAGGTGGACAGGGGGCTGCTGGGTGGATTGTGGTCTTTGGAGCAGGTCCTGGAAGGGAGCAGTGAAAGAGCAGGAGGCCCAGGGGCTGTGAGACCTGGAAGCTTCCACAGAGGGTCCCTCCACCCGAGGGCTGAGCAAGCAGCTCGGTTGCTTGAGAACTGACAGGTGAGGGTGTGTCGCCTCCCCTGACATTGCTGCCCAGGTGGTAGTAAGACTGCCCTGGACTAGGAGTCAGGAAACTGGAACTTGCCAGGCCCTGCAGCTCAGGACACACTCTGTCACTGGTCTGACCCTCAGTGTCCCCATCTGGGGGGAGGGGCTGGACCATCTGTTTACCAATGTATAGTCCCGGGAATCAGTGCATTGGAATCACCCACATAAACTGCATGTTCCTGGGCCCCGCCCCACCCCATGGAATGGCACTCTCTGGGGCCTGGGCCTGGGCATCTGCATTTATCAGGGCCCCCAGTGATTTGTATGTGCATTAAAGGAAAAGTGTCGCTATGCTCTGGAAGGCTCCTTCCATCCTCGGCACCTCCATCCTCCTCTTCAGTTGGCCTGAGTGGAAAATGGTCCTCTTGGGGGGCTGGAGAGGCCCGGCCGAGTCGCCATGGGAAGCCCGAGGCTGGCATCGATCGGAATTACCTGGAAGGGTTGAGTATACGGCCGAGGGTTGGGGGGAGCTGCTCCGTAGGCCCAGCCCCAGCATCCCCAGAGACCTGACCCACTGCCGGGTCTAGGAGGGAACAATTGCTGTCCGCTGTCCACCAGCATTCATTGAGCACCTACTGAGTTCCAGCTCAAAGCAGCCCAAAGAGTTGGAATGAAAGGGGTGTTGTGATCGGGGGAGATTTCTGTCCGTCCCTCTCACGCATCCTGACTCTCTCCAGCTGTGCTCAGCCGGAGGTGGGGGGCCTGGGGGCTGGGGTGGTCAGAATCCTCATGACTGAGCTGGGGGTCTCTGTCACTCTGGTCACTGGAAAAGCCCCTCCCAGCATCCTGTGCCCCTCAGTCACCCTGCCCCTAGATCCTGCAGGCTCCCCTCGCAGGGGGCCCCTGGGGTCGGGCATCCGCTGCCCCCAGGAAGGGCAGTCACTCCACCGGGCTTCGTCCACTGGCCCCCTACCCTGTCTCCCTGTCTGGCCTCCCTCTCCCGGCCTCCCCTCTCGCCGTGGGCGCAGACGTTTACACGCCAGAGATGGCGTTATTAAGAATGACATTTAACCAGAGCTGGAATTAGCACGCGGACGGCTGCGAACCTTGGAGTCAAAGCGGGCGCCGCCAGGGCCCCGCGCGTGGCCCCCTGCAGCCGCCCCGCCGGCCCAGGCCTGGAGAGCGAGCGCACCTCCTTTCATTAGACTAACAAATAACACGTAACCCAAAACATCTGTTAACAGCAGCCCCTAATGCTCTCAAGATGGGGCCGCGGGTCCAGCCCCGGGCAGCCAGGAGCGCGGGGCTCGGGTTCGGCTGCCCACCCCCCTCCCCGGGGGGTGCGGGGTTCTGCTTCTCTGCTGGGCCTCCCCCTGCACCCGATGGGACCTGGGGGCCTCCTCCAGTCGCTCACCCCTCTCTTCCTGCCATAAGACTCCGTCGTCCAAGGGTCTGCTGATGGGGACAGTGACCCTGGAGAGCAAGCAGCACAGCCCTCTGCTGGAGGAGTGGCCCGGACCAGCCGTGTGACCTCAGCAGTTTCCGCAAGAGGAGAAGAATCGTGCCTCCTTGCAGGGTAGAGTTAAGGATTTAGGGAAATGGTGGAAGCAGAGGAACACGTGAGAAGTGCTCAGAAAGGGTATCTGCTGTTATGATTGCAGTTGGGGAAACTGAGGCTCAGAGAGGTGAAGGGACTTGGCCGGGGTTGCACAATGGGTGCAGAAGCGGGGCTTGGAGCCTCAGAGTCTGCACCCATTCCCGACCCTGTGAAGAGCGAGTGCTGTGCTGACTGTGGTGGACGTTCAAAAGTGGGTCTGACGCAGCCCCCTGCCCTCAGAGGGCTTCGAGGCTACAGCCGAGGGCAGAGGAGCTCACCTTTGAGAGCGGGAGAAGTGGGAGAAGAGGCAGGGTGGCACTTTGTTCCCTGACTCCCCCCATGATGAAGCCCCTGAAACAGGCCTTTTTGCATTCCGCTAAGAGACCGCGTGTTGAACTCCGTGCCCCAGCCCCTCCCCCTCCATGATACGCCTTGCCTTTTGGTTCCAAGAAAACTGGCTGGGATTCATTAATTCACCCATTCATCGACTCATTCATTCAGTGCACACGTGTGTCGTTTGGAGGCCTTGTGCTGGGAAAGCCCCAGGGGACAGGCAAGAGCAGGTCCCTAACTGGGGGCTGGAGCACGAGGGCGGCGTGGCTCCCTGCCATCCGGCTCTGCGCGTCTGCCTGGCTCCGAGCTCAGCGCTCCAAGTGCAGCCTCTTGCTGAATTCTCTCAGCAGCTTCAGAGGGAGGGGAAGCATTATGCCCATCTTACAGATGAGGAAACTGAGGCTCAGAAAGGCAAAGTGACTTGCCCAACGTCACCCAGGAAATATGAAATGATCCCCAGAGCCCAGGTACAACACTGACCACCCTTTGCCAGGCCCCCAGGTGTCCATGGAGGGGCAGTGTCCTCTTGCCGGAAGCAGCCCCGGCCCTCCCAAGAAGGGACTGTGCCTCCCGCCTCCCTGGTTCTCACCCAGAAACCTCTGCAGTGCCCTTAAGAAGGTGCCATGTTCCAGGGGCACACTTGTGCAGAGCCTGACCCACAACAGCCAGGCAGGAGGGCGCTGGGCTGCGCTGGGGTGGAGGGCCTGGGGCTGGGGGCGGGGAGGGACCCCCGCGTTTGGGAAGCACATGTTTCTGAGCGACATCCTGTTTTAATTGGGAGGCCAGCCTCTCCCGTAGAGTGGGCTGCCCTCCACCACATCCCCCAGGCGGTGAGAGTGTCAGGGCTGGAAGTGGGGAGTTGCTGGAGACAAGAGGTAAAAACCCACTATGCTGCTTTCACTGGGGAGGCGAAAGGAAAAGGCGGAGATCTAATGTGGCCAAAAGCAGGGTCATTGTTTAAAGAAAACTTGCTTTCCATTGCAGCGAATTCAAGTCTGGGGCCGAGCTCCAAGGGGCTGCCTTTAGCAGGAGCTGGTTTCTCTCTCAGGGGGGCGAAAATGGAGGAGGCGTCCTATGGACGCTTGCCTCCTTCCTTCCTCCCACAAATGCTCGTCGATCATCTACTCCATGCCGGGCTGCGGGCTGGATACTCGGGTCCCAACAGGGAACAAGGCAGGCATGGTCCCCACTAGGAAGGAGATGTCCTGGCTGCTAAGAGAAGAGAGGGGGGCTCCTACGTGGTCTTGGAGATTCAGGGAAGGCTCCCTGGAGGAAGCGGAGTTTCAGAAGGGACCTAAAGGATGAGTGTAGTTAGCCAGAAGAGGAGGTTGGGAAGGATGCTCCACATGGAGAGAACAGCAGATACAGAGACTCTGAGGTGAGAAAGAGATTGGCTGTCCGAGGAGCAGAGGGGGTAGGAGGGAGCACGGTGGGAGAGGGCCAATGAGCCAGGCCTGGCTCAAGATTTGCAGTTTTTATATGAAGAGTGGTGGGAATGCTTTCTGTGCACCTGTGGGGGTCTGGAATGTCCGGAGCACCCAGCCCCCCCTCCCCCACTGGTGCTCCTGGTGAGTGAGTGTTCCCTATTGTGTGGGAAGCGAATGGTTAAACTGGGACCAAGTTTTGGGTCCCAGCTGCCCAGAGTGCCCCTGTGTCCAAAAGAGCTGATCACAAGCCTTAACTGGCCACCTCGACCCAGCTGCTCTGAGATCTGAGATCCTGAGTCAGGGAGGAGAGGCTCCAGGAGCCATTCAGAAGCAGAGGCAGGCAGGGCCCCAAGCCCAGCGTCAGGCTCACCAATCCGCCATTTGCAGGATGTCTGCGCTGAAGTCACAGATCCAACCCTGGGGCCCCGTGCCAGAGGTACACAACGGCCCTGAGATAGAAGTTTGACTAGCAGACCCGTCAGCAAGATGAGCAAGGTCGGCCCGGGCTGCCTGGCTCCGAGTTCTGTGCCCCTGGATGGATGGAGGGAGCTGGGGACGCTTGTGGCTGAGTCAGGGACGTGGAACTTGATGACGGTTGGGAGGGGCTTGTGAGTGTGGTCATCTTCACCCTTGTCATCATCAGCGCGATCCCAACAGTCGGGACCATTCATTGTGCACCTACTGTGTGCTAAACCCTGCATGGGGGTCATCTCATTCATTCCTCCCAGATGCTCTAGCAGGTAGGCAGTCTTACGGCCCCATTTTCCAGACGTGGAAGCTAGGACCAGAAAGATGGCCTATGTATTGAAGACTTGGGAGTGCCAAGCCTTAGGTGTTTGTCTTTGGGGTGTTCCCCACCCCTGCTGGCCTGGAGCCCCTGGGCAGTGCTCACTCCGACCTCACCTGGCCCTCCAGGCTTCTGCAGGAAGGGACAGGTCAGAGATGTGGAGACACTGGAGCGGAGGGCTGCTGGGCAGAAGCCAGAGCTGTGCCCCGGCCCAGGCAGGCCAGGACCCCGGGACAGGGAGAGCCCAATTGTCCCCCATGCGGCTCAGTGGTGACACAGGCAGAGAAATGGAGAGCCGGCCCCAGAGAGTTCCAGTGGGTCCTCCGCCTGCTCAGGGCAGGATATGCTGCTCGTAGGGGCCTGGCTTGACCGTGGGATTCTGGCCCCGGCCTCACTCCCACTTACTGGGTGATCTTGGAAAGTGCCTCATTTTTCTGAGCCTCAAATTCATTGTCTGCAAAATGGGCATAATGATGGTACGCGAGGCTCGGGTCATTCAGAGGAGTTGATGAAGTCAAGCAGTGGGGGCTCGGCTCTGGGCCCCCCTGGCCTCGGGAGGTGCTCCGTAGACACCAGTTTGTTCTCACTTTCACTTTTCCTGGTTCTCGGAGGAGGAGGCAGATGTGTGGTTTAGGACCGTCAAGCCCTCTCCACAGATGGAGAGGCCCCAGTGCCCAGCTGGTACCTAACTATGCTTTCCAAAAAGGAGGTTATCCAGCTCCATGTGCCCCCACAACACACACAGGGGCCCAGACCCCTCTGCCCCTGCCCAGACCTGCCGGGGGCCTGGGGTCCCCTTTGGAAGGATGGAGCTGGTTTTCTGCAGCCGCAGCCTAGCTGGAACTGACCGCTGCTCCCATGCAGAATGAGCATCTTGCTTTGTTTTCCATGGCACAACTGTAACCATGTACAATTTCATGACAAATGCAGGCTGTAAAACACAACACAACTATTTTTATAATGTGGCATTTGAGGTTAAAAATTCAAATTAGAGATTAATTGCAACTTCGAGAAGGTCTGTGGATAAGATGGCCGGAGGAGGAAGGCAGAGAGATTCAGATGTGCTCCCTCGGGCTCTCGCCACATGTCTAGAACATGCACACACACACACATGCACACACACTCACACACACTCACACTCAGCTGATTCCTGGGCTCCAGCAAAGCTGGTTTAGACGTGGTGCTTGCACGGTGCAGAAGCTCATCTCGATACTGGCTCTTTTCTCCGCCCAGGCCCCCGATGTCCCAGTGGCCAGCAGCAGCAGGTTCCGTGATGGCCGAGCAGCCCTGGGGTTTGTGGAGGTGGGTGGCAGGGGGAAATTTGAAAGAAGTGAAGGAGTCAGGTTTACTCCATCGGGTGACAACTCACAGCTTCTCCCTAAACCCTCCCTCCACCCCCCAAAACCAGAAGCAGATGGAAATCTGAGTGAAGAGTGGATCTGCAGACAGGGCAGACAGCGTGGGATGGAGCTCCGCTCAGGGAGGAGGGAGGAAAGCTGGGCGAGCCCCATTCCAAAGAGGCCAAAGGTGGGGGTGGCCCCTTCAGCACCCAGGGGCCAGCTCAGAGCCCCCGCAGAAGAACCCAGGCTCTGGAGAGTCCGTGGCGGCTTCGGGGATCTACGGGGATGGGGGCAAATTTTTGTTGCAAAACCAGGAGCCACAGGAGAGGTTGGGAGGGTGGGGCTGCCCTGGGCACCAAAGATTTTTCTCCCTCCACCTTCCCACGGGTCCAGGAAGGTCCCTGAGGAGGAGGCCTGGTTCTGGCCAGGAGGGCAGTAGCCCCCGGAAGTTGGTAGCCAATGGCTGGAGCCTGGTTGCCTCCTTGTGTGCCCAAGGGGCCCCAGGGAGAGGAGGTCCAGAGTGGAGCCAGCAAGTCAGACTGACTCCAATTAGCTCCCTGGGGCAAGGGGCTTTCTGAGCCTCAGTTTCTTCATCCGTAAAGTGGGGATAATGACAAGTGAGGATGTGGAGATAAGGAAGCACTCCCATAGTCCTGGCACATGGCCAGCTGCTGCTGCTGTTATCATTACTGCCATTGCTATTATTAGCAACTCACATGTGGGTTTCTCAGAGTGGGCCAGGGAGGACCCAGCCACACCCCTGGCAGCTGCTGGTCCCTAGGGTCCCTCATCTCCCCAGCAAGAGGATGGGAACGGCCCCAATCCAAACCAGTTCCATATTAAGGCAATAACTCTCCCTCCACCCCAGCCCCACCCTGGGGCGGGGCTGTGAGAGCTGGGCCTGTTTGTTCCCATTGTGGGTTGGCATGGTCAGGGTGAGATGGAGGGGAGGGGGTGCAGGCAGAGTCCCCGCCCCTCTCTCAGCAGAAGCTGTGTCCCTCCTGGGGGACAGCTCGGGGGTCTTCAGCACAGCGCTGTCCAGCCTTGGGCACAGCAGACAAACGACAGTTTGGGCCACCAGAGCAGGGTCAGGGAGAGCCCAGGGGAGGGGCTCCGGCTTCCAGCTCCACTGTGAGACCTCAGACCATTGCCTTCATCTTCCCCCTCCTTCCCTGGCTGTGCCAGTGCCTGCCACCATTAAATGTCACTTTGGGTGAAGTTACTGTCCACAGGGAGCCCCTGCTGGGACCCTCTTTCATAACAGTAACAAGTCATCCCCCCAAAGAGGCCCCCGTTATGATCTTAGCCCAGAGCATGCATGTTCCCCCCCATCTTTACAGAAGGTTATCAAAATTTCCATTTTACGGGTAGGAAACAGAGGCTCCTCCACTCGACGTATATTTCTTGAGCCCCGACTATGTGCAGGCGCTGGGCGGACATCCACCGTCAGCCCGTAGGAGCCGCCAGGTACCTGGGAGGCAGGCAATTAACTGATAATGACACAGACAGGGAACTAATTGCAGTGCCAGTAAATTCCACCAAGTCGAGAAGTACAGGGGCCTCCGGGTCTCAGAGTCGCCACCCTAAGGCTGCACAGCCAGCACCTGGCAGAGGTGGGATTCGAACCCAGGATCAGACCCCGGGGTCCTCCCATCCCTGCTGTGCCCTCAAGGCTCTGGCTGACAGCCCCAGGCTGTTAACAGGCTGCAAAGATCTGCATCCGAAACTAGTTGGGAGAGGGACCCATGACCAGCCCATATGGCGTGGGCGGGGCTGGGAGCGGAGCAGAGAGGAGCCACACGTCCCTCCGGCGCGATGCTCAGAGCACACTTGGGGGTGGGGGGGTTTCCCGAGTCGGGGACACACTCCTCTGGTCCTGCCGGGGCAAGGGCGGGGGTCCAGGTATAGCTGGGGAGGACTGTCCCCTACGACGGATAGAAAACAGGCCCCAACTACCGTATGCAAAAAGATAATGATGTGTAAACCGAAAAATCTAGGGTGGGGACGTAAGGCGCCTGGATCCAGGGCTAACGCAGCGGAGCGGCCAGAATCTCCCCGCCGCGTCCGGCTGGGCCGCGATTGGGCCCCGGCCGCGGAGGGGCCGCGCTGATTGGCCCAGGGCTGGGCGTGGCGGGGCTTCGGCCGAACCCCTTGGACCAGGAGCGGAGGGCAGCTGCTCTCGGGGGGTTGCGCCTGGACGGAACAGAGCTCGCATTTTCGAGGAAGCGTTCCCTCCACGGGGCCCCGCTTTATGGCTTCACGTGTCTTACCTCACCTAATCCTCACAGAGGGACCTTTATTATGCCGCGTTATAGATGAGGCAGCCGAAGCTCAGAGAGGTCAAGTAAATCCCTCCAGGTCACCCAGCTTGAGGATGGGAGCTGGAACTCACTCCAGGGTATCTGCCTCAACCATGGCTCTCAAAGTAACGAATGTCCATCCAGGAGGCCTGGGCAGCTGGCACTGGCGCTGCCCTTCTGCCATCTCGTCTCCCTCCACCAGGGCACGCAGCCGTGTCACTGCGGCCCCACCATCTCTCTTCCTGGGCTGAGTGCCTGTCTGGCTCGGTGGGTCTGTCCAGCTCCGGCAGGATCTGAGCAGTCCGTGAACTGGGCTGAGGGGTGGTGGCAGGAAGCCAGGAGGGGGCCATCACTGCCTGGGCTTGGGGCGCTCGGCTGGTTGAGGTCTTGCTGGGCTTAGGGCCCCCTTCCAGGAGCAGCGTCCCCCTCCCGTTACATCACACACTCCGTGGCGAATATACTTTATTCATAGAGCAGTGGTGGACGTCAGCTGGCCGGTTGACAGGCCATCCTGTGCGGCCGACATTCCACCAACCGTTTGTTCGTTCCTCTCTGCCTTGTATTTTGGAACCAATAAAAAAACTGTATTTCAGGTCTTCCATCTTCCCAGGCCTTTGAAAGCTCCTGGGCCTTAGGCATGGTGGGCCTAAAGGCTAACCAGAGCTGGGCTGTGGGTCATTCATTCATTCATTCATCCGGTGTTTATGGAGAGCCCACCTTGTGCCAGGCACCACTACAACACAGAGAACCCTGGGGAGGGGGACACAGGGAAATAGGCTGGCGTGGTCCAAGTTTAATCAGTGATGGTGAAGTGGCTGGGGGAGGCAGACGGTCCCCAAGACTCTGGGGCAGTGAGGGGAAGAGTCCTACAGGTGAGGGCTGAAGACTGGGTTGGGCCTCCTGAAGAGCTGGGAAAATTGTTTCCAGCCAGAGGGAACGGCATGTGCACAGACAGGAGGTGACAGAGGGTGGCCAGCAGGAGGCGTGTGAGGGGCACGGGGCACCAGGTGAGGCTGGGGCCGGGGCAGGTGGTGAGGCTGCAGTCTAGACTCTTGGTCTGGCGCATTGACTCTTCTCTGGGTGTTGGTCAGGACTAGGTGAGGAGAGGAGGCACCGAGGCCACGGATGGAAAGAGGTGCTCCCCGCGGGGAAGGCTGGGCCTCCCTAACTTTTGCTCCCTCCGTGCCTCACTGGTTTCACCCTGGGCCAGGGCCCGCTCCTTCAGAACAAGCTCCCTGCTCATCAGCGCCCCTCCTCCACCCAGTGCCCCCTCCCCTCCTCTCTGAAAAAACTCCCACATCCTGATGTTTTTGAGTGGGGGGCCTAGGTGGGGCCGATGGGGGGGCCTCGCAGAATGCTAATGAAATCAGAGGCGCCTACCCGGTGGGGGCCGGGCCTGGGTTGGGGAGAATTAAGCAAATGCACTCAGCCTGTTGCTGTCTCTTTTCCATATTGATTGGTGCTGCTGAGGGACCGTCGCCTGTGGTGCAGCCCCCTGCGGGGGTACGGAGGAATGGGAGAGGGGGGTTGCTTCTTCAGATGACGTCCTGGGAGCCCACGAGATGCAGGCTGCATCTGGCATTCAGGATGCTTCGTGGGGAGGAAGGGGTAGAGACAGGCCCCGAGGGTTGGCAGGGAGGTCGGTCCGCAGAGCCCACCCCTCCAGACAGGTGAGACGGCGCACCTGTGGGTCCTGTGTCTGGACTGCCTTCCAGGCATTATCCCACGGAATCCTCACGACCATCCATGAGTCATGTGCTACACAGACAGGGAAACTGAGGCACGGAGAGGTGAAGCGACTCACCAAGGTCGCAGACCGGCAGCCTGACTCGCAGTGCCTTTTGGTCACTACACCCGAGTCCCGGTAGGGGTGGCTACTCATTACCCAACCCATGATTTGGGGAGCAGAAAGGTGGCCTGACCCAGGAGATGAGGGCAGACGGACAGACTCTAGCTCAGCTCCCTGCCGGGCAAGCTTGGGCGGCCACAGCTCGAGCCTGATCTCACACCCCTGTTGTAAAGTGACTTAGTGACGGTATCCCCCTTGCGCTGTTCCCAAGGGTGCATGAGGAAGGGCTTTGAGGACTGGGAAGGGTCCTGTGATGTGACGGGGGGTTGTTTGAAGAGCCACCCTGGACCTAGGCTCCACGATGTGGTCACTGACCACGAGCTGCCCTCCTCAGTCTCTGCCCTTCTCTCTGTGCCTTCCTCCTCCCCCTAGACACATGCAATAGCACATCAGTTTCATGTTTTCCCCAAGAAGCACCATCAACATCAGGACACAGTCTATTTGACTCCAAAGGAGAAAGGTCAGGAGGGCTCACTGGGTCCTCATTCCTGCTGCTCTGTTTACCTCTATTCAATTACACTGGGCCCAAAGAGGCACCTGGGAGCTCACAGCCTAGGAGGGCCTGAGATGGGGGAGATGGAGGACCAAGCCTAGAAGCCAGTGTGAGAAGGCTGAAGCAGACATGTGCACAAGGGGCTCTGGGCAGCAGGGGAGGGCTTTTTGAGTGGGGTCTTGTAGGATGAGTAGGAGCCCGTTATTCACTAATGTGGCTTTGGATCTAGCACATCCACCTTCTCATTTGAATGGAATGGAAAGTGCCTGATCTACTGAGACTCCCCAGAAGGGATGGGCAATGAGAGTCTTACAGGAAGGAGGTAAAGTATGCATGAAGACAGCCATGTTCCAGGGTGTTGGTTTGCAAGAGGCCCATGACTTAGGCATGCTGATCCCATGGCACAGGGAGACACTCCCGTCTCCTCTCTAGATCCCTCCTCTTTCAAAATTTCCTGCCTTCTGCACCCCCAGCTCTTCTCTGAGCTCCTGGAGCACTCACGTCTTCAGGCATAAGCCTGCCCGCTTTGGTCTGAATCCTGACTCTGCCACGTGCTGGCGGGATGGCCTTGGGCAGGTGCTTATTCGCCCTGAGCCTTGGTTTCCTCATCTGTAAAAGGGGAGTGAATGATCGTGCTTATCTCCCAGGCTCCTTCATTTAGCTCAGCGCCCTGCGTGCTCCCCACTTGTTTGCAGAAGCCATCATTATTTCCCCTTCTCCCGCCTCGTACCTGACACTGTGTTCGGTGACCTGTGCTATCGCCTACGACAGTCCTGTAGGGAGATCTGCACTTTGCAGAAGAAGAAACTGGGGCTCATTCTGGGTAACTGGCCCCCGGCCAGAGTGCTGGGACCTGGCGCTGGGCCCGTCTGATGCCCAAAGACCGTGCACTTGGCGCTGTCAGTGAGCAGTTCTCAACTCTGGATGCACAAAAGCGTCACCTGGAGAGCAGTCAGTGAGCGCTGATGGCCAGGCCCTGCCCCAAACCTAAGTCAGACTCGAGGTTGGAGGGTGGGTGGGGCTGGCCTCTCACTTTTAAAGGCTCCACCTAGTCCCCCACCTGGTGATTGCACTGAGTAGCTGGGGCTGAGGACCCAAGTTCCGCCTCGCTGCCTCCTCCCTCCCACCTTCCTCAGCCCACCCTACCCCTCCCCCGGGGCCTCTGTTTTGGGGGGGCGCATCACTCTTTCCCTGATAGTCGGTGTGGAAGCTGCGGGCCTTCTGAGGGTAACGGCTCCCTTTAGAAAGGCCTTGGGTGCTCGCAGCAAGTGATGTGGTCAGACGTGGCATCGGGTTGATGGAAGGATCCCAACCCTGACGACAAGGGCAGCAGTGCTGGGGGCTGCCGGTCCTGGGACAGACACAGCTGTCACCATCGCCATACATCTGGCTTCCACATCCAAAAATGGGCTGCACGTCATGATGCCGCCTCCCACGAAATATGCCTGCCCGTGGATGAGGACGAGAGGGAATCGGCAAAAGCGAGAGCACTTCCCTTAGACAGCCTGGAAACTGTAGCGGTGTGCTGCCACCAGCTCGGCCTGGCTTCTGAGAGCCAGCTGTTAAATTTCCAGAACTGCAGAAGCTGGTTGTCAAATACAGATGCTATTAAAGATTAAATTATATAAATTTACAATTACGCAGATTACCTTTGAGACGAAGGTGATACAGATTCAACTCACCTCTCTCTAGTCATCTTCCTGTTATGTGTGCTCTGGAGGTGACTTGGCCCACGGTCCCTGGACGGTGGAAATACTGTATATTGATGTGCTTCTGCACATGTATTCCCAATTTTGCCTCCATTGATGTCACACCGTGGCTAGAAATCAGCCGTGATGGAAGTATTTATACCCCCAGAAATTGGCAAACCCGATAAATTAAGGGTCCCCTTCTCCCAGAGAGCCGGTTGTTAACATTTACCAGCACACCATAGGCTATAATTTAATTTTCCAGTTTTCTTTCCCTTTTAAATAAACTTTACTTTTTAGAGTGGTTTCAGGTTCACGGCAACCTTGAGCAGGAAGTACAGGGTATTCCCATGTACTCCTGGCCCTCATACACACCCGCCCTCACCCACCATCAGCATCCTGCACCGGAGCGGTCCGTTTGTTACGATCCATAAACCTGAACTGACACACCATCACCACCCAAAGCCCACAGGGTTTGGACGGATATATAACAACAGAGATCCACCAGGACAGTATCACACAGAGCAGTTTCACAGCCTAAAACTCCTCTGCACTCCACGTAGTCAGCCCTCCCCCCGCCCCCGCCCCCTGCTCTGTTACTGTCTGCAGAGTTCTGCCTTTTCCAGAATGTCATATGCTTGGAGTCAGACAGTAGATGGTCTTTTCAGACTGGCTTCTTCCACTTAGCATCATGCATTCAAAGTTCCTCCACGTCTTTATAGTCCATTTCTTTTTATTGTCGAATCGTATCCCATTGTCTGGATGCATCACAGTTTATTACTCATCCTCTGCTGAAGGGCATCTCAGCTGCTTCCAAGCTTTGGCAATTACGAATAAAGCTGCTCTTAACATCCGTGTGCAGCTTTTCGCGTGGGTATAAGTTTTCAACTCCTTTAGGTAAAAACCAAGAAGTGTGCTTGCTGGATTGGATGGCGAGAGTAGGTTTCGTTTTGTAAGAAACCGCCAAACTGTTCTAAAGTGGCTGGACCATTTTGCACTCCCACCAGCAATGAGTGGGCGTTCCTGCGGCTCCACGTCCTCACCAGCCTTTGGTGCTGTCAGAGTTCTGGATTTTGGCCATTCTAGTAGGTGTGTAGTGGTGTCTCAATTTGCATTTCCTTGATGACACATGATATGGAGCATCTTTTCAGATGCTCATTTGCTGTCTGTATACCTTCCTTGGTGAGGTGTCTGTTAAGGTCTTTGGCCAATTTTTTAATCGGGTTGTTTATAATTTAATTTTGTAAAAAAGTTTTCTCATGGTAGATAGTAAAAAAAAAAAATCTCTTGGGGCAAAATTTACCTTGCCAACATTACCTGGCAAGGTGGTATTTCTGAGCAGGGGGTGGGATGTCGTCCCTATTTTTTAAAGGTTGAAGGAGCTGGATAATTTTTCCTGCAGCGCCGAGGCCCCGGGTGAGGGCCTGCCTCCTGGCCACACCAGATGACTGCTCATTTATTTCCTGAAAGAGACAGACCAGACAGGGCTCTCTCCCAGTGCGCTTCCCTGACCTCTGTGGAACTTCCCAAAACGAACATGTCAGGGGCCAAGGGGTGGTAAGATGGTGACACATGCGACACTGTTTGCTGTGTCTCTTTGAGGTGGAGAGAGCCCGGAGCAGGGAGCAAAGCCCATGTGCCCTCTCTGGCTCTGTCTGGCACTCTCTCTGAGGCCTCGAGCAAGTCACACCCCCACCCTGAGCTCCATCTTCCTATTGTGGGATGAGGACACTGGGACCAGGATCAGAAGTGGCGAATATTTGCCTCCTTGTCAGAACCCCGTTCCTGAGGGCATGGCAGACAAAGCTTCCAGGGCTCCTCAGAATCCTCCTTAACACAAGCAGCTACTACCAGGCGATTGGAAGTGGCAGGCAGGATGACCCCATGAGTTAGCCCTGGTCTGAGCGCTCTCTAAAGGCCCTTGCGACTCTCACAGGCTCTCTGTGCGGGCTGCTGCCTGGGGAGGAGGTGAGTGCAGACTCACCTGTGCTCAGCAGGGACATTTACCCTGTCCCCCCGGGAGGCAGTGTTGTTCAGTGGTTAGGCACTCAGGGTGCTGGAGTCTGGTACATCCGAGTGTGGGTGAGTCCCAGTTCTTCCACTAAGGCTGTGTGACCTGAGAGAAGTTACTAGTCCTCTCAGATCCTGTCTCCTGATCTGTATGATGAGTTGATGGTGATATCTGCTTCCTAGGGCTGCAGGTGAAGATTCCGTGAAGTCACGTGTGGGAAGCGCCTGGCACACGGGGGCTCTGTGGAGGGCAGCCGGGCGAACCCCTTTCAGAATCATGATAATGGATCTGGTGCCTGCACAGGGCCCTGGCGGTCAAGCGAAGGCTGCATGGCCGGGCCGGGCCTCTGCCCTGGGAGATTCAGTGCCCCCCAAGCCCGCCCCTGGCCCCCTGCTTGCTGCAGCCTCCAGATGAAAGGGGGTCATTACACAGAAGACAGGGGCGTGCTGCAGGCACTCGAAGAGGCCTGGGGGCACGGCCACAGCACCCATTGGTGAACTTCTGGGGTCACCCGGCAGTCCAGGGAGAAACTCAGCACCCCATAGATGGGTGGCCGGGCCTCATGAAGTCCCGGGGCCTGGAAGTTCTGGGCCTCCCCTGCCCCGTGGCCCTGCAGTGTGGACAGGGCGCCTGCAATCAGCAGCCCCTCCAGAGTTTTCTGGCTAAGTGGGAGTGAGGGGAGGCCAGCAGGTGGAAGGACAGGCAGGCAGACCGAGTTCTGCGACCAGAAATCACCACAAGCTCTCTCTAGTACCAGGAGAAACTGCCTTTGTGGAGGGACAGGAAGCAGAGGCCAGACCCTGGAGGAGTCGGCTTCCTTCCAAATTCACTGTCACTTGCTCCAGATTCCACTGGACCAGTTTGCTTGATTGCTTTGGTTTTTACACTCTGAGCCTGTGTTAGTCAGTCCTGGCCAGTGGCCTGGCCTTCAGGCATCCCGGGTGGGCTGCAGAAGGGACCAGGCTTCTTGGGGGTTGGCGGGGGTGGGGGGGACTGCTGAGAACTGGGAGTTGGGTCAGGAGCCCCCATGTTGCTGGAGCGCCCCCTTCCTGCACCATGCTGCTCTTCCCCAGACCCTACACCCTTGGGCAGCAGGGATGGGCAGCAGAGGCCCCACCAGCCATAACCTGTAATGTAGGACTTGGCTGGAAAGTAAAAAAGACTCTTTCCTTGTCGGTTTCTGCCTGCACGTGTGCCAAGGCCATTGCAAAGCTTATTACCTGCAGGCTGGGAACTTTTTAAAAGTGTGGTTTTGTTCTAAAACCCAGAATCTCCGATGGCCGGAGTTAACAAGCCCCCCAAGTGAATTCAGAGGGTATTAAAGGGGAAGTCCTAAACAGAACTCCTTCTCCATTGTGTGAGCAGCTCAGAAAAAACACTCTTCTCCCAGTTTAAGGGTGAGTGGGGCGTTTTGATGTGGGCCCATTTCCCCATAAAGGCCGCTCCGGGAGGGCGAATGCTAAAATTTAACCTGGAGCCAACAAAGGACTTGCAATTTGCAAGCACACACACTTAGCCCCTGGAGGCTAATGGCCAGAGTAGAAATAAAGAAAGAAATAAAAATAAAAGCAAATAAATAAATGAGAGAGAAAGAGAGGGAGAGAACCAGAAAGACAAAATCTGCCTCCATCCTCCCAGCCACCTTAGCCCACTCAGACTGACACCCCTTTAACCCAGTAGGGGGCCGGCTCCTAAAGATTGGGTCCCCTTACAAAGGCACAATGCACCACAGACCCCTGAATAGGAGCTCCTAAGGCAGAGCTTCCCTCGGGAGCACCAGTGGGCTTGGAGCGTCCCCTCTGGGTTTAGGGTCTGATATGGGGTGCAATTCTGAATAAGGAGCCGTCTAGGAACCTGGCCAAGGGAAAAGGTGCACCCAATCAAATTCCTGGGGAGGCTCCTCGCAGCATCACTGCCCCCAGGTGCCTCGGTCGGAGGATCTCAGCTAAGGGTCAGGGGTGCAGCTTAGAAGTTCTCCGAGAAGGGGAGGGAGGGCGGCCAGGCGCAGGCACGTTGCTGCTATCTGTGGGTGACCCTGGGTTCCAGGTGTGTGCGTTAGCAGTGGAGGACGGGGCACAGCCCGGCTTAGTGCCAGCTCTGTGGCCTTCTCGCTGTGTGTCCTTGGGCGAGGGACCTCTCCAGCCTGAGTTTCTCCGACTGTGAAATGGGGATGGGCGATGGTAGCAGCGTGCCTGTCTCCTGGGGTTCTCGTGTGCCGAGGTGCGCCCGGCCCAGCCCTGGCCCGCGGGACGCGCTGGGCACGTGGAACTGCCTGTTACTAACCGGGCTGGGATTTGCGTGCCCTGGGTTTCCCGATGGGAAGGAGCCGTCCCAGCTCCAGCTCGGGACCGCCGGACACCGGGCGGGCGGGAGGGAGGGCGGGCGGCAGGAACGGGGGGGGGGGGGGGGGGGAGCCCAGCCCGCCGGCCCCACCCCGCCCCCCGCGCGCCCACCCCGGTGCCGCGCCCACCCTCCCGCGCGGGCGGCCGCCTCGCGCTCACACGGGCGGCGGGGCGGCGGCGGGCCGCGCGGGGCTGGGCGCGCCGACCCATTAACGTCTGTGTGTCTGGGCCGCGGGTCTGCGGCGAGGCAGGCGCCAGGGGCTCGCCTGGAACCAGATGTGCCGCGGCGCCGCTCTGGCCGCCACCGGCGCGGCGCGCTCGCACGCACGGGCTGGCGCGCACATGGCCCGGCCGGGTGGGCGGCGGCAGGCGCGCCTGGCCCGGCACCCCCTGGGTCTCCGGGCCGACCCCAGACCCCTGTGTGCGTCAAGGTGACCCCGCCGCCCCCACCTGCCAGCCGAGCGCCGACAGCGCCCCGCCCAGCCCGGGATGCTGGGCTCCGCCGGGTGGGGTCCGCCGCGCCCGCCAGCCCTGTCCCGGGGGAAGGCAGGATGGCCTCTCGGAAAGCCCAGCCACACCCCCTACAAGGGCCAAGGACTCTTCCCGCCCCCCTCCCAGTTTGTTTTCTTAAGTGTGTAAGATTTTTTAAAGTTGTGAGTCAGAGCTTCCCCTAAGATGAGGAGTTTGGGCCATACCGAGAAATGCCACGACGGGGTGGGGGGAGGAGGCAGGAAATGGGGAGCAAAGGTAGGGGGTGGCGGCTTTGAAACGCCTGGATTCGGAAAGGGGCTTCTCACCCACCGGGAAATACGAGGATTTCATTGAGGCCTGTCCCAGCTTGGCACCAAATCTGTGTCAACTACAGGAGGGTCCCCAGCCCTGGCTGCCAGTCAGCCGCTTGCCCCACTCTATCCCCAGGGCAGCTTTGGGGTGCTCTGCCCTTCTGGACCTCCTCTGGGCTTCTGTAAAGTGAGCCACAGAGCCTGACCCCAGGTCTCACCACGTGGGCTCTGGGGCCCCTGCAGGCCCACCCCCAGCCATCAGGTTAGGAAGGTGGGGAGGCAGGTACAGGGGGAGGGGGCACTTTGGTCCCACCAGATGGAGGCAGCATTGAGAGCAGAGAAGAGAGTAGGACACGAACAGGGCCGTGCTGTCAGGCCGGGCCAGCCCCGTGAGAGGAGGCAGCCTGACCCAGGGCCTGGGGCCTGCACCTTGGTTTGTGGCCCTTCCTGTGTTTGCGAGAAGAGAGTTTCAGAGAAAACCTTTGATGATATGTCCGAAGAGTGAGGTCTTCCTGCTGCCATTCCTCGTTCCTCAAATGGGAAGCTGGGATGCTGAGTAGGGGAAGGGGTGTCGGCCCCATGGACACCCACCCTGAGAGTCAATCCCCCTTAGGTGCATGTGGACAGGGAAGCCGCGCATCTCCAGGGCTTGGGCAGAGTGGAGAGGGCTGAGACCCGGCGGCCAGAGCTTGGCCGTTTGTCAGCGCTGCAGGGCGTGCTCCCTCTCGCATCACTGCCATCCTGTTGGAACCCTGGCGTGCCCGCTTCCCGGGGAAACTGAGGCCCAGAGAGGAGCAGTGACAGGCTGCAGATCACAGAGTGGGAATGCGGAAGGTGGGATTGCAACCCAGGCTCCCGAGACCAAGCTTTGGGCTTGGGACCGAATCCTCTTTGCATTTGGAAGCTTGAGGAACGAAGCGGTTTGTTCCTAACCTTTAGGAAGTAGAGGGAGCGTGCTGGACCCGGTTGGAGAGGGGATCATCAGAGGCAGCCGCCTGCCTCTCCAGTCCGGTCTGGCCACCCCTTCCCATCCAGGGCAGGCTCAGCAGGCGTGGCTCCAGCCCAGGGGCCCCCTCTTCTCCTCCTTCCCCTACAGGAAGGATGGTGTCCCCGTTCCTCTAGCCTCGAGCACCAGCAAAGCCCGGCTGAAGGGGAGGAGATTTCTCTGGCTCATGCTCTGGCCGCTAAATTTAAAAAACCCATAAACAAATTAGTTTCCACAGATAGGAGAGTCGGAATGTGGGAAAGCTTGCAACAGTTGACCCGATCTGTAATGCGTGAAGTCTTCACGTGTCTGGTGGGACAGAGAATTGGGCTTAGCTCCCCATCGGGACCCAGATTCCATCCGTTCATTCACGTATTGATTCATTCAGTGTTTATCGAGCACCTCTGTGCCTGGCTGAGAATAAAGAGGCCACTTCAGCCTGTGACTGGCAGGGCTTCCTGCCTGATCTGGCCCAGCTCCTCTGGAGCAGCCGTGAAGGACAGGCTCCCCAAGCACATTTGGGCAGTGTGTGTGGGCACCCGCTCTGGGGGAAAGGTGTCCTACAGCTGTCGCTGAGGAGCGGGACTTCAGTGTGCCAGGCACATGGATGCCCTCTGTGCTCTCAACCGCCGAGGTCTTCGCTCCACAGATACACACATGAGGCCCAGAGACATTAAGTGACTTGCCAGAAGGTGGCACAGCCAATATATGGCAAGTCTGGGATCTGAACCTAGACCCATCTGACTCCAAATAAATATACTCATGGCTCCTGCCATTTAGCGCTCCCCACGTGCCAGGCACTGTTGTGAGAACTCCACACATGTTAACTCGCTTATTCCTCACAACAGCCGTATAAGGGAGACCTCGTTGTCTCCACTTTCTAGATAGGAAAGCTGAAGCACGGAAAAGCTGTGACTTACTCAGGCCCATGCAGCGGCGAGGCTGGCACATAACCCCGCGCCGGCCGACTGTCCAGGCCAGCTCTGAACCATCGTGCCGGGTGAATCGCCTTTTACGTTTTTGTGGGGAGCCTAATCTGACTGACTTGGTGGTGAGAAAGAACCCAGAGGGTCCCGGCAGAGAGGAGGATGCGGTTGTAAGAACTTCCCCTGAAGGGGGTGGGGTTTGGAAAGCCAGTGGAAGGACAAAGAAATGAGGCATTTTCCAAGTGTTTACAATAGAGGAAAGTTGGAAGGGAGCTAAATGGGCGCCAGGAGGAGGAGTGGTTGAGCAATTTTGGCATCGCCACTGGGTGTAATGATGCAGCCACTCACGGAGGGGAAACAGGGAGGGTTTCGGAGGAGGTCAAGTGCACATCAGTCCCCACAGGGTCAGCCCTGGTCCAGGCCTCTCACAGCAAGAAGCTCCTTACCCGCGTCGTCACGTTGAATCTGCTCCGTGAAAAGGTGAGATAATAACAGTCACCAACATAATAGCTAATGTTGCTGGAGTGCTTACTAGGTCCCAGGTGTTGTCTAAGCACTTTAGGTACTGCTGTCCCCATTTACAGTGAGAAAACCCAGGCTCAGAAAGGGGCAGCCGCTTGTCCGCAGAGCTCATTTACTTGGTGCGTGGTGAAGCCAGGATGGGAATGCAGCTATTTCCAGGAAAGAGCAGTAGGACTGTGCAGGTTGTCCACTGCATAACTATAGGGGGCACCTGTCATACTGTCCTCTATGGGGATGGTGTTCCTGGAGTTGTGAAGTGCACAACCTGTGCAACCATACATGGTTTCCCTGGGTATGTCTGATCGCAATCCTAGACTCTTGATCAATGCCCCATCCAGAAAAGAAAATGATGTTCATGCACACCATAAGGGGTGGATACCTGTGGGCATGGGCCAAAAAGTCCACAAAAAATTAAACAGATATGCTGGCATGGTCGGACTTAGGGATGATTTTTCTCCTTTCCAGTGTCCTTCAATGCCGGTCTTTGCTGTTGTTCTTGCCTCTCCTTTGAAAAACAACAAGAAGAAAAATCGGGCTATCTAGAGCAGCTGTGTCGGATAGACCTTTCCGGAATGCTGAAAATGTCCCCTCTTCCTGCTGTCCGGTGTGGCGGCCCTCAGCCACGTGTGGCTCTTGAGCCCTTGAAATGCAGCTGGTGTGACTGAGGAGCAGGATTTCTATTTTTGTTTCATTTTAATCAATGTATTTAAATTTAGATGGCCTGCGTGCCACTAGGGGCTACCACATCGGACGGTGGGGAGCTGGCGAGGGGCCGGGTGTTGTTCGTGTCGAGCCGTGTCATCCCCAGTCTGCTGCCAAGGCCTGTGATTACTAAGCTTGTGGGTGAGGGAGGATCTGCGGCAGTTTCCCAGCTGGTCCCCGGCCGGCCGGATCGGAATCCCCCGGGATGGAGTGGGAATGCCCCTTTCCAACAACTTCCCGAGGAGTCCTGAAGCAACCGGCAGTGGACACCCCTGTGAGAAATCTGGATGATCCGATGTCAGCCCCTCCCCCGGGGGCCTCTGGGGGGGTGAAGGGGGACAGGGCAGTTCCCGGGGTCACGGGCGAAGGCGCTGGAAAGGCTGCCTTCAGATGTCAGCAAGGTGGTCCTGGGGGAGGGTGCCCTGTGGCGCCCCTCAGAGCAGAAACCCAGGACAGTGGGCGGGGCCCGCCTCCAGGGGAATTACGGCTCACTTTCATGGAGAATTTTCTGGAGCGAGGGTTGGCTGTCGTTTGAGGGTGTGACTGGGAACACGTTAGAGTTGTCACAGATGGCTGGGGGCCTAGGCTCCAAGTGTGCAGCCCGCCGGTGAGGCTGGCGGAGGCTGGGACGCAGACAGGCGCCCGCCCCACTGACACCCAGCTGGGCATCTTCAGCCTTGAGGCCCCCCCGGGGCCCTGAGCCTGGCGGGTGGCGTGGGCAGAGCGCTGAGGCTTATTCAAGTAGAGAGGGCCGGCCGGCTGAGCCACGGGAAATCAGAGTGGTCCCCACGCTTGCTTGCCCTGGCCCCTGCAGGTGCTGGCTGCTGGCTTCCAGAGGCCCAGGGGCCTCCAACGGGAGAGGAAACCTGAGCGGCGCTTCACCTTGGTCTGGAAATGGTTAACAAGGCCAGCTTTCCTCCGGGTCCCTGCCGCCCTGGGAACAGACAGATGGGACGTAAACCCCTTCCCCATCACAGCCTGGCTGTGTGACCTGGGTCGGTCACTTCACCTCTCTGAACCTCACTGCCCCGGTGGAGGACGAGGCTTATTAGCAGTGCCGTCCTCATTGTGAAGGCAGGGCTTTGTAACCCTGAGCCAGGCACGTAATAAAGTTCAATAAATGGAAGCCCCAAAGAAGGGCGGGGTAGCAGGAGCCACAGGCCCAGCTGTGCCGAGCAGAGCGGCAGACACCCTCAAGACAGCCCTCAGCGCCGCTGAGCCTCACACTCACATTTTCCGGCGAGCCTGGGACTCAGAAATGGGTCATAAAACCTCCAGCGATGCTTTAAAGGTCAGCTGCTCCGGGAACACAGCGCTGCCCCGAGCCAGGGGCGCGGGAGGTCCCGCCAGCCTCCGAAGGGGGCCGATGGGCACTGCCTTTGTCGCCGCTGCTCCCTGGGGTCCGGGGGCGGGGGCGCTGGCCAGGGGACCCCCCCCCCCAAGGCAGAACAAGGGCAGAGAGACAGAGAGGTTCTTCTGGGGCAAAACAACTGACTTTGCATCCAGCTGACTTTTTTTTTTTTAAAGATTTTATTTTTTCCTTTTTCTCCCCAAAGCCCCCCAGTACGGAGTTGTATATTCTTCATTGTGGGTCCTTCTAGTTGTGGCATGTGGGACGTTGCCTCAGCGTGGTTTCATGAGCAGTGCCATGTCTGCGCCCAGGATTCAAACCAATGAAACACTGGGCTGCCCGCAGCAGAGCGCAGGAACCCAACCACTCGGCCACGGGGCCAGCCCCTCAAGCTGACTTTTTAGGGTGGGGTCTCTGGACAGGATTCGGAGGGTCTGGGAGCCACCCCGCCGCCCAAGTTGCCGGCAAACTTTTGTGTGCGCCTGTGTCTTTGGGGGCGGGTCTGGAGAATTGCTCAGATTCCTCAAGGGGCTCACGATGGACGTAGGGGGAGAACCAGTGAGGCAGCGCCGAGGTTTCATTTGGGAAAACTGGCCGTGGGCATCCTGGTCGTCTGGAAACGGTCGTCCTGGAGAGCCTGGGCTGTTCCCCCTTCTCTGCATCACCCTGAGGGGGAGGAACAGGTCCCACCCCTGCCCCAGTGCACAGACGGTGAAGCCAAGGGCCCGGAGGGGACTCTCTTGACTGAGGATTCGGGGGAGGTCTTCCTCATTCGCTGATGCTCAGGGGAGGCAGTCGGGCTGCTGGCTGTTCCCCCAGCCATGCCCAGTGGCTGCGTCAAGGATGTGCTCCTGCAACCCCCCCCCCACCCCCCTGGGGAACCCAGGAGCAGGGAGAGAGAGCAGGAGGGGGAAGATGTGTGTTCTCAGGGGTCAGACTGCCGTGGACAGAACCTGGGGTCCCACTGCTTGCTGGGAGCCCTGGGCCAAGCCCCTGCCCCTCTCCAGGCCTCAGTTTCCCCATCTGTACATGAAAGGCTTTGACAGATGATTTCTAAGGTCCCTTCAGGTCTGACTCCTTGAGGAGACAAGAACAGGCCCCAGCCTCCAGAGCTGTTTGCAGGCTTGTTTCAGAGCCAAGGCCCGGAAACCGGACCGTCTCTGCCCCGGGCCGCCAGCCCTCGCCCTGGCTCCCAGCAGGTGCCAGCGGTGGGTCGTGAGGGGCCCAGGAGCTCTTAACTGGGAGGCGAAAGCCCACACGGGGCCGTGAGCAGCAGCTTCAGCCCGGTCTGGAAGTGGTTAACGAGGCCAGCGTTCCTCCAGATACCAGCCCTTTATGAGAATATAGGTTTTACAGTCAATCTGGCGTTTGGCCACCAACCTCAGATTAAAACCAGACGGGACAAAGGCTCACCCCCTTTAGACCCAACTTTGAGCAGAGGGCCCGTCTTCCTCCTGAACGGCTCCCTGACTCCCACTCCCTGGCACCCCTACCCCAGCCAGGTCCCCCCACTCTCTGGAGGGTGGTTTGGGGTCTTGGGGGTGCAGCAGGGGGGCTGACCACAGCCGCGGCCAGAGGAGCCTGGCACATTGACTGCCTGGCTCTGGTGTGAGGGCACAGGCGGTCGGGCCCCGGAACCCAGAGGCCTGGGGGCACGACGGGAGGGTGGGGGACCCCAGAGCCTTCGAGATGGTCGGCTCCATCTGGCCTTTGACCTCTCGCCCTTTGATGTGCCTGAGAAGAGGACACAAATGTTCTCTGCCCAGGAGCCTTGTCCCTGCTCCCTCTTGGGCCCAATGATCCCATTTTTCTAAGGCTCCTGGGCCCCGGGAGAAGTTGGGGCCTCACCCATCCGTGCCCCCCACTTCCCCTAGTGGGCCTGCTGTGGCAGCCCCCACATGGAGCTGGTCTGTCTCAAGACCCCGCCTTGTGGCTGTCCTCTCACTGAGGGTTTCCCCAAAGACCCCAATCCAGAGCAGCTTTGGGGGCCTCCCGGGCAGGGCTGAGCCACTGTCCCTCCCTCCCTGTCATCCCTTCCCGGCGTCCCCTCAGGAGACCGCCTTTCCTTGTCATTCTTGGCCACTCCAGTGTCTCTCTCTGCCCCTCCCCTTGTTCTGTGTTCTTCTTTCATATAGTGACAACTTGATCGAGATGTAATGCATGGACCTTACAATTCCCCCATGTATAAAGTGTACACTCCAGCGACTTTAATCTATTCAGTTCTAGAAGATTTCTAGAACATTTCATCACTCCACAGGGAAACCCTGCCCCTTTAATGATCACCCTCCAATTCCCCATCACTCCCCCCCCCCCCCCCCCCGCCCCTGGCGACCACTAGTCTACTTCCTGTCTCCGTGGACGTGCCTCTCCTGGACTTCTCTTAGAAGTAGAATCATACATTAGGCACTCCTGTCACTGAGCATCATGTCCTCAAGGCTCATCCACGTCGGAGCGTGGATCAGCACTTCATTCCTTTTTCCAGTCGAATAATATTCCATTGTGTGGATGGACCACATTTTGTTTACCCATTCGCCAGTTGGCGGACATTTGGGTTGTTTCCACTTTTTGACTATTATGAATAATGCTGCCAGGAACATTCATTCACAGACAAGTTTTCGTGTGGACACAAGTTTTCGTTTCTCTTGCGTGTGTGCTCACGAGTGCAATCGCTGAGTCATATGGGAACTCTGTGTTGAACATTTTGAGGACCCGCCAGATTTTTTCCCAAAGCGGCTGCACCATTTGACATCCCAACGAGGCTTCCAGTTTTCCACATCCTCACCAACACTTGTTATTATCTGACTTTTTGATTCTCGCCGTCCTAGTGGGTGTGAAGTGGTATCTCGTTGTGTTTTGATTTGCATTTTCCTGATGGCTAATGATGCTGAGCATCTTTTCATGTGCTTATTGGCCATTTGTATATCTTCTTGGTCTGTTCAGATCCTTGACTTATTTTTAATTGGATTATTTGCTTTTTATTGTTGAGTTGGTAAGATTTCTTAATATTTTCTAAATACAAACCCCTTACCAAATATGGGGTTTGTGAATATTTTCCCCTTTCTTTGGATTGTCTTTTCACTTTCTTGATTGTATTCACAAAACTTTTGATTTTGACAAAGTCCAATTTATCTTTTTTTTTCTTTAATCGCTTGTGCTTTTGGTGTCACATTGAAGAAACCGTTGTCTGGCCCTTTTGAGGGTAAAGGGAATGGCTTCCAAAGTTGAGACTTCCCATCCTTTTCTGAAAAGAGCCATTCCTTAAATTATATAGTCATTCACTTGGAAATATTTTTGAAACCAAACTTCTTGCCCAGTTCTTGGGACACAGCAGTGACAAGGCAAACTCAGTCCCCACCTTCCTAGAACTTAGAGTCAAATGGAATAGACAGGCATGAAGCAGATAACCCAAACAGAAGAATGACTTAATTACAGATGTGGGGGGGGGGGAAGAGGGCCTGGGAGCCCGTGACAAGGAGACCAGGACAGCCTGGTCTAGGGGCTGGGAAAGCCTCTCATGGCAGGAAACTTAGGCTTGGACTAAAGACTGAGTAAGCGTTAGCCAGGCAAAAGGGATGCAGTGCTCCAGGCAGAGGGATTAGCGTGTGCAAAGGCCCTGAGGTGAGTAGGAAGTTGTGCTGTCTGGCAAGACAGATCCCCTTGGCACACTGGCCCCTCCACTGGGATTTCTTGGGTGATCCAGTAGCCCTCTGGAAGTGTGTGAAGCACACCACATCCTTTGTGCATGTAAGGGAGTGGCTCCAGAACCTAGAGATACCCAGACGCATTGCAGCTGCCAAGGTTTCAGGCGACATGTGGGAGCCTCCTCCAGCCTCCAGGGTCAGCCCAAGCCTGCTGTGGCCTCCTCGTAGCCCCACTGGTCACTGGGGGCTGGGAAGGGGTGCAAGTGTGGTAGTCCCAAGCTCTTCATTCATTCTTTCATTCATTCATTCACTCAACACTCAAAAAATATTTGTGAAGAGTTTCCCTTGGGCCAGACACTGTATGGGTCCCAGGGAGACAGAAAAGAGTCAGTTCCAGTCCCTGCTCAACAAATGGCCCCACATTTAGCATCCAGTGTGACAGAGCTCTGATGGGGGATCTGGGATGGCTTCCTGGAGAGGGCCTCCTTCTGCTGAGACCTGAAGATGTGCCGGGGAGAGAGGAGAAGTTGCATGCCCAGGAACGGAACAGGCAGGGGTCCACAAGGGACAGGGTGTACATGTCCAGCGTGAGCACTGACATCAAGGAGCCCGGGAACCTGGGGCAGCAGCCCTGAGACCCCCTGAGGCCCAGGCCACCAGGGTGGGTGACCCCATCCAGTGGAAAGAGCCAGAAAGGCCCCGGAGAGAAAGGCTGCATTCTGCTGTGTTCATCCTCTGATTTGCCCAGCGCTGGGCTGGGGCCGGGGCTTCCTCCTCCCTCCTGTACCCCTGCTGAGTGGCCAGCAGAGGTGTAGCAAGAAAGGGAAGGGTCTGGGGTTTGTCAGGGGAGGGCTCTCACTTGCTGTGTGACCCTGGGTAGGTCCTGGCCCCTCTCTGGGCCTCCCTCCGTCTTCTCTGTGAGGCAGAGACAGCCCTGCCTGCCCCTCTCGAGGTGGCTGGGGGCCTCCAGGGAGGGGATGCTGGGAAGTCAGCCTGTGTGATCTCAGTGGAGGACCCCAGCCCCTCCTTCCTGCCGGAGCCCTGGTCCCTGAGCGTCCTGGACTGAGGCTGGCTTGGCCAGAGATGAAACCAGCCCTTGGAGCACTTGCTTGAGATTCTGGCTGGGGTGGGGCTGGCCATCGGGGGAAGCCTTCTCAAGAGGGCTCCAGGGACCTGTTTCTCTTCCTTCCTCCTCCCTTCTGTCCTTCCTTCTTTTCTTCCTTCAAAGGTGGCTGGCCTGACTTGGCCCCAGGCCTGCCCCTGGCCCCGCCCTCACAGATGTCACAGGCTGGGCAGCCTGCACGCCTCCCCTTCCTGGAAGCCACCCCAAGCAGACTGCACTCTGTTCCCAGCCCCGCTGGCCTGCGTGCCCCAGAACCCCAGCAGAGCCCCCACTCCAGAGATTCTGCGGCTGCCTTCAGCATCCATCCTCTCGGGTGTTCCGTGCACCCTAAGCCCCTGAGAGGCCCTCAGAATCCCACTGCAGGGGGACGGGGCGGGCTTGGGGGTGGGGACCCTGGGGGCCAGCTGCTGTGCTGAGGTCGTTAAGAACCTGGACTCTGTGCCGATCTGCAGGTTCAAATCCCACCTCCAGCCTTTACTAGCCACATGGCTTTGGCATGTTTCTCAACCCCCTGTGCCTCAGTTTCCTCATCTGTAAACTCAGGCTAAGAGCCCCCATATAGGGTTGTGGTGAGGGTTAAATGAGATAGTTCCAGTTATTGCCGTTTTCCAGTGAGATTCCGGAGGCTGGGAGGGGCGATGGAGTTCAGCCACAGAGACTCTGCTGGTGAGCCGGCCCACCTGGATCCTAACCCGGGACCGCCTGCCTCCTTAACCACTAGACTGCACTGCCTCTCACTTCTTACCTGGGTGGGGCGAGAGGTCCCCCTCCAGTCTCCCCTAATGCACTGATGTCCTCGGGGATGCCGCCTGTGCAGCAGCTAAGGACACAGTTTCCAGAATTCCTGTCTGAGCTCTTCTCCCCGGGGTCCCTCCAAGGAGCCCAGATCTCTACCAAGAGACCTCGGCGGGCTGGGAGTGGGGAGCCGAAGTGTGTGCAGCCTCTCCACGCCCCCCACCTCCACTTCCTTCCTCAGACTTTCCTGGCCGTAAGTATTTCTGCAGCCCCGAAGCTCCTTTGACCAAGGCCCAGTGTTAATTTGTTAAATCCACATCAAGGTCCTGGGGACCGCTATTTATTTTTGAGAACGTGTTGGCAGAGATCACACTGGGGTGGGGGGGCGGGGCTACTTATTTGGTCAGAATAAATGCTAATTAATAAAAGTTATTTATTTGGGTTGGAGCTCGCCGCGGCCCTGGGGTCAGGCGCAAACTGACTATTTGAAGCAAAAACAAACAGAGTGTCTCTCTCCGCAGCTTGAGAAAGGCAGAAACGAAGAGGCTGGGTTTATTTGTCTTAGGAAGAATTTGCAGTTAATTCCCTCCAGACTATTTAGACCCTTAAATTACATGGAATAAGAAAAACCATGGGTGCAGGGGAGGCGAGCCAGCCACACTTGATCATTTGGCTGAGAGCAGAGATTTTAAGCCTCAGCCCGCAAGTCAGCCAAATAAATGGTATGTGTGAAATAATTTAATGGCAGAAAACTGTGCGCCAGTCATTTTTTTTTTCCTTGTAATGTAATCGAGGACGAAGTAATTTGGGTTTTAAGGGAGGGAGCACGTGGCAGGGCTCCCCCATCTGCATACGTTTATCCCTACCCCCCATCCAGGCCCTCACAATAGCGTGAAAGTGGAGGCGGTCCCAGGCTTTATTATTTTTAATCTCAGAGAAAAGCAGAACTTTTATTGAGTAAAAGGAAACTTTGGGCACAATCTGACTCGGACAGAGCAGGCCCCAGCACTGGCTGGTCTGAGGCTTAGTGAGTATTTATTTATTTTCCAAATGCTTTAAGGCCAAGCGTGGAGCCCCCGCAGAGATACACACACGCCCACCACAATGCATTTGTCAGAGGTGATTCAGGAACTTGTGGTAATAAATATCCAGCACATCCGCTGGGGAGCAGAGGCCCGCCCCAGAGCCCTGGCTGAGTCCAGAGCCGTGGGTTCGAGTCCTGGGTCACCTCCAAGACGCTGCCTGCCTCTTCCTCAACCCTGGCTGCCCCTCCCTCAGCCTCTGCCCACAGCAAGGCCTGCAGACCCATCTTTCTTTGTGGGCTGGCGTGAGGGGACCCAAGGACCAGTGAGTGAGATCCTTATCTTCTGGCGCGAAGCCGTTTGCGCACAAGCAAGCATGTCTCGCACAGTTACTAGGCTCTTGGCACTAAGTTAAGCCAAACCGCTCGCCGTTACTTTGGGTTACCTTGGGCAAGCCACTGTCCCTCACAGCTCCCAGAGATGAGGTCTTCCTTTAGAACAAAGAGGTACTCAGGGCCGGACTTCCCATGGGCTGGGTTGGAGACCCACGGGCATTTCCGCACCAGCGAGATGACGTGAGTCTAGAGGCCCCGCTCCACGGCGCCTCCCAGAGCCGGGGCTCAGAAAGTGACAGACCCCGGCATCACTTGCCCTGGGAGCAAGGCGGATGAGGGAGGAGACCCCTCGGAGACAGGCTCACAGCCTTGGTGGGCTGCGCCTTCTGACCAACAGAGATTCCCATCCCAGTTGACCAACCTTGGGCCAGCCACTCTCAGAGCCTCAGTTTCCCTGTGTATGAGATTGGGGAACAGCTCATGGGGCGGGTGCGAGGAGCCAGTGGGTGGAGGCATCTGGAGCGCTTGGCACTGTTCCTGGCCCAAACCAACTTTTGTTGAGCTCATCCCATCAGAGCCGCCTTCGGGGGGGGAAGGAGGCGAGAGCCGAGCCCGGGCCCCCGTGGAGCCCAGCTGGCGTCGGGGTGGGGCCGGGCCTGGGGCTGGCGGGCGGCTGGCGACAAATGCCTTTGCGTGAGGCTTTTGGCTCCAGGTCGCCGGGCGCGGGCGAAAGAGGAGTTGTTTCTTCCGGCGCCCACTTGGCGGGGCAAAAGCTGCAAAATGGTTTTCATTTCAACACCCTCAGTTGTATTGCTCAGAAAGGTCCGGAAAAGTCTCCTTTTTTGGCTGAAATGCCTCCTGCGTTGGGTGTGTGCCCAAGCAGCGTTGCCTGACGGGGGACTGAAATCTGCTCTGCGATGGCTGGTGTTCCAGAAGCTTCCATCCCGCTTTCCGGCTATTGATCACCACCAGGTTTTCAGCACTCGGACCCTTGTTGTTTCAGTTTAAGGTTTCCTCTCGCTCAAGGGGCTGGGGGGTGGAGAGGCATTCTCATCCATCTTCGATTCTTCTTGGAGGAGAAGGTGAGGAGTGAAGCCTGAAGCCAGCTCGTGTGGGGCCACTCGGTGTCCCCTGCCACTGCCTCCCCCACCCCCACATGTGTCTCCTGTGTGTGCAAGTACTTCCCAAAGGGGACAAAGTCCCAAATAGACTCCTGGTGATCCGTCTAAAGCAAGGTTCTCACCTCCAGCACTGTGGATATGTCTGACAATCACACGTGTCTCCAGACATCGCCACATGTCCCCTGGAGGCAAAATGGCCCTCAGTTGAGAACCACTGGTCCAAACCCAGCTGTAAAGTCATCTTTTTCCAGGTACCCTCCGCTTCCTGCCTGACAACCCCCACCCTCCCCACCACCAGCATTTACGAGTCTCAGGGAACACTCGAGCCTCAAATTGAATCAGTCGGTTGCTCAAGAGTCAGTAAGCCCTGCTAACCTGGGAGCTTGTGTAAAAGCAGGGGTGCAGTGGTAGCCATCGCTGGGCCTGGAATGTTCTAGAAGCTCGGATGAACAAATGCCCGACACTGTGCAAAGAACACAGGACCTATAGAGGGCATGTGTAACTGGGGAGCAAAACTGCAGGTATGGATGAAATCCAGAAAGTTGACAGTATGCTCTGTTGACCAAACTGGGCGTGACAGGCCTTCCCAGACGCCGCTGGTGGGCAGCGTGATGGGGGAACTTGGCCACATCGAGCGTTTTACTCATTGGCCCAGCAATCCCACTTCTAGGAATCTGTCCCTGACATGCACTGGCAAAAAACAGAAAATCATGTTTGCACGAGGCTGTTCCTTGTGCCATTCTTTTAGTTGCAAAAGATTGGAAACACGGCAAGGGGCCATCAGACGGCTCCGGGTGAATAAGGCGCGGTACCGTTGTACAACGGGGGCTGTGGAGCTGTGAGAGGAACCTGGACGACCTCTGTGCCCTGCAGGGAGGGTCCTGGGACCTACTGCTAAGTGGGAAAAAAGTGAGGTGCAGGATGGTACATGGCATGCTACCTTTTGATAAAGAGGGGGAAAAAATAGACATACTGTATTTGCAAAAAGCAGTTCTGGAAGGATAAACTAGTTTAAAAAGCGAGTTCCAGCAGGTGGAGGGAGGGAATAAGAGGGAACATAGAGTATGGAAAACAACCCAAATGAAGGAAGTTAGGTTTGTTGTACCGGGATGGAACGGCATCGGGAATATTATTAAATAAAAATAGGCAAGTTGAGGCAACAGTGTTTTCATCAGGACCCCGTGCTTGTAAATTTTTTAAAATGTGCATTTGTAATCTTGTACGGCCTGGGGAGCGGAGCTGGGGAGAGGGGAATATTTCGTTTTACTCTTTTCCCTTCTCTGGTGTTTGAATCTGTTACTGTGACAAGCAGTGATATTCCTCTGTTATTAAAATATGCATTTTTCATGAGAAAATCAGCTCCAGGAGGAAGCGCTGAACTGGGCAGTGTTGTTGCTAAGTGCCGCGTGCGTGCAGCGGAGGGGAGGGGGTCCCACGAGGACCCAGGGGGTCGGGAGGGCTCCCTGGAGGAGTGGGCAGCAAGCTGGGCCCTCGGGGATGAAGGGTCAACAGCTCTGCTCCTGGATATAATTTAAATGTGGCGATAGTCAGCTGCCCGCCCTCCAAGCTGTCCCCTCAAGGGACAGGAAGTGTCCTGACGGTGTCATCGCTGGCAGAGTCCCCTGGACGCCCTCACCTGAGCAGCTAATTCTGCACCACAGGCCGGCACAGACCCTTGAACAGCTCCCCCGCTGGGGTTCACCCCCCGGTCTCGCCCACCTCTTGCGCCTTGCCTCGAATGCCTTCCCTTCCTCCCTCCGGTCTGACTGGAGAACTCACGTGCATCCTTCAAAACCCAGTTCAAGCACCACCTCTCCTGAGGAGCCTCCCCGATCATCTCCCCGTTGCCCACCAGAGCCGAGCATCCTCCCGCGCCCTGGCAAAGCCCTTATCCACTGGCACCGGATGTCTCCTTCTGGGGCCTGCTGATGAATCCACCCGATTCGTCTCTCGCCAGTACCCCGCACAGCCCCAGGCACACAGAGGTGCTCCGGGTGCTCAGACATGCCCTCTTGCATCGCTGGGCCCTCTGGAAGGCTGCTCTCGGCAGCTGGCAGGTGTGGTTTGGTGAACAGGACCAGGACTCTGGTGCCAGATGGTGGTTCCAATCCCTCCTCTAGCAGTGACTTACTGGGTGCCTGACCTTGGGCTGGAGACCCGGGCCTCGCTGGTGCCGTCCTCTATGCGTTAGGCGTGATGAGACAGCAGCCACGGCCCATAGGATTCCCATGAGCATCCGGTGTCTGTGGGGCTAAAAAGCCTGCACGCAGTGGACCCTGAGAACTGTGACTCTTACTGCTCTTTATTATGTACTGTTATAATCAACAACAAATATCCATGGGGTGGTGGGGGTGGGAGGATGTTTACCATGCCCCAGAGCCTGGGCCAAGTGCTGAGGACACTCGCGTGTCTCCTGGGCCCTCCCTGACCGGGTCAGTTGTCCCTCATGGCAGCAGGTGCCTGTGCCCTCGCTCCACAGGACAGGGGCCTGGCTGTTTTGTTCACCATTATATCCCCACCCCCCAGCTTTGCGCCTGCCCCATGGTAAGCGCTCCGTACATGCGTGTTGAAGGATGAGCGAAGGAATGAATGAAGGAGTGAGTTAAGGGAAGCGCTCCTGCCCGGGGGGCCGGACCATCCGTCTGCAGAGGGAGACCCCAGAACAGCGCTTAGTGCTGAGAAGGTGCCTGACTCGGCACGCGGTACGGCGCCCTCGGGCAGCGGGCGCTGGGGCGCCACGTGCCACCTCCCCCTTCTGACCCTCGGGCCCCTCCGCAGGCGAGTGTCCCAGCCCGGGGCGTGGCAGCGGCGCCAAGCGGAAGAAAAAGCAGCGGCGGAACCGCACGACGTTCAACAGCAGCCAGTTACAGGCGCTGGAGCGCGTGTTCGAGCGCACGCACTACCCCGACGCCTTCGTGCGCGAGGAGCTCGCCCGGCGCGTCAACCTCAGCGAGGCGCGCGTCCAGGTGAGCGCTGGGAGCGGGCAGCCACCGTCCCCCCAGGGTCATGAAGGTGCCAAGGGGAGGTGTCCTACGACTAAGGAGCGTTGGAGGCCGGGAGGGCTGAGGGTCAAATCCGAGCCCTGCCACTTACTAGCTGTGTGAGCTTGAGCAAGTCACTGAACCTCTCTGTGCCTTAGGTGGCTCTCTGTAAAATAAGGATCACGTGGGTCTCTTTTGTAGGGTTCTTATGAGAATTAAAGGACTTGATATATTTGTAAAGAGCTTAGAGCAGTGCCTGGCACAAAGAGTTGTGATAAATAAAAGTCATTTTAAAGTGTTCAGCACCCACCTTGTGCCAGCTGAGCTGGGTGCCCGGTGCTCTCCTTGCAGCCTCGCGCCCGCTCTGTGCTCATTTACTCATTCCTTCATTCACTCACTTGCCCTTTTCCCCAACACATCCCTACCCCACAGCAAGCACCATTTATCACGCCCACTTGACAGAGCAGGAAACCAAGGCTCAGGGAGGTGAAGCTGCCAGTCCAGGGTGGGTGGCAGAGCCGGCATACACCAGGGTCAAAAGGACTTGGTCCCCTTTGCAGCCCGCTGGCCCTGCTCACCACTCCTTCCACCCGCAGGTCTGGTTTCAGAACCGCCGGGCCAAGTTCCGCCGAAACGAGCGGGCCATGCTGGCCAGCCGCTCGGCCTCGCTACTCAAGTCCTACAGCCAGGAGGCCGCCGTCGAGCAGCCCGTGGCTCCCCGGCCCACTGCCCTGAGTCCTGACTATCTCTCCTGGACAGCCTCGTCCCCCTACAGGTGAGAGCTGGGACCCCCCCCCCCTGCAGGCAGGGAGGGGCAGCAGCCAGGGGACCCCATGGGGCCTTTTGGGGCCCAGCCTCCTTTGAGGATCTGAAGAGAGCCGTGAATGGTGCCCTTTGGGCCTGGGGTCCATCAAGTGATGTGTGGGTAAGTGTGAGTGTGTAAGGATATACGTGTGTGTTGCACGAGTGTGAGCATGCATGCACAACTGTGTGTGCATTTCCACATCGACTTGTGCGTGTGAGTGTGCTTGCGTGTGTCTGTGAGTGCACAGGAGTGTGTGTGCATACGTTGCACACGAATGTTAGCGTGTGTGTGCGTGTGTGGAGTGGCGAGAAGACAAGGACTATCTGAGGAGGAAGGAAGAACCCCGTCACCTCGAGGAAGCGGAGACCCTAGAGGAGGATGTCTAGGCTGGCACAGGAGCCCCAGCACCCTGTGTGGACCCTCCAAGCGAGAAACTGAGGCTGGGAGGGCTGAGGGAGTGGCCTCCCTGTCCCGGGGGCCTGGCAGGGGCCCAGAGCCAAGTTCGGGGGCACTTTTGCCCCAGTGAAAGCTGGAACGGCTCCGAGGTGGCAGGGCAGGAAGAGGGAAGAGGGGCGAGGGAGCCGTGTTTCTGTACCCCACAACTCCAGGGGGTGCTGTCCGCCCCTTGATCTGTGTGAGCAGCTCTGCTGGAGCCATAGTCCGGTCAGAGGCGAGATCCAGCAGGTCAGCTTGTAGGGTCTGAGTCCTAGTGACCCCACGTTAGCCTCACAGCTCCCCCAACTCCCTCCCTGCCTCGTCCTTCTCTGGGCAGGACAACGACCAAGAGCATCCTTAGATGCAGGTGCGTGTTCATCCCCCTCCATCCTGCTGTGCGCCAGGCCCAGTGCAGGCGCCGGGGGTGAACAGGACCTAGGCTCTGCTCTCGGGAAGCCCCTGGTCCAGCAGGGAATGCCCACAAATGCACAGAGGCGGCTCCGTGTCCAGTGCTGACCGAGGGCGCTCTCCCTCCTCCCCAAATCCTGCAGCCAGGTCACCCCCACCCTCAGGGGTGGGCTTCCCAGCAGAGCCAGCTGAGGAGAGGGGCAGGTGGAAGAGGCTGGGCCAGGACTGACGGCCAGCAGTGGTCCGCTCCGGGCAGCATGCCAGCCACACCAACATGTCCTTGTGTCTTATGTCGCCCCAGCACAGTGCCACCCTACAGCCCTGGAGGCTCAGGGCCCACGACCCCGGGGGTCAACATGGCCAACAGCATTGCCAGCCTGCGTCTCAAGGCCAAGGAGTTCAGCCTGCACCACAGCCAGGTGCCCACGGTGAACTGACGGCCGGCCCCGCCAGGACCCAGCTGCCCCCTGGCCTCACAGCAATGACAAAGAGGGCAGACACGCAGGAAAGTGACCTTCTTCTGGCCCCCGCCCCCAGGACAGGCTGGGTGGGCTCTCCTGGCCCCTCTCTCCGGCCCGGACTCCTGGGCCTCGAGAAGCTGCTGAGATGCCTGGAGCCCAGCTCAGCCCCTGTCCACGGCCACTGGAGACTTCGGCCCGTGACCCCTGCAGGGGTTGGGCTGGAAGGTGGAGCAGGAGCTCGCCGAGGACATCACTTACTTTGTGTATTAAAACCAAAAAGCTTTGTCTTTAAAAAATAAAAAATTTTTTAAGCCCCAAAAGGTTGTGGGAGGGCAGCTAAGGGCAGCAAACCGATTACAGGCCATGGCACGGCCAGCTGCCCTCCTCTCTGTGCCTTCCTCGAAATGTAGTCCTCGGTCACCCTGCAGAGCTCAGGGGCGGGGATGCGGGGGGTGAGGGAGGGACAGACACCTGCCCTGGACCCCACGGACACCCAGGTGCTGTGTGACTCTGGGCAGGACCCCTCCCCTATCTGTGCCCTATAGGGGGGCAAAGTGGGTGACCATGGATTCCTGGACTGGCCAGCGGGTGTGTGGGGCATATGCTGGAATTAAATCCCTTGCTTGTGGACGTGCAGGTGTGGGACCCTCTGGGCATTTGACTGTGGAGGGGCCTGGGCACATGGCCCAGGAAGTAGGGTGCAGAGTGGAGGTCCTGGGCGGCTCACAGGGCAGAGGAGTGGTCCTGACAGTCACGTCCATTGGAAGACCTCCCAAGTCCCCCCACCCAGCGTTTCGCAGATGGTAACTGGGGGTGACAGAGGACACAGGTGCCACCAGCTGGTGACATCATTTATGAGGAGTCTGCCGAAAACGGTGGGGTGAGGGGCAGTGTCTGAAGCCAGTGCCCTCCCCCTGGCCCCATGCCACCCCTTCTGAGGGGCACACCCTCCAGGGGAGGTAAGGGATCCTTCTGCTAAAAGTAACCTCGCCCAGCCCCCAGGAAGCAGGCCAGTACTCCCCGCCCCCAGAGGACACAAAGATGGTCAACCCCTCCGGAGGGGCAGCCCTGATGGTGACACAGCAATGACACCCTTCTGGAGTCGACAGGCTGGGCCTCTCACAGTCCCACAGTCTGCCCTGCCGGCCCCACATTAGGGTGTCTCCAAAATGCCCGTGTTCCCACACAAAGGCTGCCTCTCCTGGGCGACCTCAAACAGGCCAGAGCCACATGACAATCCTTGCATGACAGACGGTCCCCATTTTTGTTTTAGAAAGAATGGTAATTCCTAAATTCTTCCTAAACACCCATGAATGGGGCGTCCCCCCTCCCCCATTTCACCCCGTTATTCTTCCCGTGCTGCCTCCGGAGTTCCACCATGGAAACATGGTTCTCGTGGGGTGAGCGTGGCCCTCTTCAGATGCGCCCGGGGAAGGGTGACCCACTCGCCCTGTGGCTTCCTTGTGGCTGGACGGTTGGGACTCTGGGCAGCGGGAGAGTGTGGGCACTGATGAGCGTGAGGGGGGCACAGGCTCCAGCTGAAGAAGGGGTGAGGGGCGTTCTGTGAGCTGGCTCGGGCCCCACCTGCCTCGGGGGCCAGAGCAGGGGAAAGACCTTTGCCTGGACCGTGGGGCCAGGGCCGGGGGGCCTGGGGGGCAGCCAGAGCTGTGCATTCTTGCTCAGGCTGGCCTCTGCCTTGGGTAGATGCTTTCTAGCCTCCATTTCCCATTCATTCACTGAACAGACACTATGAAACACGTGCTGTGTGTCACAGCCCTATGGAGACAGCAGAGAACTGACACAGGGGCCCCAGGTCCAGAGGCCAAACCAAGCACAGGGGGCTCCAAACCCAGTCTCAGGCATCTAGGCAGGCTTCCTGGAGGAGGTGTCCTGGGAGGAGCAAGAGTTCACTAGACAAAGAGGGGAGGGAGAACCGTATTTCTGGAACAGCGTGTGTGAAGGCCGTGGGGCAAGCCAGAAGCTGTCTCTTTGGGCCCATGGGGACAGTTCCAGGCCGGATCTCCTGGTGCAGGATGGGCGGCTTGTGTGGCCAGATCTAGAAGTTTGCATGTCATCCTGGCAGCATGAAGGGGATTTGCTGGGTGGAGGGACCCAGCCCCTGGGCTTGTGTGGAGGCAGAAAGACCCCTGGGGAGGCTGAGGCGGAGGTCCAGCAGGAGGGGCAGCAGTGTGAGCCAGGTGGGGACGGAGTGGGTGGGTCTGGGGTGTGTTCTGGATCCAGGAGGGGCGAGGGTTGATGACTAGAGGATGGGCTGCAGGAGAAGGGGGCGGTCACGGGGCCAGGATTTGGCTTAGGTACATGGAAGTACCCGGGGCCTAGAGACCCTCAAAGAAGACCTGCCTGGTATGGGAGTCAGGAAGATGCTGGCTGCCCTTCCCCCCAGACAGGAGTCGGGGCCATGCCGGTCTGGGCAAGGTCCCCCCGCCCAAGGAGCTTCCCCACTCCCCCCATCCTGGGGATTTGCACCAGCGAAGGGCTGGCCCATGGGGCCCAGAGCAGTGCCCTCGTGGGCAGCCAGAAAGAGGGGCCTCTTTCTTCCCCAGAAGCACTGAACTGGGAGCGAGCGAGGGGACAGGCCGCCCAGGTCCCTGGCCAGTGCTCCGGGCTCAGAGGCAGGCAAATCTGGTCTTTTCTATTTTCAGTCCAGGCGGAGGGTGCCACGAAGCATGGCCAGGCTGGGGCGGCCTGCAGCAGAAATGGGGTCACACTGGGCGGGGGCTCAGGCTGTGAGCCTGGAAGGCAGCTCCCAAGAATGCCAGCTTTGGAAAAAGCAGGGCCCGGTTCCCACGGAGGCACTGGCCCTGCCGTCGGGCCGTGAGGATGTCAATGTCACTTCCTCCGGAGCGCTCCAGAGAAAACAAACCAGCTTAATCGTTTACACATGCGGCTCTGAGAGCTGAGGCGGGGGCAGGCGGCCCTCCCTGCAAAAGAAAACCTATTCAAGCACCGCTGTCGCTATTGTGGCCCTAATTGCAGGGCTGGGTGGGCAGCCTCCTGGGCACCCGTCCCGGGATATAACTTTCCACGAGGATAAGGTGCCCAAGGCCCCATCCTAGGCTGGAAGAACTTGGAATCCTGCTCTTTCCGCCTCCTTTTGCCTCTTTGGCCAAGCAAGCTTGGAAGAGGGCGTTGTGTGTGTCTGCTTCTACTTTTCATTTGAAATAAAGGGACTTGAGTTGAGAGGTGCTGGCACCGAGTCACCCTGCAAAAACAGGGGCTCTGGTGTTCACGGGGGAGGAGCCCTGGCTAAGGGGTGGAGTTTGAGGAAGTCAAAATACCCCCCATCCTAGGGCGAAATGGCCTTTCCCTGCCCAGAGAACCTGACACATGCAGTTCAGGGGCTCTGCCCCCGTCCCTTCGGTGCCCACACTCCTTGGGAGTGCCAGTGGGACCAAAGCAAAATGGCGCCCCAGCTCCCGCAGCTCTGCTGCCCGCCCCTGGAGGGCGCTGTGGGGTCACTGTCAGGCCTGGAGCTGGGGGAGCACCGCTGGCTCCCCACCCGCACCCGGATCACCAGAGAGCCCCAGGCTCTTGACCCAGCCTTCCTTTGAAAGACAAAGAAAACAAGCAAATCCCCAATCACCAGCAGGGGTCACAGCACAAAAATGAGCACAGGCCTTCGAGAAAATGGCCCAACAGCCCTGAAACCGTTGGCATGCTTTCACCCAGTGATTCCTGCTCTAAGCCCCACTTTCAGAAATAATCCATAATCGGGGCAGGCGGAGGGAGCCGACATGTCCCAAGATGTTTATCACACATTTCATGCACACAGTGTAAAAATCTGAGAAGACACAAACCAAAATGTGAATAGTTTAAATTTGATAGTGGCTCACAATCCACTTATCTACGTATTTTCTGTGATGTAGCTGCTAACTTCAGAGGGAAACAAGAGCAGTAGCCCAAGGTAATAGTCTCCATCCAGAAGGAGCTCTTCAAAGATAAAGATGCGCTTTCTTCCCTTCTCTGTCCCCCGTGGGGGACAGCACCTGTTGGTAAGGGAGTGGCCCCCATCCAAAGATCACTACTCCGCTGTTTTTCCACCGTTAGTCCTCCAGATCTTGAGGCTCTGTGGTCAGCAGTAACTCCCGTCTCTATCGCAAGTGCTGAAAAGGGCGTATTTGAGAGCCTCTTCACTCTTAGCTCCCACCGCGGGAGAGGTGGGGATGGACTGAGCTTGGGATACGAGGGGTCAGGAGGGGCACTTTGAACTCAGAATGAGAACTCGAAGGAGAGGTGGTGTGTAGGCATAATTCTAAGATGGCCCCGGGATTCCCACCCCGGGGTGGCCACACCTTTGTGTTGTCCCCTCTGCTTGAGTGTGGTGGACGCTCTGACTTGCTTCTAACCAACAGAATGTGGCAAAGATGAAGGGATTTAGCAGATGTCATTAAGGTCCCTAATCAGTAGGGCTTGACTTAATCAAAAGGGAGATCGTCCAGGGTGGGCCTCACCTAACCAGGTAAGCCCTTTAAAAGGGAGTCCAGGTCTTTCCTGAAAGCAAGGAGATGCTCTCTCTCTCGCCTGGGAAAACAGACAGCCATGCTGTGAGCCGCCTGTGGAGGGGTGGCCCCTAGCAGCTGAGGGCCTCAGACTTCAACCGCAAGGAACTCAGTTCCGCCTACAATCTGAGTGAGCTTAGAAGAGGACACTGAGGTCCAGCTGGGACCTCAGCCTGGTGGGCCCCTGACAGAGGAGCCCTGTGAGACCCCGAGCAGAAGACCCAGTGAAGCCTGACCTACAGAAACTGGAAGATCATAAACAGATGTTGTTTTAAGCTGCTACGTTTGTGGCAACTTGTTGCACAGCATAGAAAAGGAACACAGGTGGCGATGGAACATGGACCTGCACCTTGAGCTTGGCCTCCCTCTGCCAGTGGGACACCCAAAGAGCCCCCAGGCCCACTACAGGGCAGACAGGAAGCTTTGGCTCAAATGATCTGCCAGGCCACAGTAACAGCCTCCTGTTTCATCCCCTTTTGGGCCATTCTGGTCAAGCTGATAGACTGCCCTAAAACAGCTTTGGTCCTGTCCCTCCTCTGCCTAAGGCCTCCTATGGCTCCCTAGGGCCCTCCCAGGCCAGGTGTGTGAGGCTCCACCATCTAGCTCTGCTTTCCGTGTTCAGCCTTAACCCCCACCTCTGGCCCCCACCCTAGATTCTTCGGAAAGCCCCGACAACTCAGTGCCCCCTCCCCACCGAGCTCCCTCTTCCTGCTGTCTCCATGCAGCGACATCCTCCCCACCCAGCCCCTCTCTGCCAGTGAAAGTCCATGCCACATTATAGTGTCAACTTTAAAAAAAACGAGTTAAATTCTAGACAGCAGATGCATCAGCATGTCTGGGGAGATGTGTATAGTTTGAAAAAGAGTAATTCAATGTCATCATTTTATATTTGGAAAATGGAAAGAAAAACTCTATCATTTTCATCATTCAAACTTTAAAAAGTGAAGCGACTCAAAATCTTCTTGGCTGGCACCGATACCCAGAGCAGCAACCGTTATCTCACGGGTGGCCACACGGCAGGATTGCATGTACATACGAGATCAATATATACATCTATATTTTTAATATGCATAGATATATATAAATATATTATGCATATTAGCCAGCCCTGGTGGTCTAGTGGTTAAGATCTGGCTCTCTCACCACCTTGGCCTGGGTTCATTTCCCAGTCAGGGAATCACCCTCCGTGTCCTGGTTGTCACACTGTGGTGGCTGCATGTTGCTGTGATGCTGAAAGCTGTGTCACCAGGATTTCAAATACCTGCAGGGTCACCCGTGATGGACAGGTTTCAGCAGAGCTTCCAGACTAAGACAGACTAGGAAGAAGGACCTGGCCACCCACTTCCAGAAAAAGTGCCCATTCAGTGGAACAGCGTCTGATAGAGCCCGGAAGGTGAGAGGATGGCGCAAAAGAACCGGGCAGGTTCCGCCCTGCTGTCCACAGGGTCGCCAGGAGTCGGAATTGACTCAGCAGCACCAACAAGAATATCATATTACATATAATATTCACAATAAAAACCCTGGCAAGACCCAAGCGTACCGTGAACAGTGATGGTCTCGGGATGTCAGATTGTGGGTGGTCTCTATTCTTTGTACACACACTGGTAAACTTCCCTACGTGGGTACTAAAACTTGACAAAACTCTTTTAAAATCCTATCTAAATTGGAACCATCTTTTTGAAGGACAATATATGCCACGAGCCTTAAAAACAAGCATGCCTTTTGGCCCAGTAATTTGACTTCTAGAAACGTACGCTAAAGAAATGGACGTGCGCAGAAATTTATGTACAAAGATGCCCGGACAGCGTTTCTTATGCTGACGTGGCCTGGAAACGCAATTATCCAACAACGAGGGCGGGTTAAATAAATGATGAGGGATCCAGGATGACCGGACGCCAGCGAGCTGTTAGAGTTCACGCTAGTGACCATCAAATGCCCTGCGAGGAAGTGCGGATGGGTTATTAAGGAGAATCTCAAGAAATGACAAAGAGCCAGTCTGAGGTGTTGCTGGGCGACTGTGAGCCCCTGAGCACAGACGCCACCCACATCTGTGACGCACTGATGTCTCCCCAGTGCCAAGAAACCCTCGATAAACATTTTTTTGCTGTGGAACTCCATCCTACATAAAAATAATGCTGACTCCCTCTCTCTATTCTGTGTGTGCAAACACACACACACACTTCACACACACACATTCATTATACACACCAGTCATTCACTTCACAGAAACGCCCCAGGAGCAGGTGCTCTTCCAAGACCTGGGGACACGGGCGCAGCAGGGAACAAAAGACCCAAATCCCTGTGCCCTGGCAGCGCGCATTCTAGGGAAAGAGACGGACGCTGAGGAAGATAAAGATGGAGTGGGGCCTTATGAGAATGAGGCCTCCCTCTGAGTGGGCCGGAAGCCACCTGAGGGCTCAGCACACAGGAGAAGCTTCTGGCTCCGTGCGGGGGGCCCGGGGTGGATGCAGGGGTGTGGTTGGGAGGCTGTTGTGATGACCCAGGAGTTCACGGCAAGGTCCACAAACAAGTGTCTCAGGGCCCCCGCAGCATGACCCAGGGCAGCCCCTGCGTGGTGAGAGGTTGGGAGGTGTTTATTTTCTTCTTTAAGCTTTTCTGTAGTTTCTAACCCTTTGACATTGACCATTACTCACGAGTACATATAATTCACAATTTTTAAAAATCCCATCTGCCTTTCAGGTTCCAGTTCAAATGACGCCTCTCCTGGGAGGCCTGCCTGGATTCCCACCAGCCCCAACAGAGCCCCCTCTTCTGTGACTGCCCAAGGCCCAGCCTGCCTGGAATCAGAAGGGGCAGTCTCCACCAGGGCCAGCCTGGACACCCAATCCCGAGGGCAACGGCCTCCTGGGGACACACAGAGGCCCCGGGAGCCCCTGGATTCTGTGGGAACAAGGCTCTGCCTCCCCAGGGGGTCCCCCAGTTCTGTCCCTCCCTCCAGGACTGTGCAAACCAGGCCCCTTTTTCCTGTCACCTTTGCCTGTTCCTCCGAGTCCCTCACATACCACGGAGGCTCCTGGAAGCCTCGAGCTAAGAAATCCACTAGATGGGGGAGCCCCAGGGGTTCCTTGGAGGGGCCCTCATGGGAGACTGGGGGGCCTGGGTGGACGGGGCACACCAGCCGTCGCCTGTCTTGGGCTTCCTCCTTAGAAGGTGTGTACAGGGGTGGGGTGAAAGTTTCTATAGCAAGAGACTAAACTGGCAATATTTTGAAGAGAGGACCCCAACTCGCAGGCCAGCACCCTGACCCTGGGGACTAAGCGACACCCCCACCCGGCTCTGGCCTTTTCTGCTCCCTCAGAGCCCAGGAGAAGATGCCCCCAGAGGCCCGGCCCCAACCAGGGACAGCCCCAGCTTCCAGGCCTGGGCTCAGCCCAAAAGTCATTGCCTGCCTCCCAAGGCTGTGGCTCCAGGACCCTCGGCTGCCGCTGAGCACCCCCCACCCAAGCACTGCCCGCACTTCACACCACCCCCAACCCTGGGTCAGCAGGGGGGAGGCAGCCGGGAGGGTCGCCCCAAGTCTGGGTGGAGAGGGGGCGGAATGTGCGCTGCAGGTGCAAGGAGGAGGGCAGGACTCGCCAGCGCCTGAGGTCAATGTGAATGCGGTGCCTGCAATGGTCCTGGGGGTGGCCGAGTCACACGCCTCCGGCCGGGTCAGCAGACATGGTCTCAGGGACCCCTACCATGTCGATACACATGCCGTGCTCGCTCGACTGCTGCCAGGTGACAAGCGGTGGCTCTCCTGGGCCTGGGTGTCCAGCCCCGGGGACAGGGGCCACCAGGGGGCCACTCCCAGCCCTTCCCCTCCTGGAGGGTTAAGTGTCCCCTGGGGGCAGGAGCGGAACAGGCTCCCTGGGCCTCTTTCTCCCTTGGAAAAATTGCTCTGCTCCTGCCAGCTGCCCCTTGACAAACCCTGGGCTGGCCCCTCCCTGCCCTCGGCCGGCACCTGCCTCTCCCCAGGCCCTCCAGCTCCTGGGTGGGCAGCCGGGGCACTGACCACCTGGAGGCCTGTCCACCTGGAGGTACAGGCCGCTGCCCGGCTGTCAACACCACCACACTGCTCTCCCCGTGGCCTCCTCAGAGATCCTCTTAGGACACAGACCCAACGGCACCAATCCCGCTCCTGCTTGACCCCCTTGACAAGACCCAAAGTGTCAAATGAGCCGGCTGCTGACCCCTTTAGCCTCGTTCCCCCCACACACCCTCCCACCTTACCTCCACCCGCCCGCCCCAACACACCTTCCCTCCACTACCCAGCCGCAAGACCCCAGGGGGCTGAGCTCTGCTGTCTTTGCGCCCCAACTTCCTCAGCTCGGACATCCCCCCAAAACCAGTCTGACTTACCCCGCATCTCAGGTGAGTTGCCGCCTCCCCCAGGAAGCCCCTCCCCAGCAGGGTTGGAGGGCCCTCGCTGCGCTCCCATGGCCCTCGTTAGGGTGCTGAGCACTTGGGGCTGTCATTGTCTATTGTCCTGCTGTCCCCCCAACGCTGCTGCTGCCCCTGCACCCGGCACAGCGTCGGCGGAGGCCCCGCCCGGGTGAACGAATGATGGCGCCATGCACGAGGGGCTCCGCGTCTCTGCGCTCGGACGGGCCGCCCCTTCATCGAGGCCCCATATTCACAAGGTCCCCGGGGGCGTCGGATGCCCTCCTCCCCCCGGGTCGGAGCTGGGCACTTTGCCCTCCCAGACTCTCTGTCCCCAGGAGGGAAAATACCAAAATATAGAAACACACACTAGGGCCGCGCCTCTGCCTTCATCACATCCCAGCTCGGGGACGGTGGGCAGCCCGCCTCTCCTCTCTGAGCCTTACTTCCCTCCTCAAAAGGCAGACATGCCTCCCTCCGGGGATCGGTTTAAGGATCAAGGGGAAAAGATTTCAGTACGCAGCACGGCGCGGCGTCCGCCGATATGCTCAGCAGACAGCAGGCTCCCTCCTGGATCGCGCCCCTCCTGCTTCCCGCCGGGCGGCCGCGCCCGAGAACGGAGGCTCGTCCCAGCACCAGGGGGCAGCGTTTCCCACTCCAGCCCGAGCCCGGCGCGGGGTTGGAGGGGTTCACCTGGATTTCCAGCGAGGCCTGGGGTCCCCGGAGCCTCCGGGCGGCCCCCTCTGCGGTCCCATCAGTCCGTGGGGTCTGAAGTTCAGGGGCTGCAGGGGGCGGAGAGGGGGACGTGCCCAGGGAAGAGGGGGGCTTCCCCAGATCCTGGAGAAAAGGGGGCAATGCTGGAGGGCATTTAGGGAACGCGAGGCAGTGGAGCACAGTGGTTGGGACAGGTCCTTGGACCCTGACAGGCCAGGCCAGAGCTGGCCCTGCCCTTCTGGGTGTCCACCTCCTGGAGCCTCAGTGTCCTCTCAGCTGTAACAGTGGAGCCGACAGACCACCTTCCTGGCTGCTAGCAGGAGGCAAGAGGGTGTCAGGGAGCAGGCTGCTGGCTGCGTGCCTTAATGCCCCAGTCAGGGCGCATCGTGTGTTTGCCAGAGGTCGTGTCCAGACACGCCCAGCAAAAATATCCAGCTTGCTGGAGCCCAGGCCAGCCGCGGGCAGTGGTGGACGCCAGGAAGGAGCAGCCAAGGGGGCTGCGAAGCGGTGGGCCGAGCTTGCCAAACGCTCCATTTAATGATTAAAGCCACAGATGTCTCAGAACAGGAGTCTAGGAGAGACACGTGGATTCCACACGCACACACGCACACGCACACACATTCTCCACAGGAGGCACATTTGCGGTTTTCAAATCCTGCAGATACTGAAGGAGCCAGAAAGTTCCCTTTCGCGGTTAGTCCTTCAAGGCCCATTGTCCTTGATTTACAGCCTTCAGGAGCGACAGAAACCTCGGGGAGAGAAGGCGGACGTCACCGGGGGCCCCTCCCATCCGCCCCGGTGCCAGGCAGAGAAGGCTCCAGTGAGGGATGTGGACTGAGCGGAGGGCACCGAGCATAATGCCCCCTCACTGAACTCCGGCCGTAAAAGAAATCGCAACACACCCTGCGCGTCCTGGCCCTGCCTCTAGAGGGGGCTGCCAGGGGCTCGGGACCGGCCCGTGCTGGGACTCACCAGGAGCTTTACAAAAAATGCAGATGCCCAGGCCCCCATCTAAATAGGCTGAACCAGAATTTCTGGGGTGGGTCTGAGAAGTCTGCATTTACTACAGCCCTGGATCCGATGACCATTAGGCTCAGGAATCTGAACTGGCCCTCCTCACTCTTCCCGCTCTTAGGGATGATGAAGAAGGAGTCATGTTTTAAATGCTCTATTATTTGAGTGGAAGGGTTTTCTATCAATCTTGACAGCTCGTCTCTAAACGGCTCCATCGGCCACTTCACCCAGGAATCCAAGGGGTGCACACACGCACATGTATGTGTGCACACATATGCAAACACACACAGGTGCACTGGGTCCAGGATCCCGCGCTCAGCAGTTTGCCAGGAAACCAGGCCCCGGGCCTGTCACAATCTGGAAGGGATGCCCAATCCCCTACGCGGCTCACGGTCAGCGGTCTGGCGGCAAGGAGGTCTCAGCTGGCGGTCACAGGTGGCGGGCTGCTTCCCAGATGATCTGCAGGGCCATCGAGGCGCAGGGGAGCTGGGCCACGGTGTAGGCCAGAGAGCGGGTGGGCGCCCGCAGCTTCCCCAGGTAGGCCACGGTGTGCACCATGCGGCCCAGGAAGAAGACGAGAAAGTGCATCTGGGCCACGAAAGGGTCGGGCCCCAGGAAGGAGTAGACGAAGCCCAGGAACAGGAAGGGGTAGATGGTCTCCATGTCGTTCCGGTGGGCTCTGGGAAGGCAAGGGGCAGCGGTCAGCCAGGCGTCAGCAGTGAGAACACCATGGGAGGCAGCGGCCCTCTGCCCTGAGGGGCCCCGCACCACTGGGGGTCATCTCAGGAGAGTCAAATCCGCTCACGGCCAGGACAAGGAGAGCCCCAGAGGCAGGAGGGACCACGACCCTAAGCTCCCGTTAACGGGGCTAGGAGCCAGACAGGCTGCTCCTGGGGTTTTTTTGCTGAGCCCTAGGGCTGGCTGGGCCTTGGCCCCCACCGCACTCTCCCCACCTTCCCCTCTGGCCTTGGATGCCAGGCCGGAAAAGTGGGGCTCAGCGGGGTGAGTGAGAGCTGGGAGGAGCCCAGGTCTGACTCAAGCCCATGCCCTTTACCCCCAAGGCAGCTCTGAGGCGCCCTCCTTCCGAATGCAGGTTCCCGGGCCCTCCCGAGCGGGCTGGGCTAGAGCCTAGGAGCGTGCATCTGAAACCCAGGCCCAGATCTGTCTTATTCTGCCCCTAAATATAAGCAACCCCTCCTCCCCGTTTTGGGGAAAATAAGAACAAGAACAGCTTCCACTCACTGGAGCCAACCAGCTGCCGGACCTCGGCAAAGCTCTTCATTTCATCCCTGCTGTCCTGTTTCTTTTTTTGTTTAAAATCATCAAGTGTGTGAGTCTGTGGAGTGTATCGGGGGTGGGACGGCTGTGTATAACCCTGCCATAAATAAATGACCAAGAAAGAAAACCCACTTCTGCTAAGAGTTGGTTCACATTTTCCGTGACTCCTGCTGATGGGCAGCTTCCTTTACAGAGGGTGGGGAGGTCGAGTCCCATAAATTAGAGACTGAGCGAGCGACTGAAGCCCTAGATGGCATGTTGGAAGTTCAAACAAACAGGAATCCAGTGCCCAGCCCATGACCTCCCCCAAGGACGGGCCACACGCGTGAGGCACCGGGACTCTGCTGGAACGGAAGCCCCTTCTCCAGGCCTTCCAGCTGGAACGCGTTTCTCCAACGCTCCACCAGTGGGCCAGGCAGGGACCTGCTGCAGAGTCCTCCTCTTCCCTCCCACTTGCATGGAGAGCCTTGGGCAAATGCCTTGGTATGTGGCCTGATGGAAAGGAATTGGGCTGGACAGGGCAGGGAAGAGGACTGCAGCACTTGGCCACCAAGTGTCGTAGGTGTCTCTGCAGCATGATAAGGGTGCGTGTGGTCAGGAGGCATTTGCACTGCAGCCTGAGTGATGAGGGGCAATCCATGCCGGGAGAAGAACTTTCCAGGGAATGGGATTGGCATGTGCAAAGGCCCTGAGGTGGGAATGAGCATAGTGTTTTCAAGGCACAGAAAAGTGACCCATGTGGCTGGAGTGTGGTGCACAAGAGGGAATAGGCAGGATAAGAGTGGGAGAGAGGCCTCATGAAGCGGGATAAGGAGTCTGGAATTCTGTCTGGCATACAAAAGCTCCCAGAAACCCAGCAGGGCCTGGATCTTTCTTAGGTCAAAGTCAGGACATGCCAGTTGGTGTCTCTGTCCCCCTGTCCTGGAGCCAACATGGCCTTCCTGCTCCTTTTCTCCCAAATCTCAACCTTGGGACCCAGCCACAGGGAAAGCAAGTCTGCAGGAGGGCCGGCCTTGCCCAGCCAGGGAAAGACTGCTGGCTTCCACATCAGACAGAGGTGGGCACTGGCCAGACCCGGGCCCTGGGGAAGAGGAGAGGGGGAACTGAGGACTGGGGCCACTCCAGTTCCCCAGTCAAGCAAGTCCCTCCGCCGACTTGTGAGTCATGAGGGAGGAGGCAGCCAGTGTTCCTCTACACTCTCATGGAGATGGAGCTGAGTATCCCAACGTGCCCCCACACCCTCTTAGAGGGACGCCCTTGGAAAACCCATTTTAGGTTGTCACTGTGTCCCAGAATGTGGTCTGCCTACCATAGGTGACCCACGAAATGGGACCACCTGGATGAGCTTTTTTTTTTTTAAGGAAGATTAGCCCTGAGCTAACTGCTGCCAATCCTCTTCTTTTTGCTGAGGAAGACTGGCCCTGAGCTAACATCCGTGCCCAACCTCCTCCACTTTATATGTGGGATGCCTACCACAGCATGGCGTGCCAAGCGGTGCCATGTCTGCCCCCGGGATCCGAACCGGTGAACCCTGGGCCGCCAAAGTGGAACATGTGCACTTAACTGCTGCGCCACCAGGCTGGCCCCTGGATGAGTATTTTTGTCATACTTATATATTTACCTGAAAGCGTCAGAAAAGCATAACTAGCATCTGAGACCCATTCATTCAGATACCTTTCCTTAAAGTACGCATTTCCATTTTAAGAGTGAGTCAGTTTTCAGAAAGCCGTTAAGAGAATCGTCAGCCAAACCCCAAAGAGCAGGAGGGAAAGAAGTCGGGGAGAGACAGGGCAGAGAGGAGGGTCAAGGATGGAGACGGTGGTGGCCGGTGGGCGCCCTGCTCTGCGGGGCGGAACTCAGAGGTGGGGAGGGGCAGCCCTTGCAGAAAACTGTGCAGCAAGTGCTGAGCGCCATCTCCCAGCTCCAGCAATCGGGACTAGAGGACTCAGAGGTCACCAGTGAGGGAGGAGAGGAGCCAGGGAGCTCAGCGCCTGCTCGCAGCCCCCTCCTCCCTCTGGCATGTCTCCGACCACAGCAGGGCCCCATGAAGCCTCAAGCGGTGTCATGGTCAGGGAGACGTGGGGAAAGCACGGATGATGCAAACAAACCCATCCTCCTCCTCCCCACCCCAGGATCCGAACCGGCAGACATGGAAAGAGTCACGTACCAGACAGACACTTGGGCAAAACGTGTCATTCCAATAATAACTGTTTTTTTAAGGTAAAAGTCACCCAAAGCAAAACCCCACTAGACTGGACTTGCAGAGCCTCCCGCAGCCCCAGGCTGCCTCCCCCTCAGCAGACATTGCAACACCAGCCGCATTTTATGGCATCAGGTGACAGAGTCGGGAGAGGGTGACCCATAGCTATCCCCAGGCATCCCGGGCAGGGACAGCTGCTGGGGGCCAGGCCAGGTCTCTCCCCTCCCCTCTGCCCTGTTCCCCATCCACACTGGTGACTTCCTTGAATCCAGGTTTGACACTAAGTAAAGGGCCGCTTCGTTTTAAAGGCAGGTAGAAAAACGGAGTAAAATGAGGTTTATGCGGAGGCGGGTACTTTGGAGCAGAGCCCACGCGCATCACACGGCCTGGGCCCAATGGCAGCTGAGCCACGCGGCCTTGGCGAGCCTGTTTCTCCCGCCGGAGATAACAGTACCCTCCTCACAAGGTTGTTGGGAGGGCCGAGCGAGGTGGTATTTATAACGCGCCGAGAACACCGCCTGCTGCCGAGTAGGTGTGTTCTAAGTTAGCTGCCATCTTCTTCGTCATCATCATCATCATCAGCCCAGTCCTGGACACAATTGTTAAAGCTAATTTCACCCTCTGCGTTCTGCCAGACTCCAGACCGCCCTCAGACGCCCTGGCCCGACTCATAGACCACATCTTCGGGGTGCTGGGCGGAGCCTGCCGTCCTGCCGTTCTGTGGGTGCTGGTGAGCTCCAGGGCCTCAGGCAAGTCTCCTCCCTCTCTGGGCCTTGGCTCACCGACCACCCATAAAATGAACATGCTGGATAATATCTAAGGAGCTTCTGGGCTCAGAATTGGGGACCAGTCTCCTGCCAAACCGGTTCACTCAGATTAAGTCCACAGACTCCAAACAGTCAGAAATACTCCAAAGCTCGGGCAGGTGTGTGTCTTCCTGCTTTGGGACCACTCAGAGACCCCCCTCACTGCAGTTTCATACACACAGACTCCGAATTGGGCCAAAGACACACAGCCAGGAGACTTGGGAGGCATGGGGAGGCGAGGTGGCTGGGTTCCATCGCTTTCCTTGACAGCTGGTTCCTGACTCCCCCCAGGGCCCAGCTCGCGTTGTGGCCGCAGCATGTTCTCCTCCAAGAACCCGGACCTAGTGCCTTCCTGTGTGCCCAGAAGGCTGACCCTCATGGCAACATAAACTCGATCTAATATTTAACTAACTTCTCCTTCAGGGCCTCTCTCACTCAGGTTCCGGCCAGTTCTCCAGTAGCAGACGACAGGACGGATGGCCCTCTGAGCTCTGTGGCCTCCAGGTCCCAGGATGTTAGGTGAAGTCAGGAGGAGGAGGAGCCCAGGGGACCAGGAACTCCCAGGTCTGGCCATGTGAGTTCCCGATGGATACTCACGGAATGGATATAACACACCATTAAATGAGGTGCTCGAAAAGTGCTGAACTGAATTTCAACGGTCTGAGCATCGGCCCCATCGATGGGGAGTCATTTCGATCAAAGGAAAAAATTGTACTGGGTGACCAGAAATGTCTCGGCACCACATGGGTCTGCAGCTCTCCTGGGCGGGGTTACAGCCAATAACAACAGCCCAGTTCCTAAGCCGCCCATGCAACCACTCCATGCCACAAGTACGCTTCGCAGCACGGAAGCTCCAAAGCTGAGAGAAGCTACACACATCCTTTGGCGGTTGCTGTGAGCCGGTTCTGGCCTTCCACAGTCACGGCAGTGGCTGCCTCGACTGGCATCTTGCCCTTCTCCACTGCCCAGGAGAGCAAAGCCAACCAGGGGGAGGCCGGGGCAAGGTTCACCAGTAGGACATTCTGTGTGGGTCTGGCTTTCGTTCACTAAAGTAAACTAGTGCTTAGCACTGTGTCCTGCACACAGAAGGTGCACATTAAATGCTGAATGAATGGAAGATGGATGGATGGACCTCACACAAAGGACTGGACGCTGTAGTTATCTTAGAAAGGGCGAAATAGCAAAGAATTTCACTCCCTACATGACACGTGTCTGTAATTTTTGAAAACCACAAGTACGTATATTATTTTCAATGATCAAAAAAACCGTAACAAAAAAAACCACTGACTTCCTTCTAATAAAAGAATCTCTATCATTTTCACTACAGCATCCCACCCCATCTCCACGGGAAGGTGTTGAGAACTCCGTGAGGGTTTGTCCCCGTCTCACTCCTGCCCAGCTCCCCATCCCCCACCTCTCCAGCGACCTCCCCTGACAACCCCCAGCCCCTGGGAGTGCCACCTCCTCACTCTCCAGCCCACCGAGGTCCAGCAGCAGAGAGGAAACTGCCAAAAAGTCCAACACTGACCACTTGAAGTCATCATTTGGTCTCCAACAGAATTTTACACAGTCATTTTGTAAGAATCATTTCTTGAGTAATATTTACTCACATGGAAAGTGCTCATGAAATAATGTTAACTAAAAAAAATCAGAACCCCAAATTGGGTATATAAGGCGTGACTAATTTTATGAAAGATATTTAGACATAGAAGACGAAGAGGAGACAGACGAAAATGTTAACAATGATTAGAACCGTGGGAGGTTTTCCTCTTTCTCCTCTCCAAATTGTCTGAATGAGGAATTCTGATTTTTACAGTAAGAAAAATTGTTTTTGATTGATTAAGGGAGGCTAAGCGTATGAAATGATATTCAACTTCGCTCAGAGCGAAAGAAATACAGAGTAAACCCTGAATGTGCCATAAATTTTCACCTATCACGTTGGCAGTGTATCCACCCCGAAGTGGGTGCACTGAGGCGGCAGAGGGAAACGGCACGCACACCTGCGGCAGGAGCGGCGTCGTGCACCGTTTGGCACTATTTCTGACCATCTGGCTGCGTCCTGCAGTTTTTGCTCACACATACACACCAAGGCAAATGAAAGAGGTTTGGGTGCAATTGCTCACAACAGAGACGGACTGAGAAAACGGCCCATCAGAGGAACCGGTGAGATGAGCTCGGATCGTCCGTTCAACAGGAGGATGGTGTAGACCCCGGAGCATCCATACAATGAACGTGGCCCCTCTCTGGGCTGACGTGGAAGAATCTGTGTCATTTGGGGAAAAGGCACAGTGCAGACCAGCGGGGAAAGGGGGGTCCTTTGCGGGTAAGAAGGAAAAAGCATAGCACATGCGTTCACATGTGCAGACAGCGCCTCTGGGACGATGCGCGAGACACTGTAACAACCTTTGCCCTTGGAGAGAAGAGCTGGGGCGCTGGAGGCCAGGGGTCGAGGGAGACTGGATTTTCACGGGATGCCTGTTTCCAACTCTGTAATCCTGAGCCATGAGCAGGTTCTACTTTCCCACAATTAGAAATTAAATCAATGAATAAGTTAAAACAATCTGAGGGGGTCAGGAAGGCAGAAGAGCTTGGCCCCCAGCAGCCCCCAAACCCCGGGGGTTCAGAGAGAGACTGAAAGGCCAGGCCGAGGCCCAGCAGGACTTGCCTCAGGCAACGCTCCACGTCCTGGTCGTCCCGGTGAAACTGGAGGCCTCCGTGTCTCAGGGCGTCCTCGGGGTTGGCGAAAGCCTGGAACACACCAGCTGAGGGTCACTGAGATGCACGGCCTGGGCCCCGGGGTCTGCGGCGGCACGGCCACATACACATCCATCCACCAGCATCCACAAGCTCCTACTATGTGTCAGGTGCTGGAGACCCACCACGAAGGAGGGGGCTGTGGACTGAACGTCTGTGTGCCCTGTGCATTCATCTGTTGAAATCTAACCCCCGATGTGATGGGACCAGGAGGTGGGGCCTTTGGGAGTTGATTCGGTCATGAGGGTGGAGCCCCACAAATGGGATTATTGCCCTTATATAAGTGGCCCCGGAGAGCTCCCTCGCCCTTTCGCCATGTGAGGACACAGCCATCTCTGAACCAGGAAGCAAGCCCTCCCCAGACACCGAATCTGCCGGGGCCTTGATCTTGGACTTTCAGCCTCCAGAACTGTGAGAAATAAGTTTCTCTCGTTTACGAGCCACTTGGTCTGTGGCATTTTGTTAGAGCAGCCCAATCGGACTGAGACAAAGGCCCTCCCATCCACGCTTTTGTGAAGCTTACAGTCTGATGGAGGAATTGCCTGTGGAGCAGGGAAGACCAGGTGCTGAGTCTTAAGAAAGGGAAGACAGGGCTGGCCTTGAGAGTGCTCACAGAGACTTGACTGAGTCTGGGGGTCAGAGAAGGCTTTTCTTCTCCAAGGCAGTGACACTGAAGCTGAGGCTTAAAGGATGCGTCAACATTAACCAGAGGAAGGGAGGGTTGGAGCAACAGCATTCAAGGCATAAGGAAGAGTATGTGCGAAGACCCTGGGGTCAGAAGAAAATGGACATGTTTGCAGAACAGAAAACCAGGATGGCTGAAGCATAGAGAGCAAGGGATAGAGGCCCAAGATGAAGCTGCAGGGGTCAGCAGGGGTCCTAGAGGACCCTAAGAATTTGGACTTTGAACTAAGAGCAATGAGAGTGGGAACTCCAGCTCCACAATGACTAACTGCGGGTTTCTGGACTTCCCTGAGCCTCAGCTTCCTCATCTGTGAACCCTGGATCAGCGGAGCTCATACACCCTGCCAAGAGTGAAGAAGAGAACTGGAGAAGCCTCCAGCACAAGATGGTTGGCACAGGAAGAATGCTTAACGAATTGTCTGCGGAAGGAAGACACTTAAGGTCACACTCAGGTCATTAAAGGCTCATGCCTGTCACTCACTTCCACGGTTCCCTGCCGGCATCCTCAGCAGCAAGTTTGCTAAACTGCTCATCCGATGGCAAGTCCTGCTGCTGCTGACTCATGAGCCCAGGTGACACCTGTCTTCAAGCGCTGGTTTGTCCTGTCTGGTGGGCCTGCCCCTGCCCCACCCCAGAGGTGAACGTAGCACGGCACTGATGCCTGTCACGGCCAGGATGGGAGCCCTCACACCCAGAATTCCTCTCCGCTAGCCCTTAAGTCACGGAGTCATCAACTCTGACGGCCCTGCACAGAGTGCGTGGACCCACGACAGCCTTGAAAGGGCCTTAGCATTCAGTGGGCAGCTGCCTTTGGAGTCTGAAGTCCACGAGGTTGCTCAGTCCTGAAGACGGATCTGGAATGCAGGTGAGCCTGGCCGGGAGCCACCTGCAGTGTGGACCGGAGGAGCCCCGGCGACAGAAGCTGGAGTAACTACCTCTAGCTGGGGCAGGGGGGCAGGCCTCTGGATGCCCCCACGAGGGACCTGTGGCAGCTGCCGTTCGTGTTAATTCCGGTTGTAATAAGTAGTGAGAACCAATATTGGTGGACCATTTGCTCCGTGCCAGGCGCCGAATTCTCCTGGCAGTACTGTGATGAGCCCCAGTTTACAGATGAGGAAACTGAGCTCCCAGACTTGCCCGCGCTCCCAAGGCTGCTGGGTGCAGGAGCCAGAGCCCCATCCGTCACCTCCCCACAGTGCAGCTCTCCCGCTCCTTCCTGGCTGACTCTGAACTCAGAGCAGAAACGATAGGGACACTGGTAAGGAGGACCTCGGGGACAGCCCAAGGGGATGTTCCTTCTGCCACTCCCCACTGACCAGGCACAAAAGCACTCCAACAGGTTTGTCTCCTCCCCTCCCTGAGCTCACATTGCAAGGAAAGCTCTGGGCTGCACCCTGCTGTTGAGGACCCCATCCCCCTGGAGCACGTGTGGGCTCTGGAGCTGGACACCCGGGTTCAAACCAGACTTCGCAAGTGATGTCTCCTCTCTGAGCCCGAGTTCCTCACTTGGAAAATAAGCTGAACCCGGCTCTTCCCCTCTTTCCCCTAGGGCTGTGGTGGGTATTAATGCTCAGCTCCATGGAAGGACTCAGTGGGTGAAAGTAGCTGCCCCTGCTCCGTGCCTGTAACCTGCATGCCAGGATGAGCCAAGGTGGGAGAAGTCAGGAGTGATCAGTGTGCCTCTGCTCCGGGTGACAGTTCATCTGGGGAGCTGCCCTGCCTTCAGCCCTGCCTGTACCTGTGCCAGGAGCTGAGCCATCTGCCAGGCAAGATGCCACTCCCCAGTGTCCCACACCACGCCTTTGAACTGGACAAAGGGGGACAGTGGGGCACAGTTTCCAGAAACAATTCCTCTCTGAAATGCCTGGGAGGATGGTCAGCAGGTGCACCCTGGGCCTCTGTGTCTAACAGGAGGGCTGGAGAGCTTGTCCGGCAACGTCCCGGGCTCTGGCTGTCCGGTGCTAGCCGAGTTGCACTGGAACCGTCCTCCCGCCCACCCGCCCGGCCTGGCCCGGATCTCGGCCCCTTCCTTGCTTTGTCTCGGGGATTCGGAGCCTGGGGAAAGCTCCGCCCCGAGCGCTCCGGTGGAGCCTGGCTGAGACCTGCTCTGGAGGCTGCAGCAGGCTTGGAAGCGACCTCACCGGCAAGTTGGGAATTTCCATTAAAGGTTTCCGGGGCTCCTGTTTCGCCGGTTCCCACTCCACCCAAGCATCAGATCTCCCGTGCCGGGAAGCCGCCGGTTCGACGGAGGCTTTCCGCTGCTTGCTCCACCCCCAGGACCTGCTTCCCCGGAGCGGAGCGCAGGAGAGCCCAGGGCGGGCCGAGAGTCACGTCCTGCCGAGAAGTTACCTGGTGGCACAGCCAGTGAGTGAACGCTCTTAAAACAGAGGACAAGAAGGTGCAGGTCCTGCTGGGACCGAGTGCGCCATCCCAAAGGGCTGGGAGAGGCACCTGGGTCCCGGCCTGCTCACACTCGGGCGCTGAAAACCCCGTGGCCGTGTTTCTCTTGTCCCGGACCTTCCCCCAGCACAGCGCCAGAAGCGCGCGCACGCCGGGCTGGGTACCCGAGGGCGGCACGTACCTTCTTCCTCAGCCTCACTTGGCCCGTGATGACGGCCACCGCGTACATCTTGATGACCAGCAGCGTGCTGCAGAGCAGGAAGGCCGGGAGCGCCTGGCCACTCACCATCGCGAGGCTAGGGGGTGGCATCTCGGCGGCAGGAGCTCCGGGGAACACGGCGAGAGCAGGCGTGAGGCTGTGTCTCCTAGAGAAGGGCGGAGGCGGGGAGAGCAGTGAGGGGGGCCTATCCGCGCTCAGCACCCGCCCACGCCCAGCGGCAGAAGCAACATCGGACTCCAGATGCTGGGAGAGAAGCAGAGAGACGGAGGTGTCCCGGATCCAGGTACTGGTTCCGGACCACCCCTCCCTGGCAAATCCTTAAACACTCTCTAATCAGTTTTCTCCTCTCTAAAATGTGGGCTACCGCAGTGCCTGCCTTCTGGGGGTGTGACAAAACTGGCACATGGCAGGACCTGCATAGGTGGCCAGGTCACTGATCTGTTCCCACCTTCTTGAGGGTCAGGGCAAGTGCTGAGCATGAGAACCGAGCATCTGTCCGCACACTCAGCCTGCACCCTTGAACCACAGCCACACCTACACCCATGCGACTTTGATGTTCGTGGAAGGCTGAATGATGGCCCCCAAACACGTCCACGTCCCCCCCCCCCCCCCCCAGCCTGTGCACACGTTACCATATGTGGCAAAAGGGACTTTGCAGGTGGGAATAAGTTAGGATACTGAGATGGAGAGATTACTCTAGATTATCTGGGTGAATCCAGTTTCACCACGACGGTCCTCCGAAGAGAGAGGGAGCAGAATCAGAGGGAGAAAAGATGTGAAGACAGGAGCAGAGCCCAGAGAGGAGCGAAGATGCTCGACTGCTGGCTTTGAGGATGAAGGGAGGGGCCGTGAGCCCTCTGGAATGCTGATGTCTCTAGAAGTTTGCAGTTCCCTTGACTTTAGCGCACTGAAATTGATTTAGGACTTCTGGCCTCCAGAACTGTAAGATAATAAACTTGTGTGGTTTTAAGCCGCTAAGTTTGTGGTCGTTTATGACAGCAGCCGGAGGAAACTAGCAGGCTTTTCCACCGTCTTCTTTAGCATCTCTATCACTAGCACCAGCTGTGTGACCTTAGGCAAGCAGTCTCCCTCTCTGAACCTGTTTCCTCATCTGTAAAATGCAGCTGACAGTCAGTCACTCCCCACAGCAGCTGTGGGAACTAAGAAGAGTCATGTCTAATTATTAAGCACCTGGCGCATACAGTGCCCTCCATCTATATGAGCCTCTGAGCCTCAGTTTCTTCCTCCTCAAAATGGGGATAATGATCCCACCCAGGAAGGCTGCCAGGAGGGAAACTCGGTAACCCCTGCCCTTGCTGCTGGCGGCAGTGGGTGGAGAGTAGGGAGGGGGTAGGTGGGGGGCGGGGTAGCTTCTTATCCATTTGCTATGTGCCAAACCTTCCTTATCTGGACAAAAGATGTCCTTGTAAGCTGACACCACTGTTTCTGGAGCATGGGGCTGCCAGGCAGGGTTGTCCCAGCCTCAGGAGATAAACGATAGGTCACGGTCAGGACGCAGAAAGCATCGGATGTCCTGAAACCTGTTTTCTCCCTGCCTGCAAGTCGGGAGGAGCTGTGCTGGCTTGCTCCTTGCTGATGTTTCTATCTGAGAACAGAGGGTGCCCCCCTCTCTTGCCTCCAGCTCTGAAGAACCACCAGAGGCGGCTGTCTTTCTTGTCAAAAAGCTCAGTTATGGGGTTGGGGTCTGTGGCTGTACTGCCCCCAGAATCGAGGACCAGAGACAGCCCAGCAGAGGACCCTCGGTGTCCATCCCTCCTTGGACGGGGCGGGCTCTGTCCTGTTTGTTCTTCTGAAACGACAAGCTAGAAACGTCACCAGCAGTGTTGGGAAAACCAGCGTGGGCAAGGAGCAGATGATAACCTACTGTGACGTGGAGCCAAAAATAAGAGGGACTTTTGTAGGGATGTCCTTCCCACTAATGTGTTTGACTTCACGGTAGGAATCTTTTCCTCGTCATCTGCTGAAATGAACCAGTTAAGCCAGGGCTTGGCAAGGAGGACAATCCCCTCTCTGATCTTCCGCCAAGAATTTCCCTACAGCCTCTCTCAGTCAGCGGAAGCTGCCATGTTTTGGGTGGCGGTGATGATAGTGGCCTTACTTTTCTCTAAGCTCCAATTACATTCTCTGCCCGTAAAATGGGATTGGTGCCCCCTGCCTTGCACGGGGCGGGGGGTGGGGGGGACTGGAGAGGGTGTGGGAAGCACAGGGCAGGGGATGGGGGTGCTCACCGTGGGCGTAGCCCTGAGGCCGACAGGAAACACAGTGGTGCCTGCACAAAATGAGGGCAAGGGATGGCCTGCGTCGCTCCAGGAGGCCTCCTGGGTGTTGGAAATGTTGTATATCTTGACCTGGTGGCGGTTACACAGGTGGATATAGATGTCAAAATTCACTGAGATGTATCTTCAAATCTTGTTACTTTACAGTATTTAAAAAAAAAATTCTTCCATCACAACTCCACAACCCTGAGCAAAGAGGAGGTGTTATGTCTAAAGCCCCATGTGGCTCCTTCCAGCTCACCCTCCTCGGCATTTCCTGAGGATCAGAGACCCAGCTCTCTGGGCTATTTAATTGTCTGTGACTTCAGAGAAGCCCCAGGGAGAGCAGGAAGTGGCCCCACCTTGCCCGCTGGTGCCTGACCTCAGTGAGTATTGCTAGGGCTTTCTCTGGCCAGGGATGGAGAAACGCAGTGACGAAGAAAATGACTGTAGCCGAAGTGACCTTTTCAGTCAGATTTGTACTGTAGTCGTCACTGTAGCATCAACCCTGCTGGGAGAGGCAGTGTTTGTGAAATGTGGTGTGCGGGCTGCAGAAGAGGCAAATGTCAATTAGTGAGCACTTTCCGATCGCTCTGCAGCCCCTCCTGGGGCAGAGGTGGCCTCTCAGGATGAGCAATTCCATGAGAGATGATTTTGTCTGCCAGCTCACCTCTCTTTGCTACCTTCCTCTGGAAAGTCACACCCTTCCTTTCAGGAACTGTACTCCTATTGCCTGTAATTCTGGTGGGAGAACCAATCAGAATGCTCTATCTTCTTCCTGTGGGGAAGCTGTGTGATCCAGACCAGCCAATCACAACGTTCCTGGCACCTGGCCACCGAGATTGGTCCAAGCGGAACCAATCAGAGAACTTTCGTGGGAATTTAGATTCTGACACAGATAGAGAGACCGCTGGCGGCTCCAGGAGGGGCCCTGGGATGGTGTTGGCCTGAAGTTGTGAACATCCATTCTTCCTCCTCACAAGGAAGAAGGCTGTATTCTGGAGGAGACAATGAGGCCCCAACTTCTGACTCACCCAGATCTGGGAATCTAGCGGTTTCCTTTTTCACTTAAACAAAACATCAATCAAATTACGTCTCTCCTCTGCTCCAAACTGCAGTGGCTCCTATCTCACTCAGAGTCCAAGCCGAAGTCTGGACGATGGCCCGTGACCCCATCCCCATCTGGTTCTCTCTGAATTCCTTTTACTCCTCCCCATCTCTCTCAGTCAGCCTCTCCCATTCCCTCCTTGCTGGTCCTCACACATGCCAGACGCTGTCCTTTCTCCATCCCAGCTCTGGCTGCTCCTCTGTCTGAAATTCTCTCCCTCTCAGCATCCCCTGGGTTGACACCTCATCTTCAAGTCTTTGCTCAATTCTCAGGCCCACCCTGACCATCTCAGTCAGTTCTGCAGCCTGTCCCCACCCCGAGCACTCCTCATGCCACTTCCCTGCCTCTGCTCTCTCTCTTCTTTCCGTAGTGCACGTCCCCGGACGATGCATTTTATTTCATATCCCTGCTGTCTAACACCTGGCTTCCGAGGGCCGGAACTTCAGTTTTGTTTTCCGACGGACCACAAGCCTAGGTCCTGTGCCTGACACATCGACACAGCTGCCGTTTGTTGAATTGAAATGAACTGAGATGACTTGATTCAGATTTCTCTTCTTTATAACCAAAAGAGTCTAGACCAAAGTAAGTGAAAAGCTCCAAACTTTGGTTCTCGGTCCTGACTCCTGCCCGCCTACTTCCTGGAATGCCCGGGGTAGCCTCTCCCAACAGGCAGAGAGCCAGGGAAGAGGCCTCCGGGTCTCCGAGTGGCACCGGCTGCCGGGCAGGCTGGGGCCAGAAGGAGATGATTGGGGCATTGCCCCAGGGCCCCTGCCTTTGATAACCATTCAGTCAGAACCGGAAAAGGTGGTGCGATGTTAAATTGAGCTAATTTGCACGTTGGCAGCCCCAACACTCGTCCAGCAGTGTAGAAACACAGCAGCTGACATTTATGACAAGGATAAATGCAGAAGACTCTGAAGCTGCCAGTCAGCGAACAGGGCTGGTCTGGGGCTGCATGCCAAGCCCAGCCTGGCTCCTGAAGCCGTTCCTGAGGCAGCCACGATGGCCTTCAGGGAGGCTGCAATCCCGTTTAAGGAGAGCAGGCAGATGGGGTGACGGTCACAGGGTCACTGGACATTGCCCATACGGCCACCACTGGGCTAATTCCGGAGGCCATTGCATTTAATCCTGCTGAGGAGATATGACTATTAGGCCCATTTTAAAGACGTGGGACCTGAGGCCATGGTTGGTGTTTGTATACTCACCCTGGGACGTCCCACAGCTGGGCTTGGATCGAGGTGGATGTTCTTGACACAGAGGCAGTACCGTTCCAGCTCTGGGGCTGGGGGCTCAGGCCCAGAGGAACTGGATGTGGTAAGCGCTCAAGGACTAGCAACTTTTAATGAATAACTTAGGGTCTCTCCCACTGTCTTCGTGTGTCCCGAGTCAGGAAAGCATGAAGAGCTCCCCAGGGAAGCTCTCGCCCTCTTGGGAGCGAGGAACAGCAAGGTTGCTCAGCTGTGGAGTCCAGTGGTAAGAAAAGACTAGATAGCCACACTGTGGAATACTACTCAGCCATAAAAAGGGATGAATTGTGAATACGTGCCACAGTGTGGATGAACCTGGACAATATTATGCTGAGAGAAAGGAGCCAGACCCAAAAGGCCACATATTGGCTGATTCTCTTTATATGAAATGTCCGGAACAGGCAAATCCACAGAGACAGAAAGTAGATGGGTGGTTGCCAGGCTGTGGGTGGAGGAGGAAGGGGAGCCACTGCTTAAGGCATGCGGGGTTTTCTTTCAGGAAGACAAGAAAGTTCTAGAGGTGGATGGTGGTGATGGTTGCACAACAATGTGAATGTGATTAATGCCACTTGAATTGTACACTTTAAAATAGTTTTATGTTAAAAAGAGAAAGAAAAAAAGAAAAGCCACGGCCGCTGTCTTGTTCATAGCTGTATTTACACGCCTAGCATGGTGTCTGCACTGAGCCAGGCTTTGTAAATATTTGTTGGAAGACAGACCGCCTAATGTGTGCAGGAAATGCTAGTGGATTCCTGGGGCCGGCTGTGGTGCCCAACCTCTTTTCCTGTCTCGGGAGATCCAAGCTGCTCCAAGCTTGGATCGAGCGTGGCCCTTGATGGAGCCCGTCTGCTGCCCCCCCCGGCCTGCGAGCCTCAGCTTCCATTCCCGACATACAGAGCTGTGATTGGAAAGGGAGCACTTCCTGGATGCAGCCTGGGGACAAGGCGCAGCTGACGGGAGAGACAGACGGGGGCCGAGGGGGAGGAGCACTGTTTATCCCAGCACAAACCACTGCCAAAACATTCCTAGGGAAGCTGTGTCACCCCGAGTGTGGCTCTAGGCAGAGGCTCCAGGATCAGCAAGAGTCAAGACCCTGCCCTGTGCATCAAGCGAGCACACGCGGTCTCACGCTTACACGCGCACCACCCACGGATGCTGTGTTCCCGCGGGCGATTCCAGCGTCCAGCTCTCAGACACATGGAACCCATTTCCTAGGAGGCCCTGGAGGGGAGCTTTGCATTCCTAGGACCGGGCTCAGCCAGTGATGGCCCAGGGGACGGGGGTTTTCAATGCAGGAAAGATGGGAAGCCCTCCCACTTCTTCAGCAGCCTCCAGGATGCAGACCTTCCTCAGTCCCACGAGAAGCACAGCCCCTTTCCCTCAGGGCCTTTGTCACGGAGACAGGGTTTTATGACTGTGGGTTTTTTAAACTGATCATCTAAATGTGCCAGATGCTGAAATTGTCAAGGGGGCAACATGCGTGTTTCCTCCTTTAGCTCCATGCAAGGGTCGTAGACTCTGCAACTCCTGACGGTCCATCTCAATGCGAACCCTCCAGTCCGGGGAATGCATTACTTTCTGATAATAATAACAACAATGGCCGCTGACGCCGCCTTCATTTCTGAGGCTCCTCCCAGGAGCCCGGTACCTTTTACATGCGTTTTGTACAAATCTACCTTGCGTTATCTTCAGCATCGTCACCCTCCATTATGGAGCATTATCGGACCCATTTTATACATGGAAAAGCAGGCTTGAGGCTATGAATGACCTTCTCTAGGGTCACTGGTCTGGCAGAGGCGGAGCTGTCGGGAGCCAGAGCCCATACTTGTAACGCTCAGGCGGGGCTGAAGTTTGAAGTCAAGCCAGCCTATTCCCTTCTTGCACAACTCTCGTTGTTCAAAATTCCTTCCTCTTTGGAGCCATAGAGAAAACACATGCTCCCCTCCCCTCGCCTCCTCTGATTTGCCCTTTGGAAATCAGAAATCGGAAGCCATCACCAGGCCAGCCTGGATCTCCCCTTCCAGGCAAATCAACCGCCACCCCAGCAGCTCATCCTCAGATCTCATGTTTTCCAGCCCCCACGACCAGTGGATCGTTCTGTCTGCAAAGGTCCCTCTTAGAGGGGCCGTAACCCCGTGTGCCGCTGACCCAGCTCAGACCAGACGGGGACCACCACACCTCGCTGGAGACCCCTCACTGCTCCAAGCACAAGAAATGTGACTCCGAGCAGGTCTGGTCACATAATTTGTGGGACCCGGTGCAAAAGGAAAATGCAAAGCTCCTTGTTGGAAAGTTATTAAGAATTTCAAGATGAGGACAGTAAAGCACTAAACTGAGCCTGGGACGGTGAGCGAGTGCACAGTGTGCCCTGCTCCGAGCCCGGGGTCGCTCGGCGGGGGGTGGGTAAGGCGGGCATGTGCTAGACAAAGCCAGAGGAAGGTTCACCTCTGACCTCATGGGATCTGTCACCACCTCGATCTAATATAACGGGGCCGACATTTTATTATCAGTAAAAACATCAAGAATCATAGCAGCTGGCGTTTTTGAGTGCTTCCCCTGAGCCAGGCGTCCTGAAATTTTTTTTTTTAGGATTTTTTTTTCCTTTTTCTCCCCAAAGCCCCCCAGGACATAGTTGTATATTTTCAGTTGTGGGTCCTTCCAGTTGTGGCATGTGGGACGCCACCTCAGCATGGCCTGATGAGCGGTGCCATGTCCGTGCCCAGGCTCCAAACCAGTGAAACCCTGGGCTGCCAAAGCAAAGCGAGCGAACTTAACCACTCGGCCATGGGGCCGGCCCCTGAAATATTTTATTTGAATGACACTTACATAACGTTCACCACGTGCCTGAGACGCGTTGGCTTATTTAATCTTCATAACGTCCGGTTGAGGTAGGTACTATTACTCTGCCCATTTCAAAGACGAGAACCTGAGGGATGGAGCTGTCGAGGAAGTTACCCAGTCGCACAGCTAATAAGTGGCCTCGCAACAGCTTTTGGGGTAAGGACTCCTAACACCATTGCCTCTAATTTTCAGCGAGCACTCCTGAGGCTCAGAGGGAGAAAAACCCCAGCGTGAAGAGATCGCAAGTGCAGAATTTAAACGTAGAGCCACCCAGTTGCAGAACCCACACTCTGAGCCCGCTGCGGTCTGGCCTCCACTGAAGACCCAGGTAACATGCCTGGGGTACATTGCACAGCGTCCCCCAAAAGATAGGTCCACGTCCCAACCTCCAGCACCTGTGACCTTATTTGGAAATAGGGTGTATGATCGTTAGGGTTCTGCAAAGAAACAAAACCAGTAGGATTTATTATGAGGAATTGCCCCATGAGATCAGAGAGGCTGAGAAGTCCACGATCTGCCGTCTGCAAGCTGGAGACGCAGGAGAGTGGGAGGTGTGGTTCAGTCCAAACCCAAAGGCCTGGGACTCAGGGAGCCGATGGCATGAACCCCGCCCAAGAGCTGGAGAAGACGAGATGTCCCGGCTCCAGCAGTAAGGCAGGAGAAGGGAGGTGACTTCTTCCTTCCTCCACCATTTATTCTGTTGAGGCCCTCACCGGATTGGGTGAGGCCCACCCACAATGGGGAGGGCAGTCTGCGTTACTGAGTCCAGGATTCAAACGCTAATCTCATCCAGAAACACTCCCACAGACGCACCAGAAGTGATGTCTAACCTAGAACCCCATGGCCAGTCAAGTGGACACATAGGATTCACCGTCACAGGGGCTTTGCAGATGTATTTTTAGTTGAGGATCTTGACATGAGATCATGCTGGCTTTAAGGTGGATTCTGAATCCAATGACTGTGTCCTTACAACAGAAAGGAGAGGAGGATTCGGATACAGAAACAGGAAAAGGCCATGTGAAGAAGGAGGAAAGATTGGCGCAATGCAGCCGCGAAGACCGCCGGGGGCTGCCTGCGCCACAGGAGAGGGGCCTGGGAGCAGTGGACCCCCGGAGCCTCCAGAAGGAGCCACCCAGCCGACATCGTGATTTCAGCCCTTTGGCCTCCAGAATCTTGCCCCAGAGAATAAAATTCTTTTGTTTAAGCCGCTCGCGTCATGGTAATCTGTTACAGCAGCCCCAGGAAATGAACACAAAGCCTTCTCGTGTTTTTAAAAGTGTTTGTGCATCCACGCGACGTGCGTACCTGCTGGGTGGATCCCCAGACAGTGCCTGCTTCACATAACTCAGCAAAAGACTGAAGACTTATTTAACTGACGCTGCCAACTTGAAAATAAACCCACAGGTCCTTCCAGGAACCCCGAGACCCAAGGGCTGCAAATGGGAAGTGTTCTGATTCCTCGTTTACAGACAAGGAATCGGGAAGGGGAGGGGGCCCCCCCTCGTTACGGTCGGAGAAGAGCGAGGACGGTCCGGCTCGCCTGGCCTCTAAGGCTGCGTGTGGAGTAGCGCTGTCCACCAGGGACATGATGCACACCACCGTGCAGCCACACAGGGAACTTAGAATTTTCTAGTAGCCATGTTAAGAAAAGAAAATGAAGCAGGTGAAGTTAATTTAAATAATCATATTCGTTTCCTGGGGCCACTGTAACAAATTACCAGAAACTTGGTGACTTGAAACAATAAAAATTTATTCCCTTGCAGTTCTGGAGGCCAGAACCCAAACCAAGGTGTCAGCGTGGCTGCACTGCCCGCACAGCCTCAAGGCTGGGGGGGATCTGTTCCTGCCTCTTCCAGCTTCTGGCGGCTGCCGGCATGCCTTGGCTTGTGGCCCCGTCACTCCAGTCTCTGCCTCCGTGCTCACACTGCCCCCTCCCCTGCTCTCTGTCTGTTCCAGTCTTCCTCTGCCCCCCACTCATAAGGATACGGGCGATCGCACTGAGGGCTTCCCTGGAGAATCTCCGTATCTCAAGATCTTTAACCGAATCACAGTTGCAAAGAAAGATGCCTTTTCCACAGAAGGTAACATTTACAGATTCCAGGGGTTAAGACCTGACATCTTTGGGGGACATTATTCAGCCTACTATACTATATTTTATTTAACCCGGTTTGTCCAAAATACTATCATTTTAACATGCAATCAATATTTTTTCATTATTAATGAGATATTTTCCCCTTTTTTCATATTAGGTCTTCAAAATCAGGTATGAATTTTACACTTGTGGTACATCTCTATTGGGGCTTCCCACGTTTCGGAAGCTCAGGGACCACGTCTGGCTGTGGCTGCCATATTGGACAGTGCACTCGACACAAAGGTTTCTGGGACTTTTGTCTTCTTGGTGTTTTGTTCCTTTAAGGCACAGGGAACAAGGTCACATTTGTTAGCATCTCAACGATTAGATTAGAATCTCAGATAAAATGCATGCCTTTCAGTCCAGACCCGTGAATCAAGAGGCCGAAACTGCCCTTGAGGTATGTGCCCGAATCGTGGGCTGATTTTGAGCAATCTGGACTTAAAGTCAACTCTGCAGACCCCAGTTTATTACCAAAAGAACAGCAAAATGCCTCTTCCCGTCTGCAATAAGGATGCCAACCTGGGGGCTGAGTTTTACAGTTTGGAAAGCGCTGATTTTCTGTGGCCAGCTCATATGTTAAATTTCATCCCACTTGCAGAGAAGAGGAAACTAAGGCCTGGAGACACCAAGTGAGCTGTCGACCATGGCCCAGAGGCTGACGAGCAGGAAGGGGCACGAGGCCTGAGCCAGTGCCCGGTGGCTGTCAGGCAGCCCTGCTTCCTGTCTGAGCACCGTACTTCGCCTCTCCGAGCCTTGCTCTCCCCATCTCTAAAATGGACGTGCTAATAGGCCCTCAGCCCAGGCTTGCTGACATAACCCAAGTGGCCTGTAGAACTGTGCCCGGCATGAAATGCAAAATATCACTGCTATTGGTGTTGTTTTAACAACTGAGATTCAACCAGGCCAGTGTAACCCCGGAAGCCGAGCCCAGGGCCTGGGGATGCATGTACAAAGGTCTACTCGCCTTCCACGAATTAGCAGTCCAGTCGGGGAGGAGACCGGTAAAGGACTAACTACCCCACAGCAGGAGAAGAACCATAATGACTTGTGTGTGCCAGGTGAGGAGAGAAGCACAGAGTTTGAGAAAGGGGGCTTTTGCCGGGTCCCCCAGGAACCTGATTGGCTGCTTGGAAGCCAGGGGGTGTACTGGATAAGGCCCAGAATGGGGGCCCTGCCTGAGCCCCTGTAAGGTGGTCCCCCTCATACACAAGCAGACACCTCCTGCAGGGAAGCAGCCCCAGGCAATTCCTGGGTCGGGCCCCCATGGACACAGAGAGCCCCTGACCACAGGGAGCCAATGGGAGGCTAGACGACAGCCAATGACATCGACAGCCAGGGAGATTCTGCCCTAACAGGTGCTCCCCAGGTGTGAACGGAAGATACCCAGAGAGAGACGGGGAGGTGGGCACAGGAGCCCAGACACACCAAGAGGGGCCAGCTCAGTGCCCAAGGGCTCAGCTGTGAGCGGCAGGAACAGGGCAAAGAACGTGTTGAGAACTAAGCCCCTCTGTGAATCTGCTTCAGGTTCTGGCCAGCCCTGGGGTCCTCACCCGCACTCCCGTGTCCCACCGGAGAGGTTCCCCTTGTACCGAGAGCATCCTCCCGTGGGCTCCTCTATCCTGGCCTCCTCAGGGCAGCTCGGTGCTAACAACAACAAAGCGAACCAATGCCGCTAGCCCAGACTGGTCAGTGCAGGTCTGCACTGGTTCCACTGGATGCTGGGGTCCACCAGAAGCCAAGGCCCCATCGAAGGCCATTTCGGATCCCACTTGTCCTCTGGGTACCTCAGGGTAAGATGACATTTTCTGTGCAAGCCTCTGACTGCTTCCTTGTCCCCCCATGACCCTAACTCCACCACCATGAAGGCCTCCGGTTCTCACCTTCCCCAAGAGCCAGGTCGTCCCTGGCACGGAGGAGCGCGTATTGACCCAAGCGAGCCCCTTGCAGCCAGCTGCCCCTCCTCACTGCCTGTTCCTGCCAGGCTGTTCTCTGGGCACGGTTCTGGCCACATGGACCCATCAAAGGCCACTAGGGCCGTGAGTGTGTCCTGGTTGAGCACGTTGAAACAGCAGCTGCGAGAAGAGACCAACCAGCTCTGCGGGGAGGGGGCCAGGCCCCGGGGTTGAGCAGGCACCGTCTGGCTCCAGGACAAGAATGGGACCTGGCAAAAAAGAACAGGCTCCTCCTGCCGGACAGGGCAGCTGAGGGACAGAGCTTCAGCTGGGGCTGGGGACACAAGCTGGGCAGTAAAATTTAGTGATAAAATAATAATTATTATAGAACAAGATTAATGATAATAATAGTTAACTAGTAACAATAACTAATAATATTTTCCAGGTCCTGAGCCCAGTGCCTTATATATTTGCTCATTGGCCTACTGTTATCCCCATTGTAGAGATGAGAAAATTGGGGTTCACAGGAGTGAAGGGACTCCATCAATTTCGGAGCTAAACTATAGTGCCATGTGTATACATATGGCTGGTGTGTCTGACAAAGACTCTTCAGATTGCCCAGGGCAGGAGGACGGCTGAGAGGCGCTGGTGCTCAGAGCAGGATGTGGAGACCCATTGGGCGGGTCTCCATGGGCCCTGCTGGATGCTCTGACCTCCCCCAGGATCTGCAGTTTCCAATCCGGCCTGCTCATCTCAGAACCGCAGTCAAGCAGCACGTGCACTATAATGACTGCTCAGCCCAGGGCACTGGGCTGGGAGGTGGTGTTCTGGAAGCGTTCTGAGCTTGGAGCCTGGAAAGGACCAGACACATCCCTTGCCATCCCTCGCACCCTCTGGCACCGGCTGCAGCCCGGGACCCAGGCAGCCTGGCTTGACCGTCTCGGAAGGCCATGACCCTTCTATCTCATCGTCAGCAGCCCCTCCAGCCCTGGGGACAGCACAGGTTTTGGCTTCTGAATTGCACCCCATTATCCTAGAGGAAAAACTTCTGCTTCTTCCCGGCTGGAGGCCCAATTTGCACCCAGCTTTCAGTTCTTCCCTAACTCTGCACAGATTGAGCCACACATGGAGCACATGAAAGCGGCGGGCCTGGGACCAGAAAGCCAGGGCGAGTCCTCATGGGAACCAGGGACGCATGAGGCCCCAGAACAGCTATTGCTGAAGGTGGCAGAGTTAAAGCGAGAGACGGGAGTGCACGGCAGACGTGCCTGCTCGCTCATTCACCCATTCACCCACGTGACCCCTGAACCCTGGCCCTTAAGTGTGCCAGGCCCATGCTGGCCAGGACACAGGGGTCACGTCAGAGGCCCCTCCACATCCGGAGTGGTTTGGGCTTTTCCCTGAGGCAGAGTCGACCTCATGACCTCTCTCAACCCAGGCCGGGAGCCCCTCTGAGCCAGCCTCGCCCTCCCTCCTGCCTCTTACCCTGGCCCCAGACGCCTCTGCCTGAGCTCATCAGGTGATGCCTTCAGCGATGTCACAAGGCCGGCCTCGGCCAGCTGGAAATCCGAGGGGCTTCGGGGCTCTTGCTTTCTCCTCCCTCTCTCTCAAGCATGACTCAGGCGGGGACAGGCCCTGGGCTGTGGTGAGGTTCTCCATTTTTACGCAACGGCTTTCTTCACTCCGACCCTGCAGGGGGACCCTTGCCCGCCTCTCAACCCCTGAGAGTCATGGCTCGGATCGGACGCTGGGCAGATGCAGACTCTCTCCTCTGCCAGGGGTCAAGGCCAGTCCTCAGGAAAGGGCCACAGCGGAGGGGAGCGTCCACTCCACTCCAGAGACACCCTCTGCCCTGCATGGCTGGTACCTCCTCCCTCCTTCTCCCCCTCCTCCTCCCCCTTCCTCCCCCTCCCTTCTCTTTTTCCTCTTCTCCAACCAAGAAAGTGACCTCATAGCCAAATTCAACTGGTTAGTGAGGGCCGTATGATTTTTCCAAAGGGTAGCTGTATTTCTGAAAAAGGAAACCAGGTAATAGGTCATTCATTCCTTCCTTCATTCATTCATTGAGAGGCATTAGAGCATGGGCTCGGGAGTCAGACCACCTTTGGGTGTGCCCCTGCCCCACGGCTTGCTGCCTTTGGAACTCTGGGCCAGTGACTTCCCCATTGACCTCCGTTCCCTCATCTGGGGATGCAGGAGACAAGCACATAGGGGGCCCAGGGCACCGAGAGAGCTGGCACTTTCTCGACGGCACGAGGGAGCCTTTGGGTAGCCTCAGGCGGGGTGCCGATGTGGTCACGGGGGACAGGGAGCCGGGGAAGGAGAGCGGCAGTGAGGAGGCTGGCGCTGTCGCCCAGATGAACGGTGATGGGCCTGAGAGACGTGGAATAGAGACCCGAGAGGCCCCAGGGACAAGCTGGCTGTGACGTGTCAGAGAGAGGGCCAAGTGAGAAAACAGGAGGTCAGGAGAAGTCAGAATGGCGGGTACCTCTGGGCGGAGGAGGGGTACTGACTGGGATGGCACTCGAGGGAACTTCCTGGGTGCTGAGAAATTTCTGTGTCTCCATCTGGCTGGTAGTTACGGGGATGTCTACATAGGTAAAAAAAAAAAAAAAAAAAAAGGTTGAGCTGTGCATTTAAGATTTGTGCATTTGACTGCAGGAACATTGTACCTCTAAGTAAAATAAAATAAAATAAAACTCCAATGGCCAGGTCTCTGACTTGAACAGCTAAGCAGAGGGAGATGCCATTTACGGTGATGGGAAGCCTGGAAGAAATGCTGACCTGGGAGCAAAGGTCAGGAATTCAGTTTTGTGCTTAAGCAGTTGCTGAGCACGTAAGTTGTTATCAATGCATTCCTCAGTATAAACAATGCCGAGATGAACATCTCTGTGCCTTCAGATAAATTCCTGCAAGTGGAATTCCTGGATCGAAGTGTACAGGCGTGTCTGTAGGACTTGTGACTCATGTTGCTAACAAGGTTTTATCTATTGCCTTCCTGCCAGCATTTGTTCATTTGTTCTTTCCGTCACTGAGTGCCAGCTCTGTGCCAGGTGCTGTCCTGGGTCCTGGGGCCTCAGTGGCAAACGAGACGGGTCAGTGTCTGCCGCCCCCTCCCTGGAGCTCCCAGTCTGGTGAGGGGGGCAGTGTAGGAAGAGGGCCCTCTTGTTCAGGAGGGTTTATTCAGCCCTGAAGGGGTACAGATTGAACACACTTGCCCACAGCCTTAGCCGGAAATCAGGGACCAGCCGTTGTCAGTGATTTTTCTTCTACAGAGAAAGGTCTAGGAGACAGCTGCAGCCAACACAGCTCGAGAGGAAAAGAGCTCCAGAGGGGAAAAGCACTCCAGGAAAGGGAACAGAATGTGCAAAGGTCTGCCCTGAGGAGGACGTGGCAGGGGAACAGAGCCAGGGGAGAGGTTAGATCTTCATCCCAAGAGCAGTGGGGCCACAGGAGGGTTTTAAGCAGCTGAGGGACTTGGGTTTTTAAAGATGGCTCTGACTGCTGTAGGAGAAAGGATTGTGGAGCCAGGACGAGGCAGTTGAAAGCCCACTGGATAAGTTAGATGTTACTTTGTCCAGGGAATTTGCATTTAAGCCCCCCAACCTCGCCCTGGGGCTTAACAGTAGTTTATGCACAAAGGAAATATGGTTTTTAGTGGCAAAACCTCATGTGATCTCAGTTACACTGACAGAGCTTCACTCCCTAGACACGGAGAGATGGCCAAAATACACAGGAACATTTCTACAAGTTCCAGAACAATAGCTATTGTATCAATCCCTTTTTTGTACAAACCAAAGCAAATATTCCCACACAGGGACAGCTGTGTGTTTGTACAAGCAGAGGAAAAGGTCAGGAAGGACAGACACCCAGCCAGGAACCGTTCATCTCTGGGGAGAAGGACCAGAAAGGCAAGGAGGAGACCATCACTCCGGAATTTTCCGCATTTCTGTGCTGTTGCAATGCTAATCTTGGGCTCCTATTTCACACCTTCCAGCCTTGCGTTAACTTCCGGTTTAGAGGAAATATGGACGATGGAGGAAAAAGCTGAATGACAGCCAGAGGCAGCAAGAGACAAATCTAGAGGGTAGGGCTTTCCATGGAATGCCTGGCCCAGTCTCTCCATCGGTCACTGTCACAGAAAGAGGGGCACTAGCTTAGAACCGCAAGGACACACCGTCAGACCCGATGCATGGTCCTGGGCTGAATACCGCTGTGCATGAACCAGCTGTGAAGGACAATTTGGGGTTAACTGGGAAAATCTTAATAAAATCTTGTTTTAGATAATTTTCTGAGATGGAAATCACCAACCGATTAAAACAGGTCATAAAACAGCATATTTTGTTTTGTTCCCAGAATGAAATCACATTAAGATCATTGTCAGCTTCTCCTAAGAACAATAAACATTCTTCTCTAAAACCACAGCCGGTCATCATCCCGTAATCTATCTGGTCCTATGAGGTCTCTGTTGGGAAAAGGAAACTGTGAGGAGAGTGCGCACATGCTCACGCCTGGTGAAAGATCCAGAAGGCTCTGGCATTGGACCAGCGATGATGTCTGAGAGGCGGGCATGTGATGATTCTGTTTATTTTTGCTTGTTTATATTTTCTAATTTTCTTCATGCACATGTCCTATTTTTGTAAATTAAAAATATCTTTAAAAATACACATGCATTATTGGTGCTTTTTATTTTTAACTCTCAAGTCAAAAGAAGTGATAGATGGCAGCCCGAGACTCCTCACCTGCCTCTGTCAGACCCTTCACTCGGCTGCGCAGGGCCTTTCAAAACCTATGTGAGGTCTCGGGTGGCGGTGCGCCCCTGAGCCGGCGCCCTGGCTTCACCCCAGCGGCGCTGTGGGGCCAGTTGTGCGTGTCATTTGCTCTTGTCTCTGGCGTCCCACCTGCATTCCCCATGCGATTCCCCGGGTTCAGATCACCTGGTGCAGCCTGATTGCACCCATTGCAAAGGCGCTGGTGGTCACGAACACCCGGAGCTTCTGGCAGCCGGGGGAGTGGTCCCTGGCAAGGTGATTCCTGCTGCAGCCGAGCCGGCTTCGCGGGCTCTCAGAGCGCGGTTGGAGCACGTTGGACGACAGGACAGGGCCAGAGGTGGGACGGGAGGCCAGCAAGGCAAGCCGTAGAGCAGGTGCTCCACTGTCTTGGTGCTCCGAGTCGACCAGACTTGGGCTCAGGTCCCAGCTCCTCCACTCTCAAGTTGGAAGGGACCACCGGCAAGGCGTTTCAGATTCCCAAGCCTTGCTTTTCTCATCTTCCAAACCAGGGCGATGGCAGCTCAGCTCTCTGACAATGCCACCTCCCACCACCTCTCCTCTATAAAATGTGGGCCATGGTCCCCACCGGGCTGCTCTGAGGAGTGAATGAGGTGCTGTGTGTGCGTCCTTTCCTCTGGCACCGGCCGTTCAAGTTCTCGTAGGGACTATCGCACCGACTAGCAATTTTCATTCATTTTGGTTTAATTCAAAGTCTAGCTGCCCATGACAACTAAATTCAAGGCTTACTCCTTGATTAGATCTTGGATTTTAAAAAACCCAACGACCGGGGCTGGCCCCATGGTCGAGTAGTTAAGTTCACGCGCTCCGCTGCAGGCGGCCCAGTGTTTTGTTGGTTCAAACCCTGGGCGCGGACCTGGCACTGCTCATCAAACCACGCTGAGGCAGCGTCCCACATGCCACAACGAGAAGGACCCACAACGAAGAATATACAACTATGTACCGGGGGCTTTGGGGAGAAAAAGGAAAAAAAATAAAATCTAAAAAAACAAAAAAAACCCAATGACCTCTAAAGGACATTATTGGGATAATTGGGGAGATTTGAATGTGGACTGTGTAATAAATCGTGTAATTGTATTGAAATTAAATTGGGTAAGACAGCGGTACTGTGCTTGCCCAGGAGTGGCCCTTAACCTTAGGAGATGCTAGGTGAAGAGTTCACGGGTGAAGTTTAGTGATGTCTGCACAGTACTTTCAAAGAGGTTAGTCAAAGAGAGAGAGAGGAGGCCCAATGGGAAAGCAGCACCATTGGGTGCTTCCAGGTGAAGGATACATGGGTGTTCATCACAGTATTCTTTCTACTTTTCTGTAGGTTCAATTTTTTTTTTCCCAAAAATAAAATGCTATCAATTTTCTAAGAAAATTGAGTCTGGCTGTCTTGTTCCGTGAGGAACAGGGCTGGAACTTTTCTCCCCTTTTCTTCTCTTCCTCCTGTATTGCTCTCAGGATCCCCAGCTAAGGTAGGCTGCTGTGGGTTATACAGACGTCGTGGGCCAGTCTGGGAACCTCCCCACTTGTCTGAATTCTGTTCCCAGGGACAACTGCCAGGTGTCCCCACCCCATCCTTGCCGGGCTGGTCCAACCTGGATACTGGTTCAGGATCGTGTCGCTTTGGCCATTGCTGCCCACTGCCCTCCAGCCGACCCTCTGAGCAACGTCCTCAAGCAAAAGCCCACACTCTGAGCAGAACGGTCAATAACTCCACCTAATTTAGATGGATTTGACTAGACCACCTCCACTGAGTCTAGAGGTGGGTTGCTCAGAATTAGGAGGACGGTCACAGTGCCCTTTGAGACTCTGTTAAAACTACAGAACTTCTCCCATAAAAAACACACACACAGGGCTGGCCCCGTGGCCGAGTTGTTAAGTTCTCATGCTCCGCTGCAGGCGGCCCAGTGTTTCGTTGGTTTGAATCCTGGGCGCAGACATGGCACTGCTCATCAGACCACGCTGAGGCAGCGTCCCACATGCCACAACTAGAAGGATTCACAACGAAGAATATACAACTATGTACCGGGGGGCTTTAGGGAGAAAAAGGAAAAAAAAAGCACAACCACACACACACATTTTGCATGTCGTGTCAAGGAGCTGGTGGAAGGTGTGACATCCACCTGCTGGCCCCAGGTTAAAATCTGATGGGCTAGCAAAAATTGGAAACAACTTAAATGTCCATCAACTGGTAAATGGATAACAAAAGCAATATAACCTTAGAATGGAATGCTATTCAGCAATAAAAAGGAACTATCTAGAGACACATGCTATGACATGGATGAACCTCGAAAATATGCTCACAAGGGACCAGCCTGATGGTTAAGTTCACACGCTCTGCTTTGGCTACCTGGAGTTCACAGGTCTGCATCCCGGGTGTGGACCTACACACTGCTCATCAAGCCATGCTGTGGAGGCGTCCCATGTACAAACAGAGGAAGACTGGCACAGAAGGTAGCTCAGTGACAATCTTCCTCAAGCAAAGAGAGGAGGATTGGCAGCAGATGTTAGCTCAGGGCCAATCTTCCTCACACACACACAAATATGCTCAGGAGAAGAAACTGGACATAAGAAACCACATATTGTATGGTCTATTTTTATGAAATATCCAGAAAAGGCAAAACTACAAAGAGAGAAAGTAGATTAGTGGTTGCATGGGGTGGGGACAGGAACTGACAGTGAATATACACGAGGGATCATACTGGAGTGATGAAATGTTTTAAAACTGATTTATGGTGATGGTTGCATAACTTGGTAAATTTACTAAAAGTCACTAAATTGCACATACGAAAAGGATGAACTATGTGGTATGCAAATATGCCTCAATAGTGTTATTTTTAAATGTCACTGGGCTGGAACGTATTGACTAAAGGTTTTGGGTTTGTTTTTTTTTTTTCCCCAAAGACCCTTGTGTTGGAAATGCCAGCCCACTTCTAGCAGACACACAGGCCCCGTAACCAAACTCGCACCGTCTTCTCCCTGCCCTCGGCTCCTTTGCCCTCAGACCCCATCACGTGTTCGTCCCGCCCTGACTGGGCTGTCGTCCCTCAGGGGAGGGAGGGGTGTTGTCCCGTCTTGCTCACCGCTGTGTCCCAGGACCTACGAAGGGAAGCTGCTCTCTGAATACTTGTCCAACGAGTGAAAGAAGAAACGAATGGCGTCATCCCCCCTTGGGGAGGTGGCTGCCCTTTTACAGGATCATCAAATATCTGACCACTTTTTTCTCCCAGGGAAGGGAGCAAATATCTTTATCCCTCAGGAGAGCATTAAACTCTGCTTGTTGTGTTGCTGGTTTGAAACCTTGTCCTTGCTCCCTGGAACTGCTTGCTTTAGAGTGGTTTGGACGTTGGTGCGTGATGTTTGTATCACTTATCGAAGGCCGACTCTGTGCCGGGGGCCTCGCATGTGTAACCTCATTTAGCCCTTGTGACAGTTCTACGGACTGGGGACTATTATTATCCCCAGTTTGCATATCAGACAGCCAAGACCCAGACAGGTTAAGACAGTTGCCCAAGGTCACACAGCTGGTCAGAAGCGGAGCCAGGAGGTGAACCCAGGGCCTTTATGCCCAAGTCCAGGCATTTGAAGGTAAACACAGATCATTCTGTCCTCCCGAGGGGGCACACACCTCTGGGTTGTGCAACAGAGGGGAGCGGAATGACATGAGTCAGACGTAAGGGTGGGAGCGGAAGCTTCCTGAACCCCTTGTTGCCACCTGTTTCAATGCCTAGCAACTGCATCTTGGGTAATTTTGAGGACGAGAAAATAGGTGCTTTATCAACCCCAGGGAATGGCATTGCTCCTTCAGCGAGGGGTCCTTTCGTTGCCCCGGGGCTGTTTTTTACCTCTCCCTGCCTCTCGTGTCTCAGATACACTCTGCGCCTCTGCTTCTCTCTTGCAAAAACTGCTGCTTCCTCGGTTCAAGTCGGTGGGGCATCCAAGTCTCCCCATTTCCAACCCTGTGTGCTGGCGCCACCTGGTGGCAAGACTTGGGAGCACACCAGCCGCCCTCTGAGAAGCCCCGGGGTGAGGCAGGATTTGGGGAGACCAATGTCTTCCAGCCCTTCTCTCGTGGACAAAATAACAACAGTCTTCAGGGTTCAGATTCTCCAGAGGCGCTCAAGCTACCTCTCTGGATGCTGCCTTAACTGTTTTATTTAATTATAAACTATTTCATTAAAGGAAATAACGTAACCCCCCAGGTCTGACGGATGTTACATTTTGCTATATTTCCTTCGGCTCTCTGTAGCTTTAATAAAATGAGAGCTCTAAGCCCCATTCCTTTGGCCCTCCTCTCGAGAGTCATCTCCATGCAGAAGTTGGAAGTCGGAGTGTATCAATTTCTTGTTGTGTTTTTACTTCAACTACACATGTGTGTATCCATAAACAGTGTGTCGCATATGGGCATTTTAATATGTAAACAAATGGTGCACTGCACATATCCTTTTCTTACTTTTTCTTTTTCACTCAGCTCTGGCTTCCAAGATTTATAGACATGGATATACACAGTTCCAGTGCATCCATTTTTATCTTTTGTATAATATTCCACAGTGGGACTAAATAATGGTTTATCCATTCCCCTATTGACAGAAAATTAGGTTTGATCTCTATTTTTAATATTACAAGCAGTGTCTCCTTGTGCACATGTGTGGGTCCCTCCCGGACAGGCTTTGCACCCACCTTGGCATGAATGAGTTACAGGGGGGCAGACAGAAAGCGCCCGGGGTGGCCAGAGCCTGGGGCCCTCCGCTCCTCCAGCAGCTCCTCCGCTCACCCCGGTGGACGGTACCCAGACTCCTTCGCTTCATGTGCCACAACGTGATAAAGACTTGACAAGGGGAATTTCTGGGTTGCAGGGCACACACATCTTCAACTTCACCAGGTCTCTCCAGACCGGTGTTGTCTTCTACTTCAGCACACTAACTGACTTCAGGGGCTCTCGCGCCCCCAAGAGATCTGGGTGACTGCCATTTCCTGGTGGCTTAGGAACGGGGAGCATCCAGCCATCTATCCATTCCACAAATATTTAGTGACATCCGCTGTGCCGTGAGTTATACAGCCCTTGTCTCCGGCCCGGGAAGCTCACCAGGGCAGAATCCGGCTCCTTCCACAGCTCTTGACGACACACCCCCTTCCCCACCACACGTAAAGCACAGTCACGAGCCTGAAGGGCGCAAAAGAGAAGGGTCACCCTTGGCCTCTTTGCAAGGGCGTGATGGTTAATTTTACGTGTCCGTTTGATTGGGTCACAGGGCGCCCATGTATTTGGTAAAACATTATTTCTGGGTCCACCTGTGAGGGCGATTCTGGGCGGGATCAACACTTGAATCGGTGGACTGAGTAAGCAGACGCTCTCCCCGGCGTGGGTGGGCCTCGTGCGATCCGTTGAAGGTGTGAACAGAACGAAAGGCTGTTTTCAGGTGTGACATTGGACTTCTCCTGTCCTGGGACTCCTGTCGGTTTTCCTGGGTTTGGACTTCTCAGCTTCACCACCATCACGTGAGCCAATTCCTTAAAATAAATCTCTTATATATAAATATTCGTACATCTACAGCCTGTTGGTCTGTTTCTCTGGAGAACCCCAACTAAAACAAGCAAGGGAAGCCTCTGTTTTGCAGGTGAAGAAGTTGAGATGCACAGATGGTAAATAACGTGCCCAAGGAACTCACCATAAGAGTAGAAAGTGCCGGACCCAGGAAAGCTGCTTCAGCACCACCCCGGCTTTGTCTCACAGCATTTGCTGCCATCTGAAGTGATAACGGCAGCGGCAGCGCGTGGATCACCTGCTTATTGTCTCTCTACCGCAGCCCCGGGCGAGGAGGCCCCCTGTCTGTCTTGCTCGCTCTGACACAGTGCCGGCACATGGGCGGTGCTCAAAGAATGCTTGGTGAGTGAATGAGCAAACGACCTGAGGTGGTGAACCGGGGCTGAGCAGGCTAGCCGGGCAGAGTGAGGACGGGTGCAGACAAGGAGACTGCGCTGGAGGAGAGCGTGAGACAAGACTGCCCACTCTGTACATTCTCAGCTTTCGAGACGGCCCCACAGAGCAGTCCTCACACAGTTGCCTGTGCTAGCGGAGGGAGGGGCGTCATGGTGCTCAAAAGCCAGCACGTGACAGGGGGGTGCATATTGGGTCCCTTTGTGGAGGGCCCTTTCCTCATTCACCTGGTTTACACCATGGGATGCTGTCCCCACTCCAGGCCACAGATGTTTGGATGGAGGGGCACCTGATCCAGGCGGGGCTGATCCAATCCGTTCCCTGGGAGTCTGGAATTGGGGCTGAGAGAGCGAGGGGGGAGAAGAAGAAAGTGAGTGCAGGGTCTCTCTCTGGGTGCCTGGACCGGCTGCTGTTGCTCAATCTCCTGGCAGAAGCAGAAGCTGCTGCTGTGCAGAAAAGAATGGAGCAGATCCACAGAGGGAGGGGGATGAGAGGGGAGGAGGGAGAGAGGCGGGCACTGCGGTCCTGGCTTAAGTCCCTCCCTTGGCCCCTGGGCCCCCTGCATGTGGGGACTGTGAGACCCTCCTGGGCCTGATGATCCAGCTCCCTTTGCTGCTTAATCCAGCCCTGGTGTTTCCTTTAGCCTGAAACCTACCCTCCCTATGGATGCAGTTCAATAACCACCTTCTCCAACCTCGGATTTGGACCTCAGCGGTGCATGATCAATCTGGGCAGCAGATTTTTTCCCCTCCCCATGAAGTTTTGCTTATTAAGTGGGTTGGCAGTCCTCGAGCCCACACCCATCGGGAGGTCAAAGCGGGTGACTGGGTCCCGGGGGAGAAGTCAGTTTTGGGTTAAACATATTCTGCAGAGAACTCACGAGTGAACCACTGAGACTCATGGAAATAAATGACCTGAAGGTCACGCAACCTGCAGTGGTGTGGCTGGGCTCCAAGCCAGGTCAGTCTTTCCTGAGCCCAGCTCTTGGTGACCCATTTGTGATTGGTTTGGGGGCTGGAGGTGGCACTTGCTTAGGGAACAATAGTGAGAGACTGGAGTGGGGTGGATAAGCACAAAGAACAGGAAACTTCTCCAGGTTTTTCAACAGCGGCAGTAGCAATATCATCGGGGCGTTTTTCAACAATATTGTGTTTATGAAGAATTCTCCTTGGGGCAGCTGGTCAGCCTCAGGTGACATTGGTAGAGCTTGAAGGAAAGAAGCTTTGAGGGACTGTAAAGGTGCAATGGAAGAATATTTATCTGTGTCACCCCCACCGCCACACTGATCACCCCAGACTGCAATGCTGGGACTTGCTCCTACCTACCAGATAGGAGCCCTGGTGGGGGGGTGCCGAGTCTTTCTTACCCACTGGAAACCCCTAGTGGGGACAAGCACAGCGCCTGACACAGACGACGCCCTCCACCACTAGTGGATGGATGAGTGCCTTTCCAACTTGAGTAGAACAGACCATAGTGGTCCAGGCGTTCAAGGAGAGAACTTTCCAGAAATCTTACCTCCTACACCAACCGCCCCTTTCTACCTCCCAGGTTCCCATCCTGCTCTGCACACCTGTCTCACAGCACTCACATCCCACAGCGCGACCACATGTGGACTCATCTGTTCTGCCCGAGGCCTCTGCTAAGGTGCCTCTGTCACTCCTCAGCTCGGGTGACCCTCGGGCAACCCTGTAAGTCAGGGACGATTGTTCCAACCATTCCACGAATGGGGAGCCTGAGCCTGGACAGGTGGAGCACCTGCCTACAGTAATATCTGGGGTCATACTAGGGGCAGAATTTGAGTCCAGGCAGTTTGTCTAAGAGGCGGGAGGGAGACAGGCAGGTCAGTGGGGCAGGGGCTCAGGTGGGGCCTGAGTCTCCATCCCAGTTCCACCACTGTCTACTCGTGTGGTAAGTTCCTTGGGCACATTATTTAACCTCTTTGGATCTCAACTTCTTTTCCCGAAATTGGGGATTTCTACTGCTGCTTCACAAGGGCCACTTTAGAACTAAATGAGAAAATGACTGTGGCACACCCAGAACCTGGCACTCAGCAAGCATGTAATAAATGAAATAATATAGATTAATGTCATTTTTAAAAACATGTACGAGCTAGCCCTGATGGCCTAGTGGTTAAAGTTCGGTGACATCACTTCTTCAGTGGCCAGGGTTTGTTTCCCAGAATCGGAACCACATCACCCGCCTGTCAGTAGACACGCTGTGGCAGCGGTTCACACAGAAGAACTAGAAGGACCTACAACGAGGATGTACAACCATGCCCTGGGGCTTTGGGGAGGGGAAAAGAGAGGAAGACTGGCAACAGATGTTAGCTCAGGGCAAATCCTTGTCTAAACACACACAAAAAAGTTACTGTTAAAAAACCACGTCATATTCTATAAAAAGCATATGAATCTGCAGCGTTAGAAAGCAAATCTGTGGTTGATGGGAGGGAGCATGAGGGGAGAGAAGAGAGGGAAAGATGACAAAATGGCAAGAGGAGACTTTTGGGGGTGAAGGATGTGTTTGCTATCTGGATCGTGGTGATGGTTTTGTGGGTGTACACACACATCGAAACTTACCACACTGTACACTTTAAATATATGCAGCTTGTTATCCATCAACTTTACCTCAGCAAAGCTGTTTGAAAGCCTATGGAATATTCCATAGCTATTAAGATTTCATAGAAATAGGGGCTGGCCCCGTGGCCGAGTGGTTAAGTTCTCTTGCTCTGCCGCAGGCGGCCCAGTGTTTCATTGGTTCGAATCCTGGGCGCGGACATGGCACTGCTCATCAAACCACGCTGAGGCAGCATCCCACATGCCACAACTGGAAGGACCCACAACGAAGAATATACAACTATGTACCGGGGGGCTTTGGGGAGAAAAAGGAAAAAATAAAATCTTAAAAAAAAAAAAGATTTCATAGAAATAAATCGTGTATCATCGTATGCAAGATAACTAGAAAGGAGAACACCAAACACCAGGGACCCCAGGAGAGCCCCTCTCTGCAATAAGGACACTGCTAAAACTTGGATGAGAGCCGGGCATGTATACAGTTGGCATTTTAAATAACCTAGGTTTTTGCACTTTTCATGTTGTCATTACTTTTTGTGACCCTCCGAAGGTGACAGAGGTAGTAAACGAGAGTCGGGGGTGGAACCCACGTTTCTGAGTCCCGGCCGGCAGCTCACCGGCGCCCTCTGGTGCCCCCCTCGGCGCGAGCAGGTCTCCCTGTCGGTCCGCGTGGGGCCGCCTCCCCTTGCGGGAATCCGAGGCTCCCGGGGAGACGGGCGCGGACCAGGGGGCGCTGTCTCTGGTCCTGAAAATCCCAGCCGGCCGCCAACCCGACGGGCGGAGTCCCGGCTACCGCAGGAGCGCCCGTTCAGGGCTTTCTCGGTTGCTCTTTCAAGTTACGACGGCTTAAGGAGTCAAGCTGGTGGTTTTGAACGTTTTTGATTAACATCTTAAACATCGCAGGCAATGCTCCAAGAGAGCGATGACAGAAAGAGCAAAGGGGAATGGACGACGTAAGGACCAGGGGCGTGGAGAAGAGGCCAGCCTTCCAGCCACAGGGATGCAAGATGGCAGCCACCACTGGCTCGGGCAATTGATGCAAACCGAACAATCAGCCTTAAAACAGAATGTGGATCTAAATACCCCGAAACACTCCCCTTTGCGAGATTTGCAACAAAAATGAATATGAATGGAGTTAGCTCTAATGCAGGGGTCACCCAAGAGCCACCTCAGTGCGAACAAAATGGCAGAACCTGTGTAGCATTGCAGTTGTCCCACAAGAGCTTCAGCGCCCAATGAGGTGTACAGAAAGCAGGAAACTCCCTCAGCCGCCAGAAGGACAGTATGGCAGCAATTAATAAGGATGAAAGCACAGGCTCGCCACCGCCCTCCCCCCAGTTCCGATTTAAGCAGTCTGCATTTTTCACAGTAGGAAATTCTCTAGACAGGTCTTGCAGATCTCAGAGTACTGGCAGTTCCCATTCAAAGGCAATTTCTCTTAAGATACTGTAAATGATACTAATTTTTTGTCAATGTGAAGTATGCTATTCTATAAAATTTTTAAAATTTTCTTAAAAGAGAGGGAATGGAGCACAAAGCAGTGTGAGGATCATTCTGTAGTCCACTCCCGGGGCTCGGATGGCAAGGGGTCACCCAGAGAGCTCCTTGTGAGGGGTTTTGAGGCCCTTTACCCTTGTGGCCATCTCCCCACCCTCCATGGGTTCCAGTGGCCAACTTCAAGATAAACGACCAAAAGACACATCAGGAAGTATCCGCTCTTTTATGGGAACAACATGTCATAGAAATATACAGAATAACATGAACTGGGGGCTGCCCACACGCAACATCCCTGCCCATAACTAGTTGGTCCAAGGTCAGGACACCTGACCCAGGTTGGGCCAATCAGGTCGTCTCTCCACGGAGGCCCTGCCATTGAGGCCTACACACCTCACCCCTGGGATCCTCCCTCCCAAGCCGTGGTCACTTAGCACGTTCAACATTTCCATGGGCCGCCCTATATTCTTCTGTGAAGCCCTCGTCCGAGCCACTCAGTGTAGCCTCTACTGTTTGGAAGCAAAGAACCTCAACTGACAGTGCAATTGGCAACTGGGAGAGGGGGAGGCAGGCCACTGAAGCTTAGGGAAGTGGGGGGATTTGGAATTGACTACTGAGCCCGTGGAGAGAACTGCAGGAGACACTACTTTCCCACCCTCCATCTTCCAGGAGAGCAGAGGGTCAGAACCCATGGTGACAAAACAGAGGAGTAAATGTCACCCAGAACCGCCTTGGGACCACACGCCCACCGAGGGGGATGAGCTCCAGGACTCTGAGAAGCTGAGGCCCAGACCGCCCTCTCTGCCACCACCACCAGGGTAGGGCAGTGGGTCCTAACGAAGCTGGACAGCCAAAAGATATGTGCAAACTTCACCATCCTGCCTCAGAGACTCCCAAGCCTTTCTGTGAAGAATTGTCTGGAAAAGTCTACTGCATGCAAAGGGCCAAGACCTCTGGGAAATAAATTCAGAGACTGATTACATGGATGCTGAACTCCATCATGGTTTAATTCCATTTTTCCAGGTCCTTCCTAGAGAAAAAGCAAGATGTGGACAACTGGATAGAGGATATTGGGGGGCGGGGAGAGATCTGGAGGAAACGGCAGACCGGAACTCCAAACCCTCAGAGATGCCCCCACAGCTGTGCCTCCCCACAGAGCACAGTTCTGTATCCCCCAGGCCGAGGCTCACCCATATCTTCCATTCAGCCTCAGCACCACCCTGGTGGAGGGCAAAATGTGGGATCTGAGAAGGAAAGAGGAGCTCCCTCCAGAAGGAAATGTGGGAATCCACTATGTTACATAATCAGGCAATCTAGGGGGATGTGAGAGCTATAGACTTTGAAGGTTATCTGACCAAGTGGGGCATGGGGAATTGAGGCTGTGCGGACACGCAGGAGACTGCGTTCAGGGGCCAGCTTGGGAGACCAGGCAGCCGGGGGTCAGGATGCTTTGGGGCCTGATTAATGCAAACCTGGACCCAACACAGACCTTGTCACGTGACATCAAAGGGCATAAGTAGGGCGGGAGGCTCACTCTGCAGGCAGCGGACCCTCGGGTACCACAGGCTTTCCAAGGAGAGCACAGCATGAATAATGCAAAGAGAATCAATTCCCGGGTCCTCACTTGCTCTGCTCTCCTGCCTAAGATTGATCTGCCTCCTTTCTCAACTTGCCTTCCCTCACTCTGCAGAAGAAAGGCCCCGCTCTTGGGCACCTCAGCTCTGACACCAGGTGAGGGATCGAAGCCGAGGGCGTCAGCAAAGTCGCCCTCAATCAAGGCCCCTACTGAGAGATGTGCTATTTATCAAAAGATTTAAAAACATATTTATGCTATTTTGGCAAATTCAGAGGCTTATTCTTATAGAAACTTTTAAAAAAACTTTTACCTTTTAATTGTGGTAAAATACACGTAACATAGAGTTTGCCATCTTAGCCATGTCTAAGTGTATCGTTCAGTAGTGTTAAGTACATTCAGGTTGTCCTGCATCCAATTTCCAAAACTCTTTTCCTCTTGCAAAACTGAAACTCTATACCCACCAAACAACTCCCCTCCCTCGTGCTCAGCCCCTGGCAACCAGCATTCTGCCGTCTGCTCCCAGGAATTTGATTACTCTATGTGCCTCGTATAAGTGGAATCATATAACATGTTTCTTTTTGTGACTGCCTCATGTCACTTAGCATAATGTTTATGGGACCTTTGCATTCACTTTAAAATTTCAGTATATATTTCTACTTTTGTTGCAGACACATGACAGGTGATCAGTAAAAGACTGTTTTATCACTTTAAATATTTATTTTCATGGAAATAGAATAGATAGTTTATCCACTTCACATAATCACATTCAGTCATTTGAGCATTTCTGCCCATCAAATGCAATTTACACACTTTCACAAACCAATTTCAGTTTAGAAGAATGAAAGCTTGTGGGATTATGATTTTTACAATATCATTGATGGTCAGACAGTAGCACATATAAAACTACTTTTTTTAAACAAAAGAAACCTTTAATTTTAGAATAGATTTTGATTTACAGAAAATTTGCAAAGATAGTACAGAGAGTTTTCATATAGCCCACCAGCAGTGTTCCCCATCATTAACATCCTAATGCCAGGGGCTCCGCCCTCATGACCTAGTCACTTCCCGAAGGCCCCACCTGCTAGTGCCATCCCATCCGGGGTTAGGTCAGCATACGAATTTGGGGGGATGAGAACACTCAGTCCATCTCAGCATCTCTGGCCCCAGATCAGAGCCCACCCTCTCGCAGAGTGTTCTATCCTTGAATGGTAACCACATATTTATTAAGCGCCTACTGTGCACCTGGCACAGCTCCATGAATTAGAGATAGGGAGTACAATCGACAAGGCCCCTGTCCTCCTGGTGCTCTCAGGCCAGCGGGAGAGACGGTCGATAGATGAGGACACAAACAGGGCGACAGGAGAGTAGGTGACTGCAGGTGGGAGCGGGGTTACATTAGATAGGGCAGGTGGGCTTGGGGCTGAAAGTTCTTAGCCAGGTGAGACTCTGAAGCAAGAGTCCAGCCAGGAGAATGAGATGTGCAAGGCAGGAGAGAGAAGGGAGCTGTGGGGCTGAGAATGAGGGAGGATGTGGGATGGGAAAAGGTCTGAGAGGAAGGCAGGGCACATCGCATGCGACTTTGAGGTCAGCGTCAAGAGGGTGGATTTTTTTCCTAAGGGCTTTTGGAAGCCACTGACAGGTTCAAAGCAGGAGTGACATGATCTGGTTTGTTGTGAAAAGACCACCTGTCTCTGTCAGGGGGAAAATGGATCAGAGATGACAAGGGTGGGTGCAGGGGACCCCATAGGGGGCTACTGTGGTCATCCGTGTTGGTGCTTGGATTGTGGGGGAGGCCAAGGAGATGGAGACGACTGCTGAAGAGTTTTTGGATATGAAAATGTATGGGGCCAGCAACCTGTTGATGGATTAGAAGTGGAGGCTGGGGAAAAGAATCCAGGACAACCTCTAGGTTTGGGACTAAGCAACTGGTGGAAGATGGCTCCACTTCCTGAGGGAGGGACCACGGCAGGTGGGACATATTGGAGAAAACAATCGAGACTTCCATTTTGACCAAGTGGATGCTGAGATGTCTGGTGAAGAGCCAAGTGGAGACATCCCGTGTGCAGCCAGAGGCAGCGTCTGGAGGGAGAAAGTTGGGGTTCCTCTTACCCAGGGAGAGGGAATAAAGAGAGAAAGGGTCTAGAACTGAGGCTCGGGGCCATTCGGGACTGTGGAGTGGGGAGACAGAGAAGATGTGGCGACCAAGAGGGAGAGGAAGTCTGGAGAGGAAGGAGCCACCCTCTGGAAGGAGCCATCTAGCCAGGGGACTGTTTTTTGCTCACACATCCCTTTTGTGCATTTTTAGATTGACACTGAAACTTTTCATAAGTGTAAATGGTTGCAAAAGACGCAATTTCCATCTATTGTAAGTATCAATATTATAACATTGCTACATTGCTCTTCTAGTCATGCTCAATGGAATCTGAATGTTACAGCAATTTTACCTGCCATCAGCCATTTATAAGATGCATGAACAAGTGGGGTATTTACGATCATTTCTTGTACTTGAACCCATATTTCCATTCTGCTCCCCTATCAGATATCATCTTAATGAAACATATTTTTTGCCTAGCAGTCTTTTATTGATCATTCCATCTTATTTCTCTGCAACAAAGATACGTATATACTACAAATTAAAATTTAATATAAAAATTTTTCCGGTGACCACAAAGCTCTAAGTGTCAAAACATCTCTTTCGGATCATTGTTAGTACACAACTGGTCAAAACAATAGAAATGTGTTACAAATTTTTTATAAATAATTATCAAACAAAGAATTAAAATTTTATGGCAAATGTATCTCTTAATGAGACGGAGGGGTTCTCTTTTTCTTTTCCGTTTGCTTCATGTACCCACAGGGGGAAACTGCTGAGTGGCTTTTCTTCTTCCCAGGGGGCCAGAGGCGAGGACGGGGAGGGAAGACAGGAGCTCCGGAGGAGGCTGGGGCCGCTGAGGCCTTGCTTGGGGGGAAAGAGGGAAGAGGCTGAGATGCTGGCATGGGGAGCCTCGGAGTGACCTCAGAGTGACCAACCCTCACACGACCTTGGAGAGTCTGCACCTGTCTCCGGGGGTCACACACCCAGGCTGAAGACGGCTGACCTAGGACAGGGAAAGGCCCACAACAAGGGCTGCGCCCCCAACACACAAAAAAGTTGGGACTCAGCACCTGTCCCAGGGCCATCTGACAAACTGTCCCCCTGAAGGTCCCTGTGGGCAGGCTGCCAGCCGGCGTTATCTAATCTAACCAGTTCTCCTGCTGGCTCTGAGGACAGAGGCTGCTTGGCATGCAGGTGGCCAAGCCCAGGACGTTCCTTGGGGGGCAGTCATAAGAAGCGAGAGAGCGGCTCTGCAGCCCCCAGGGCCTCTGCAGCATGAGGGGATGGGAACAGAGAACAGGAGGTTGGGATCATAAAAGTCACAGAACCTGGTTCATTCTCTTTCTTTCTGCTAAGTGGCTCTGGACAATGTGACATTACCTCTCTGGAACTGTTTCCCCATCTGTAAAATGAAGATCACAACAGTCCCTTCTCTCTCTTTTTTTTTCGGCAAGGAAGATTGGCCCTGAGCTAACATCTGTTGCCAATCTTCCTCTTTTTGCTTGAGGAAGATTGTTGCTGAGCTAACATCTGTGTCCACCTTCCCCTACTTTGTATGTGGGACGCCAACACAGCATGGCTCGATGAGTGGTGCATAGGTCCATGCCAGGGATTTGAACTGGCGAACCCCGGGCTGCTGAAGGGAGCGTGCGAAGCGAACCACTACGCCACCGGGCTGGCCCCGACAGTCCCTTCTTTTTGAAGTTATTGGGGCACCAGTGAGCTGACGCATGCAGAGCCCCCAGCACTACAGACAGTGGGAAGGACAGGAAGACCATTTCCCGGGACTGTCGCCTCTTTTGACCCTCTCCACAACCCTGTGGAGCTCACAAGTCAGGAGAGGCTGTTTAGGCCACTGGTGTTTGCAAGGAAATGTTCGTGATCTTGAAGGACTGTGTGCAGTGCTGGAAGGACTCAGCGGTGTTTCGATCTGGACTCACAAGGCTCAGTAACCGGCATTTCTGACTCTGATGATAACACTGCATACACACGGTATATTTTGCAAGGAACAAGGGGATTGGGATCTGAGCAGTGGAAGTGCACAGGAGTCTCCACCATCCCCTGCCCTCTGCCTGCTCCTTCTCCATAGTGCTTCCGCCTCCCCAACCCCAGTCCACCCCTCCTCTCATTTTCATTCCAGAATAACTCTCAAATTCCTTTCCCTCCCTCCCACCGCCTCTGCTCCAGCTCAGGCCACCGCCTTCTCTCTCCTCGAACACTGCTCCAGCCTTGGACCCAGTCTCCCTACCACAGTCTTGGCCCCTCCAACCTCAGGACAGGGCCAGAGTGGTCTGAACAACCCCTGCCGAGCCGTCCTAGGGCCCCCTTCTGGCCCCAGGATAGCCCTCTCTCTAGCATGGCTCCAAAGGCCCTGATGGTTTGGCCCCATCTGCCACTCAGTCGCCCCTGTCGTCACACTCCAGCCACCGAGCCACATGGGGCTCCCGGTGTGCCCGGCTCACCCCCAGTCCATTGAACAAACTCACCCCGCCTGGAGCGTTCGGCCTGACCACTTTCGCCATTCCTCTCTTTGCTTGCCCCAGTCCTCTTGGGTCATATTTACTCCTTCTTCAGGTCAAAACTGAGATATGGAGGAGGAGAGCCTCCCGTCCTGTAGGTTGGGTGAGGTGCCTCCTCTGTGCGTCCCACTTCACAGCACTGACCACGCTGGACTTAACCTGTCTGCTTGCCCATCTGCCTCCCAGAGCTCTGTGAAGGCATGGGCTCTGTCTGTCCTTTTTCCTGCTGTATCCCCAGCATATAACACTGGATCCGCCACAGCCAGTGTTCATTAAATATTTGTTGATAGATTGGCTGATGGATGAAGCCAGTTTCTGCAAAGGCTGAGCCAAGGTTACCTGAACCACTGTAACTGCCTCCTCACTGAACCTAGCAGCCAGCGTGATCTCTGATCTGACCATGTCGCTCCCCGTGTAAAACCTTCTGTGGCTCCCTGTTACCCACCAGAACAGAGGCTAAACTCCTTACAGAGCTTGCAAGCCTTCCCCTTGCAGTCTCGGCCTAGCTCTGCAATCTCATTCTCACCAGCCTGCACCTAGTATGTGAAATACTTTTCATGAGGATCAAGGCTGTCCCAGGGAGAGAAGCCTAAGGCGTCCTGCCCTACACACTGATCTGTATCATCCTCCGGGAAGCACAGGTCGTCCTGACCTGATTCAACTTGATTCCTTTCCAGTTATAGGACCACCCAATAACCAGACCCCACCTGCACTGACCCCAGTTTAACGATTTTTTTCATGATCTTTCTTTTGTCTTGTAAAGAAATAACTCACAAACCCATGCCTTGTAAATTTAGCCCTCCCCTCGACTCATTGCAGCCCTTCACTGCCCGTGGGTCCTGTCCCCACGCCTGCAGCTCTTCACTGCCTATGGGTCCTGCTCTTCACTGCCCATGGGTCCTGTCCCCATGCTATTCTCTGAATAAAGGGGCACTACTACCTGACCTTGAGAGTCCGAGAAATCTTTCTTTCGACTCCTCGGCTCACCGAGCCTGCATCACTTTCAGTTCCCTAAACTGTACCTTCTGCATATTCCGTTCTCTGCATAGAACACTCTACTCGTCACTTTTTGCTTGGCTAACTCCTTTAATCTTCAGTGTAGACAAAAGCCTTCCCTGCTCCACGGCCCCTGCACTCCTCCGACCGCTCAGTAGCGGCCTTTGCCGCTGTCTGCTCTCCCCACGGCCTGGGAGCTGGTGAGGGCAGGGGCCGCCTCCTCTCCTTCACTGCTGTCCTCCCAGCCCCCAGTAAGGGCCCTGCCTTGGAGCGCACTGCGTGAAAGAAAGGAGTCCTGGGCTCTACTTTGCACTCCAGGACACGTCTGCCTAGGTGTATCCCCAGGGCTCAGCCTGGGCTGGGCGCGCAGAGGGCTCAGCAAGTTTCAGGAAGGCAGGCAGGTGGGTAGACATGAGAAACGCTCATTATAGCCCCGGGGGAAGTGAGAGGAACGACCACAAAGCAAGGCGCAGGGCCTCTGAGAGGCTCTTAAGAAAACAAAACCGTAAAAGCTAGACGTGGCGTTCAACTGAAGCTAACGGTCCCTGGAAGGCCTTTCGTGCCACTCACAAAGATGGCGGCACAGAGACACGCCCCTTACCAACATGGCCGCCCCAAGCAGTCGGCGGGCCTGCGGGGCGGAAGTGACGCACGAACCGGAAGTCCGTCTGATGCCGGCGCCCAGCGTAGCCGCGGTGGCGGGGTGGGAGAGGGGGATGCGGCGGGCGCGGCGGCTGGTGGCTGCGGCCGTGTTGCGGCTGCTGCTGGCGGCCCACGTGGCGGCGGCGTTCGATCCCGTCAGCGTGGGCCTCGTCATCGGGGCGGCTTCGGCGCTCACCGGCTACCTGTCCTACACGGACCTGTACTGCCGCTTCGCCGAGTGCTGCCGCGAGGAGCAGCGGCTCAACGCGTCGGGTACGCGGGTCGGGCGGGAGGGAGGACGGGTGGGGCCTCGGTCCGGACTCCAGCCCTGGAACCCGTGCCTTCTGAGACAGACTCTCCAGATCGTGGGGTTCTGACCCGCTTCCTTCCTAAACGTTCGGATTCCTTGGGATTAGAGTTAAGAAGAAACTGAAAGCAGCGTGGCCGGCCCTTCCGCGCCCCGCCACCCCTATTAAGTAGTGTTCAGATGTGCAGCGTCTGCCCACAAAGCCCACATTTGGCTTTTGGTTGTCTTACGAGCCAGCAGGGGTGACTGGGCACGTAGCATGCAGCTCCCTCTCCCCATCCCAGAGGGGGCTGATGCCTGGATGAACGAACACGTTTAGCTTCCTTGTCAGACACGAGTGTTAAGGAGCACATCCACCTAGTGCGTCTCCTTGGAATTGGCATCCTGTGCCTCTGCAACCCGGGGTTTGGCCGAGACCCCGCGGGACCACTTGCTAATCTGTGCCTCTCCCTTTGGCCAGCTGGGGAAGGTGCTGCTTTTCTGGTGCGTGTGTAATGTGTATTTTTCTCTCTGTTCTCGGGCTGGCTCCTGCAGCCCTCAAGCTAGATTTGGAGGAGAAGCTGTTTGGGCAACATCTGGCCACAGAGGTGATTCTCAAGGCTCTGACTGGCTTCAAGAACAACAAAAATCCCAAGAAACCGCTGACTCTTTCCTTACACGGCTGGGCTGGCACGGGAAAGAATTTTGTCAGCCAGATTGTGGCTGAAAATCTTCACTCGAAAGGCCTGAAGAGTAAATTTGTCCACCTGTTTGTGTCGACTCTGCACTTCCCTCACGAGCAGCAGATAAAACTGTACCAGGCAAGGGAATCCCGTTATCCCATCCACGGGCCACTCCGACGGGTCTACTGGTCTGGGCAACCTGCTCCCTAATTCTGGCTTCTGCTGCTTTTCCTTGCACTGCGCTAGCCTCAGGCCCTGCTGGGTTAAGGCACTAACCACCCCTCCCCCATCCCCCCCAATCCTTTGCTATTTACACAGCTCACCTACAACTTTTTTCTCCCTTGATTCCAACATAATACAGAGGGCTAGGTGATGTTATTTCCATTAAAAGATGGAGCCAAGAGCGGTGAGGTGACTTGCCCCTGACAGTCTGTGACCTTGTGGCAAATCAGAAACTTGAACCCAAATCTCCTAACTCCCAGTTGGCAGGGTAGCGGCGTTCTGCAGTGAGTAAGCGTGTTCAGCATCCCCATCACAGCCCTTGGCTGAGTGGAGCGTCATAAATGATTTGCTCCGACATGCCTTCAGTAAAGCTCCCACCTGTGCTTCGGCTTTGCCTCTGCATTTAGCAACATGGACTAGTGGGGTTTTTTCCTCGGTAGCTTGTATTCCCTTTCTTCCTCCCATCCTTCAAATCCTGGGCATGGCTCGCTTTCTTCAAATGAAAGCCTCAGAGAACTGAGTCTTAAGACCGTTTCTCCTTTTGAGATATTCTTCTCACGTTTAATTTATATCCAGTTGTCTAGTAGGGTCTTATTTAAATGATGGTTGTCCTTGTAAGGATGATATTCTTACTGTTAGGCGGGGACTGAAATAAGAAATAGAAACTTAACTGAACAAGGAAGTGAAAGTGGGTCTTTGCCGCACAAACTGTAAGATGGGGAAGATGGCCAAAAAGAAAGAAGGATTTCCTTGTTTTCCAAATTGTTTCATAAATCTCTAGAAATATAGTCAGATAGGTTGGGGGTGCCTCTGGAGCAGGTCATGGAGCTGCCGGAGCCTTTCACATTTGGGGGTTTAGGGCTTGTTGCCTGGGTCTCTGTTTATTTGTTTCAAGAAAGCATAGAAACAGCGCTTTTCATAAAATGTCACCGAGGTCAGCCCCTTTGCTCATGGCACCAGTAAAAGGCACTGGTGTCGGGCACTGTGCCAGTCATACTCTAGTTTCTCATTCTTCATGTCTGGTTAAATTAACTTGAGATTTCCACCCACAGTGACACGAAAATTATGGGTTGGTTAACAATGAAATGATAAATATTCACGTATCTTTTACCTCTTACACCTTTAAAAAGTCACATTTAGCACATCCCTTGAGTTAGGAGAAAGCTTCTTGGCATTTCAGCGCCTGTCTCTGCCTGTGTCCTGTTTTGTAAAGTGCTGGAAAAGCTGCTAGCCGGCAAGCGGAGGTTAGGACGCGGTTTCTGCGAGTTCTCGTTAAACCCCGGAGTGCTCTGATGTTTCGTCTCTCAGAGCGCCAGCCACGGTGTAGCTGCTGCTCCCTTGGCACATCCTGTGAGCCTCTGCATCCTATGTCTTCTTTTCTGCTTGGTCTAGGACCAGTTACAGAAGTGGATTCGGGGTAACGTGAGTGCGTGTGCGAGCTCCCTGTTCATATTTGACGAGATGGATAAATTGCACCCCGGGGTCATCGACGCCATCAAGCCATTCCTGGACTACTATGAGCAGGTGGATGGCGTGTCTTATCGGAAGGCCATCTTCATCTTTCTCAGGTCAGCGGGAGGCGGTTTCTCGGGGACACACAAGCCCTTCCTTCTCCCAGTGCTAGAGTGAGGGCCTGGTGACCACCAGCGTTTGGTTTCCTGGGGACAAAGTGCCAGCCTGGCAAAGGGACTTGCTGACTTTTCCTTTTGCGTTGCCAGATCGGCATGGCACAGAGTGTGGGCAGGAGAAAACAAATCAGAGAAATAATTGCTGATAACAGGCAATCTCGTTACCTGCACTTGTTGTCTCTAAAGGTTATAAAAAGTCACAGCGTTAGGCAGCAAGTTCTGAAAAAGCCGATTTTAAGCTTCTTGAGGGCGGACACTGCTTTTTCTCTGTCTAGTAGCACTTCGTAAATATTCCTTGGGTAAGAATAAACCTGAGAGCAGGAATGTTGCCTGATTAGACACAGAAGTCTTCAGGTGTGATTTTAATCTTTGTTTCTTTGGCCAACTCAGCAACGCAGGTGGGGACCTCATCACGAAGACAGCCCTTGACTTTTGGCGAGCGGGAAGAAAGAGGGAGGACATTGAGCTGAAGGACGTGGAGCATGTGCTGTCCGTGGGAGTCTTCAATAATAAGCACAGTGAGTCTCCCAGGCTGAGGAGCCCCTTAACCCTGCCAGCAGAGTCTCCTTTCTTGAAGCCTTTCACCAAGCCACAGAACCCGCTTGCCTCTGTGGCTTTGCTGAAGTAGGGACTTTTTCTAGGGCATTCCATCCTAGAAGCCAGTTAGTTGGCAGGGCTGGCCAGCCGATGCTTACATTCAGCTTGTGGCACGCTGGACCAAAGAATCTCGTGGGGTAAAGACAGAAAGAATGTACTGTGGGTCGGGATCAAAACGGGCCCTGTGGGAGCAGTGACATTGACGGGCAGGAAACCCTGCTGTGTCTTGTTTCGCAGGTGGCCTGTGGCACAGCAGCCTGATCGACAGAAACCTCATCGATTACTTTATCCCCTTCCTGCCCCTGGAGTACAGACACGTGAAGATGTGCGTGAGGGCAGAGATGAGGGCCCGCGGTTCTGCCATAGATGAAGACATTGTCACCATGGTGGCAGAGGAAATGACGTTTTTCCCCAAAGACGAGAAAATCTACTCAGACAAGGGCTGCAAGACAGTGCAGTCACGGCTGGATTTTCATGAAGCTCCTAACGGTGCAGGGTAGGAGACCGCTGCAAGCTCAGCAGGCTAGTGGCCTCGCCTTTCGGAAGCACTATGACGCCCCCTTTGGGGTTTGCACATTTGCACCTGTGGACTTTTGGGATCTAGAAGTTTCTAAGAGTTGATTTTTGGAGAGAGGCTAATTTATTGAGTGTACTTGTCATTTTGCAAGGTGACAGCAATCCAACTGTTAACTGTGGTTAAGGTGAACGTCGAACATCCCCCCCACGCTTACTGACCTCGAGGGAATGGCCTTGGACACCGCCGTGCGGTGAGACTGGGACTGTTTCTGACCCCTGGGGACCCTCAGGAGCTGCGGTTATAATCGCAGGAGTCCGAGGGCCCTGCTGCAGTCTGTGGGGCATCAGGTTTTCACCTGCTGGAAGCAGTCATCTGCTCTCTTTCTTTACACAGCGTTCCCTGAGTTGAAGTATTTTCAGTTAAAATCGGTACCGTCAGGCGCAGCGTCCAGTGGGGACGTGGGCCTGCACAGCGAGCGCTCTGACCGGTCAGCCGTCTGCGTGGGTGGGGAGCTCATCCGAGGCCTCGCAGGAGACCAGCGCACACAGCAGCTGTCTGTCTGTCCGTCGCTCTGGCCGCTGATGACAGCCCTAGTCGTGGAATTCCTTTGCCCGTCTCTCGCTTGGTGTCGATCCAGCCTTCCTTGATCCACTTCTGCTCCTGAACTTCCGTCACCACTAGATTGCCCCCACCCGCGACATCACTAGAGTGGAGTCAGAATGGGACCGTTGGCTTTGCGTTTGAGTCCTTGGTGCCCATGGTGAAATGTTTGTCTGCTACAGTTTGTAGGCGAGTCCGCCTCCCACTTTACTCCCCAGACCGCGTGAAATCCACGGCACGTGGCCATTCTCCGCGGACGACACTGCCCATGCTGAGGGGTCAGCTTGCAGTTCTGCATTGCCAAGGAGGTGGAAGTGTCGCACGCTAGAAATGCTGGCGCTTTCAAGGATATGTGTATTTTTTATAATGTTTTTACTTCTGAATCTTAAAGAATAGAAAATACAGGCTGTTGTTTATTTTAAAATATGAGAGGGACACAGAATGGAATAATTCCTATTCCTTTATCAGGTATTCTTAAAACAAATGGTCTGAATTTTTATAGTTAAATGCGTGGTAAGATATGGTCACAACTGTACATCCAGCGAGGTCAGTCTGAAGTTGTGGCTGGTCCTGGATGTCATCTGATAATGACACCCTACATGGCAGTGCCAGCCTGGTCTCCCCTGGTCATTGGGAAATCAGAGTTAGATTCCAGCCAGGGTGAATGGTTCTGTGTCTATCCCGTAGTCGCAGTGCAGACTGCAGACGTGTAATGAGAACGACGGGCAGCCTTTTTGTACGGTTGTGCACCGCTGAATGACATCACCGTCGATGGCTGACCGCATATGTGATGGTGGTCCCCTAAGATTCGTACCATACAGCCTAGGTATGTAGTAGGCTATACCATCTAGGTTTATGTAAGTTACCCTACGATGTTTGCACAACGACGAAATTGCTCAGAACACGTCCCCGTCATTAAGTGACGCATGACTGTATGAGATGTGGTAAATGTTTTTACGATGTGGGAGTGCCTTATAAGAGGAGCACACTTAGTCTTTTAAAAATGCCACAGTGAGGCTTCAGATTTTTAGTACATATCCTCAAGTTGGAGCTAAGTTATATTTCTTTTATAACGTTTTGGGTGGCTGATCAGGAGACAGGATTCTGTTTACAATGCAATAAACTCAACGTGTTGGCTACCTTTGGACCTCGGTACTAATTTGAAACTTGAAATGGCCACGGTTGACCACGGCCCAGCCTCCCCCACCCCATGGAAGATGTAGACGAAAGCTTATGTGGACCTACTGAATATAAAATAATAAAGCCTAAATTTTATCATGTGAGATGTCACGTGCAAATTTTTTTTCTGGTTTATTTGGTAACTGAGAAGTGTGAGCTTGGAATAAAGGCTCTTCAACAACTCAGTTGTCACTAGGCTCACCATACCGTGGTCACGCTGGGTGGCAGTCTTCACATCCTACAGAATCAATATTTATCTTGAAAGTAATCCCTAACAGATATGAAGTTAAACTGGATTAGATGATGGGTTATACTCCATATTTTCATGGATGAAAATGTCATCAGAAAGCACTGGACTTCAGGGGCCGGCCCGTGGCCAAGTGGTTAAGTTCGTGCACTCTGCTTCTGGGGCCCAGGGTTTTGCTGGTTCGAATCCTGGGCGCAGACATTGCACCGCTCATCAAGCCATGCTGAGGTGGCGTCCCACATGCCACAACTAGAAGGACCCACAACTAAAAATACACAACTATGTACCAGGAGGCTTTGGGAGAAAAAGGAGAAAAAAAAAAAAGAACTGGACTTGTAACAAATACATTCCCCTCAAATTGAGGTAGGAAGGAAATGAGGCCCTGGGAGAGGACTCGTTGCTGATACTCTGAACCTGAGCAAGGCCAAGCTCAGACCAGGGAATCCAACTGCCAGGTCTTCCCGCCCGGAACTGGTCAATAATGAGGTGCTAGCTATGTTAACCAGATCTCAGCTGAGTCACACGTAGCCTGGCCTCTCTTCTCTGCCAGAGAATTTTAACACCAACCCTCTTCCCAGGACTGAGGATGAGCCAGCTGACTTTCTAGAAGTTCACACCCTCTCCACTGTCATCCCACCGGCTCCCCTCATTTCCTACTTGGGGGTGCTCGGGTCCCAGGAGACTGACTGTTGGTCTGGTCCCAGCCTAAGGCAGTTCCTACTCCACCCCATACTGCCTCATCGAAAAAGGCTGAACTTGCCACGTTAATCAGGGGACCCCTCTGTCCCCTAATTAGGGACTCCCAGGTGCTGGGGATGCCATCTTCAAATGATTAGCCCTAATCTGTGACTCCTGGGGACGTGACAATGGGCCAGCTTCGGCTAAACATCAAGAACATCCCAACACTCAGAGGCAGCCTTGAAGAGCCCCTCTCCAGGCTGGGAAGCCGTGAGGCAGAGGGGTCCTGCGTCAGCCCAGCTGCCAAGCTGCCACCCCATCTTCTGTGCCTGCTGCAAACTGTCCCTGCAGTGCTGTTTAGGCCTCACCCCCCAGGAGCCCCGCCTTTTGGCAGGTGTTGCGTGAACCAGGTATGTTTAGTCCCCTACAGCGCTCCCTGCGCCGGCCTGGCAGCTCAGCTGGGATCATGTCTCTAGACTCCACGGCTGGCTGGCAGGAACTCAGAGTGCGACACCCCGTGCGGCTGAGCGAGGAGCCAGGGCCAGCCTGGGATCCGCAGGGTCCCTGCATTAGACTGCACTTCCTTCCACCCTGGGCTGCACCTGCTCGGCCTCACCTCTGAGCTGGCACGAGGCCCACAGCGGAGCGGCTTTTTCTCCTTTAAAAATGTATTCACAAATCACACACAATTGTATTGTAAAATGGTAGCTATTTGCATTTTTAAGTCAAACGAGTGTTCTCAGCATCCTTGAGGGCAGCTAAGCTTTCCTAGGTTTTGGGAGTTCTGGTTAAACCTAACAAAAATTAATGATAAATGAGCAAGGTGTTTAAAAAATATGGCAAGCTGAATGACTGGCAAGTGACAAGCTGGAAATACTTTTCTTGAAAGAAACTGTTTCTAACAAACGTTTACAATGTTACTAAGATCGCTCCCACAGTTCAGTGTTACTGAGATGGAGCCCATTTAGGGTTATCTGCCGGGTGTCTCAGCGTGTCCTCTTACGTACCTGTCCTTTTGTCTACCCCTTCACTGCCCCTCGCGATGGTCATCCTCTGACAGTTCTGGTCACTGCTCCAGCCTCGGGCCCAGCGAGGCTGTCCTACAGAACACATGCCAAGGCCTCAGGCTTGGGCTGTCTTGCACTGAAGACATCATGGTATATGTTATCACAGGAACTTAAAACACACAAAACCAACAACTTAAGAGTCTGAAAACTTTCTCATAATGTTAAAAATCATTTTAAATAAAGTCATCACATTTTCAGTAAAATTATTTGTCCTTCCTTGAAACAGAAACACTTCAAATTAAAACATGATTTTTAAAAAATCATGAGGCCTGGTGGCAGGCCGGAAGCTGGCTGCATCCTCCGAAGGCCCGGGGCTGTCCCGCGCCTGCCGTCTGCAAGCCGTGTGGCCTGCAGGCTCCCGGATGAAGACAAGGCCCAGGGAAGTCCCTCCGTCGAACAGGAAGACTCCATCTCACTCCTGCCGGGACCGACCGATTGGGAAGGGAGGGGAGGTGCGGGAACGACGCAGGTGTCGTGTGGCGTTCCTCCTCCTCCAGCTCGAAGCAAGGCCTCCGGCTTCAGTCATCGTAATAATAATCCAACTTGGTGAACACAGTTTTGCAGCCTTTGTCAGAGAAAATTCTCTCCTCTTTGGGGAAGAATGTCATCTCCTCAGCCACTCTGGTTACAATGTCCTCATCAACTTCATAGCCTCGGGACTGCATTTCCGATCTGATGCACATTTTCAGGTGTTTATATTCCAGGGGGAGGAAGGGGACAAAATAATCAATGAGATTTCGGTCAATTAAGCTGCTGTGCCAGAAGCCACCTGGGAAAAAAAAAAGGTAATGTTCATCCATCGTCCATCTGCCCACCCACCCACCCACCCAACACTATCTAAGTGGGTGTCACCGCGCCCACCCTGGGGACGGAGCCGCACCTGTCCTCAGGGAGCTCCCCAGCTCACGTGGCGGGCGGCTATCGCTAGTGGGCTCACCAAGGAACCACGAGCTGTGACGCTTCTATGAAAGCAAAGGGCAGAGTGACGGGACAGTGGGAAGGGACACCTTTATGCTGTGGGCTCAGGGGAGGCCTGTCAAGATGTGCCTTAAAGATCTCAAGTGGGACAGAGGCCCACCACGCAGGGTGCCGGGGGGCCCGGGAACAGGCAGAGAGGCAGTGGGAAGGGGACCAGCCCCCAGGTTGGCAGTTTCAGAGACAGCGAAAGGTGAGACAAGTTCCCAGGGAAGGACCAGACAGACACACCTTTATTTTGGAAACTTGTGACTCATGGGAGTTTCAGCAGCTGGATTAGCAACAGGCTGGCAACCCACTGCCGCTGCGAGCGCGGCCCAACCCTGCAGAGCATTCTGCAGGGACCAAACTAGAACCCTGAGGGCAGGAGCCCGTGCAGACACTGCTCTGCTGCGGCCGGGCTCCAGGGCATCAACTCTGCCATGGCTTCTCCCTGGGATGGGGGCTGGCTCTGCACGGGCCCAGACACAACCTCTCATGGATGCCCGGGCCTTGAGACCACACAGCACCTGCCAGATCACTCCCGCCCCTTCCTCTCAGACCACACAGCACCTGCCGGATC
>NC_060267.1:90396081-90403019 GCF_021613505.1 Equus quagga
CCGCTCCCTCCTCTAAGAGGACACAGCACCTGCCGGATCACACCCAGCATTTCTCCATGCAAACCTGCTCCCCTGCACTTTGCTGCATAATTCGTGTGCTTAATCCTGGTCTGACACTGACACTGATTCCGATGTGTGTGTTTTATTCACACCACCATGCAATTCTCTGACACTACCTGGGCATCCTACAATTCTACTCAATTCTGACACTATCTACCTGGAGGCATTGTCAGATCCCACAGGTTGAGGGCTCAGTCCCACAGGACTGCCCTCCACATCGGCCACCAATCTCAAGTCCAGGTTGTCATCTGTGCTTCTGACTGGGGGGTTCCAACGACCCCCTCCTTGGGTTTGGTTAATTTGCTAGAGCAGCTCACAGAACTCAGAAAAGCATTTCACTTACTGGACTATCAGTTTACTATAGAGGACAGAGCTCAGGAGGCCAGATGGAAGAGATGCGTGGGGGCAAGGACCGTGGGAAGGGCGCAGAGGTTCCACGCTCCGAGCTCCACTCTCCCCGCATCTCCACGTTCACCACCTGGAAGCTCTCCGACCCCATGCCTCTGGGATTTATGGAGGATCCATCACATGGGCACAGGTGATCAAGTCATTGGCCACTGGCGATGGATTCAACCTCCAGCCCCCAGCCCATCCCCAGAGGTCAGGCGGTGGGACTGAAGGTTCCAACCCTCCAATCACAGGGTGGGTTCCCCTGGCAACCAGCACCCATCCTTAGGTGCTTTCCAAAGTCGCCTCATTAACATGAACTCAGCTGTGGTGGAAAGGGCTTTGTTGTGAACACCACACACCTTTACCACTCTTATCACTTAGAAAATTCCAAGGGTTTTAGGAGCTCTGTGCCAGAAACAGGGATGAAGAACAAGTATGTATTTCTCCTTACAAATCCCAATATCACAACTGGGGTTTATGCTTTTCTTTCCTGACAGTGTTGGCACACACCTAGTGCTCAGTACATGTCTGCTCGTCTGGATGGGGCAGAGGCTGGGGCCGTGGGAAACAACAGTCAAACCACTGAGCAGCAACAAGTGGGTCGGCTCTTCCCTGCAGGCCTCCTGTGTGGGCCCTGAGGACAGAGCACGGAGCCAGGCACACACGGACCCTGCCCTCATGGGGCTGACACCTGAGGAGCCACCCCACAAGCCAGTGAACAGACAATTTCAGGGAGCGCTCCGGCTACGAACACTGAGATGGAGTGATGAGGCTAGGACAACAGAAGGTAACGAGCCAGGGTGCTCAGGCAGAGCCAGCTGAGTAGGTGACCTCCGGGCAGAGCCTAAATGACAAGGACCTGACCGCACAAAGACCCAGGAAGAGTGTTCAGGTGTAACAAGTGACCTCAGACAGTCTGTGGCTTTAAAAACCAGCTAGGGACCACTCCCCAGTTCGTGTCCTCAGCCTGAAGGCCCCTCTGCTCCACATCTCTGCTAGGACGTCTCCAACGTGTCATCGTTCACCGAACACGTGTCACTGCTCACGGGACACACTCGTCTTTATCTCCCACCCTTCCCCACAAACCTGCTCTCCTGCACTTGGTCCCCTAAAGGGCTGGGCCACCCTTCCCGTGGCTCAAGCCAGATCCTTGACTTGTCTTTCTCCCTCATTCCCACACATATTCTTTTAGAAAATCTTATTGTTTCTACCTTCAAAATACATCCTGATCTGACCACGTCACACCACCCTAGCACTCCCACGCCCGTCCAGGCCGCCGGCATCTCTCCCTGGGTCGTCACACTTCTCCTGAGTCTCCCCACCCCGCCGCCTTCAGGCTATTCTCTACCCAGCAGCCAGCACAGTCCTGTTAACACGAAGTCCCATGCTGTCACTGTCAGCTCAAGACCCCCCAGGGGCTCCCGTTTCCACCTAGAGTCAAACCAGAGGCCTTACCTTGGCCCCACCCCAAATCTTGCTTCTTAACTAACTTCCTGTTCTTTGTCCATCCCAGACCAGCCCCAGTGACCTCAGGCACACTGCTACCTCAGGGCTCTTGCACGTGCTGTTCCCTCCAGGGCTCACACGGCTTGCTCCCTCGCTCTCAGGTCAGCCCAGGGCTCACCTTCACAGTGAGTTTTCCCTGACTCTCTTGTCCTCACACCCCCCAAACCCTTACTTTACTTTTTCCCTGTTGGGGAGGGAGCTCTCTCTCTCCACAGATACAGATACACAGCAGCACAGGATACCCGTCCTTGCTTATTTATCATCGTTAGGATGTGAACTCCAGGAGGAAGGACTCCTGCTCCTCTTCACTGCTGTCGCCAGTTCTTGGACCAGTGCCCGACACCTGGTGGGTGCTCACAAGGTGTTTGTTAAGAGAATGAGGGGAGAGTTCAGCCATCTGCCTGCGGCCAGTCAGGAGGCGGCCGAGCCAGGTCTGCCCGACTTTGAGGCAACACCCCGGAAGCCCCTTGTAAGGCCCTGGGTTGCGGGTCCCAGGCAAGCAGCCTCGGCGGAGGCATTCGGCTCCAGGCCCCGCGGCACGAGGCCCTGCATTTTGGCCCAGGAACTACTCAACACAGCACAAAACATTTTGTCTTTCATCAGTAATACCCCAGTTGCACAAACTGACCTGAAATACCTCATAGTGCGCACGTAGCTGCAGTAGGATGAATTTCCTGGCAGGTCTGTTTCAAAGGAGACCCTTTGTTTTGTAATCTCAAGAATGAACCTGAGCAAAGCCTTGGGTCACAGTCAACCCGCATGGCTCCCGGGTGTCACCCAGTGAGTCAGCCTCCATCCTGGCGGCTTTCCACCTCTAAGGGATCAAGGTCAAAGGTGCGTGTGTGAGTTCACTGGAAAAGCAGTGAGCTCGGTAGTTAAAAGCTCGGGCTCTGGAATCAGAGACATGTAACAGGCTGTGTGGCCTTAGGCAAGCTGCTATCTCTTTCTGAGCCCAGTTTCCTCATCTGCAGAATGGAGACAATAATAGTTTCTACCCCATGAGGTTTTAGTGAAGATCAAAGGAAATATAATATAATATAAAAGAGTGCTTCACAGAGTGCCCAGTACAGAACCAGGGCCCAACTACTGTCCGGCTGTTATTCTCGGGCACAGAACCTCAGAGTTCTAGGGCAGTGCCCAGAGAGAAAGGGACCCAACGGGCCATCTCCTCCTTCAGAGGCACACCAGCCTGCCTTGCTCAACCAGCTGCTTTTCTTCTACAAAGGACAATGATTTAGCCAAAGAAAACACAGAGAACTAACTTTCAAGATCTTCATGATCAACAATTTCCCTGGGGCTGGCCCGGTGGCGCAGCGGTTAAGTGCGCACGTTCTGCTTCGGCAGCCTGGGGTTCAACAGTTCGGGTCCCGGGTGCGGACATGGCACCACTTGGCATGCCACGCTGTGGGAGGCGTCCCACATATAAAGTAGAGGAAGATGGGCACGGATGTTAGCTCAGGGCCAGTCTTCCTCAGCAAAAAGAGGAGGATTGGCGGCAGATGTTAGCTCAGGGCTTATTGTCCTCAAAAAAAAGTTTTTTTTCAATTTAAAAAAACCCACAAAAAACACAATTTCCCTCTTTCTTTAAAACAGCACTTTGCGTAAGTCCCCTGAGGTTTGTTAGCACAGATTGTCTTCGGAATTCTGACTCGGGTCTAAGGAAGGGACTGAGAATTTGCATTGCTATCCAGTTCCCAGGTGGTGGCGATGCCGGTTTAAAACTCAGGGACTCGGGATCACAAACAAGAGGGGTTAGTGGCCCCACTTACTCTTCCTGTTATTGAAGGCCGACACAGACAAGGCGTGCTCCATGTCTTTGAGCTTGATTTCTTCCCTCTGCTTTCCACTTCTCCAGAAATCTAAGGCCACGTCTGTGATCCTTTCTGCTCCAGCATTGCTGCAAAATAATTCCAGTGGATAAGGACGGGGTTCTTCCTGAAGCCCACAGGCTTGGGCTCATGGCTCTCGGATCAGGTCCCAGTGCCGACCTTACCTGAGAAATATGAAGATGGCTTTCTGATAGGAGACCCCATCCACGTGGTCATAATAGTCTAGGAAAGGCTTGATGGCATCGATGAGGCCCGCATGCATCTTATCCATTTCATCGAATATGAAGATGGACCTTGCACAGGCACTCACGTTGCCGCGAATCCACAACTGTAACTGATCCTGAATTACACGGGAGAAAAGCCAACACAAAGTTCTCAGCAAGTGCAACTGACACAACCAGCGTGAGCATCGTCAACACAGCGGCTGCTCTACAAAGGCTGCGTTCACAGAGCGCTCACTGTGTGCTGCTCTGGGCTAAGAACTCTGCACGCACAACCCCAGGGCGTGGGCATGATCATACCCATTTTACAGATGAGGAAACCAAGGCACAGGGACCTTAACTTGACCAAGATTACAAAATTAGTACGTGGCAGAGCTGAGATCTGAACCCCACCCTGCCTGGTTCCAAAGCCCCATGCTTTGATTATAATTCTTGTACTGTGAGACATCACACTGATGATGGTGGCGTTAATATATCTCTCATTTATGGCAGCCTTCTTGGGAGAAGGCAGAGACCAAATGATCTCTGCTCTCATCCAGTCCTCAGAGTGGCCTGGGGAAGCGCTCTAACCCGCACATGGAGACAGTCAGGAGTGCAGCTCACTTAGCGAGGCAACTCAACTTGAGAGAGCACACACGTTTGGGGATGAGTGTGGCAAGGGTAACACTCTTGAGTTTCTGGAACAATGCCTGTAGGTTTCTTTTTTTTTTTTTTGACAAAGACTGGCCCTGAGCTAACATCTGCTGCCAATCCTCCTCTTTTTGCTGAGGAAGACTGGCCCTGAGCTAACATCCATGCCCATCTTCCTCTACTTTATGTGTGGGCCGCCTGCCACAGCACGGCTTCACAAGCGGTGCATAGGTCCGCACCTGGGATCTGAACTGGCAAACCCTGGGCTGCGGAAGCGGAATGTGCGAACTTAAGTGCTGCGCCACCAGGCTGGCCCCCTGCCTGTAGGTTTCTGAAATGAATCTGCCTAAACAGAAACATTCTCATAAGAAGATATTTAGGCACTTATAATACTAAGCAATGAAGGTAAGGAGATAAGATTCTTTTCCATCAGAAATTTGAGCTATGGTTCTATATGATGTGTTCCTACACCTGCCCTCCAACACACAGTGAGGAGGGGGTGGGGGGGGGGGGCAGGTGTTTGTCTTCTGAGGAAGACTGCGGAAGTCAGTGTAGCTCTTGACTTATGATTTGCAGTTTTGCTTGGCTACTATGATGACGGTGATGGTTACAACGTCCACATACATGGATCTAACCTAAGCAGTAATTCTGCTGTGCGGGGATGGACCGGCCTGTTCACAGAGAAGGAACCTTAGGAAGCTGAAGGGACTTGCCTGAGGCCACAGAGCAAGTCACTGTTCTAACAAGGATTTGCTCAGACCTGTTAGGCTCCAACAGCCAAGGTTTTCCCACCCTGTGCCCGACTTACAGGCGATAACAGAGGACTCGGACTGAGCACTCACACAGGTTAGGCACTGTTCTAAGCACAGTTCACATAACATTTTACTGTGATCTCCCCAAACTTATCTGAGTCGTTACTATTGTGTTCCCTCTTTTACAGATGAGGAAACTGAGGCACAGAGAGGTTAAGTAACTCGCCCAAAGTCATACAGCCATTAAGTAGGGAAGAGTGAATGCTACCTAGGATGACCAGGCCCTCCCTATTTGCCTGGCAGTTTGCCAGCTGTAGCCCCGAAAGTCCCGCATCCTGGGCACCCCTGGACCGCTGATGACCCTCATGCTCACCCAAGCAGAAGGGAAAACGTATTCACTCAGGTGAGGGCCAAATACCTGACCGTTCTGCTCACCTTGCAGATTTGTGACACAGACTTACAAAGATGAGAGTTAACATTGATTTGAACGCTCATGTGCAGGTCACATGTCACACGCTTGACCAACAGAGCTCAATGAATTCTCACAAGCACCATTTCACAGATGAAGAACCTGAGTCTCAGACACGTCAGGCAACTTTCCCAAGACTACACAGCTGGAAGGAGGGGGAGTTAGGACTCAGATCCAGGTGTGTCCGCCGCCAAGCCAGGCTGTCAGCAAGTTAAATTGTCAACGCTGTCTGCAACTCGTCAGTTGAACGAACTTAAGGCCTCTCTATAAACGTTTCCTCTTTTACAAAATGAGTTAGATTTGATGAGTTTTCCGTTGGATTTGATCCTGTCCATCTCGAAAATGCTATCACCCCACTGACTAAACTGAGCATCACACTGGGCCAGTTTTCAGAAACCACCGCAAAGCTGTGATAGTGTCTTTGCTCCGAGCATCTCAAACGCTCTGTAACTTCCACACCTTCCAAAGAACCGACCCACGAAGCCGTTTTCAGGGCTCACTCATTTCAACATGGAACCCCCAGATCCCATTCCGCAACCAAGAAACCCCAAACCCAGTGCCGTCCAGGAAGGATTTCAAATTTCTGCCCTTGCCTTATATAAGGTGACGTTGGAGGCGTGCGGAAAGTGCAGTGTGGCCACAAAGAGGTGGACATAGTCACTGTTCAGGCCCCCCTCGTAAATGTACTCCGCGATGATCTTGCTGGCGAAATTTTTGCCGGTGCCCGTCCAGCCGTGCAGGGAGAGGGTGAGCGGTTTCTTGGGCTTCGCGTTGCTCATGAAACCAGACACAGCATTTAAGATGACCTTCTTTGCAAGATGCTGCCCAAACAGCTTGCTGTTCAGATCCTTCTGCAACTCTGGGAAAAACAAAGCCAGTCAGGGCGGGAGTCGGGGGGGCCCCGCTAGCAAAACTGAGCCCAGTTTACGGGCTCACATGAAGGCCGGCAAAGCCAGCTGCCAGCACCCGGTGAGAGGCGCCCGGCGGGTCAGGGAGGCCCGCCCTCTGCTGTCCTGCGCCTTTTGAAGCCTGGAGTCAGGCTCCTTCCCGGAAAGGTCCCCGGCTCCACCGCCCCGCCCCC
>NC_060267.1:90403029-90488880 GCF_021613505.1 Equus quagga
GTCAGGCTCCTTCCCGGAAAGGTCCCCGGCTCCACCGCCCCGCCCCCGGGGTGCGCCCCCAGCCCCAGCTCTGCTCCCTCCGGCCGCGGCCGGGCAGGGAGAGGGCTGCGCTGTGGCCACCACTGTCGGCGCCGGAAAAGTCCCCGCCCGCCTTCCCGGATCGGCTGCCGAGGAGAAAAATCCCGCACAAGTTTCAGCCGTCCAGGCCCAGTTCTGCGCGGAGCGGCCCACCTGCGCCGCGCCTCCTCGGGCTGCGGCCAAGTCCGGTCCGTCTGCGGCCGCGGCCCAGGAGCCAGGCCCCGTCCCTCCCGGCCCCGACCGCCGCCCCGCCCCCGGCCCGGCCCGCAGCCCGCCGTCCTACCCTCCCGGCTGAGGTTCGGCTTCTGGCCGCAGCACTCGGCGAAGAGGCAGTAGAGGCGCGGGTAGGAGATGTAGCCGGTGAGCACGCCGGCCAGGGCCAGGCCCAGGCTGATGGGCTCCACCGCCCGCACCCCGAGCGGCGCCAGCAGCAGCACGCCCAGCGCGGCCCGGCACAGCTTCATGCCCGAACCCGCGTCCCAGCCGCGCTCCCGCGCCTCCCGCGCCAGCTCGAGCGCCCGCTCTGCTTCCGCTTCCGCCCCGCCGCGGCCGCCATCTTTGTACCGGGCGGACCTCCCCGCGAGGCCGGCGGCCGCCATCTTTGTGAGGGGCAGAGCCCTCCCCTGCTTCCGGGAGGTGGGGGCCGGAAGCCGCTGGGGGCCACTTTTTTTTAATAAAAGACTTTTCAAATGTTAGATTTACAGGAAACTTGAGGGGACGGTATTGAACGGCCCCGTATACTGCCCCACATAGTTTCCTCTATTAACATCTTGCATTAGTACATTTGTTAAAATGAATGAAACTATATCCATATAACTTTATAGTTTATTCAGATTTCCTTAGCTTTTACCTAATGTCCTAGTTCTGATCCAGGATCCCATCCAAGATACCACATTATATTTAGTTGTCACGTCTCCTTAGGCTCCACTTGGCTATGACTGTTTCTCAAACTTTCCTCAGTTTTGAGGACTTTGACAGTTTTGGGGCAGGGGGTACTGGTCAAATCTTTGCAGGATGCCCCATTATTGGAATTTGTCTGATGTTTTCCTCATGATTAGACTGAGGCTATAGGTTATAGGGAGGAATATACTCTACAGAGGTAAAGTGCTATTGTTATAACGTCACATCAAGGGTACACATCAACATGATTTATGACCACTGACGTTGACCTTCATCACCTGTGTGAGGCAGCGTCTGTCCAGTTTCTCCACTGTAAAGTTACTTCCACTTAGTCCCTCATAGTTTCCAGGTCTGCCCATATATCAGGTCATGGACTGGACTAGACCCTGGGGATTCAAGAAGAAAAGGAAGCACACCATTCCTGCCTTCACTGACCTTGCATTCTAGTGAAAGGGGAAAAAAAAAAACCTACCTCCATTTTACAGATGAGAAAACTGAGGCTTGGAAGGAGAGATTTGCCCAAGGATATAATGAGTACGCTGTGAGCAGGGCTCAGATCTGACTCCAAGGCCAAAGGTCTTTAACCGCAATGCTCACTCGCAATCAGGCCAGAAGGCAACCGAGCTGCTCCTTCCTCCTCCCGACCCACGTAAGTGCCTCGGGGAAAACGCCAGCACAAGCGGCACCATACCTGACAGCTAGCAGGACGGAGCCTGTCTACATCTCAACTAAATGAGAAAATCACCCTCAGTGACTGAGTTTTGCATTTGAGCTGCCCAACCCCCAGCTGTGAACACACTACCTAGTGTTGGTGTAAGGAGACACGATACAAACAATAAGGCCAGATTCATTTCATATTTAATAGGTAAGTGCTGAAAGTGATAGAAATTGGTTTTTTCTTTCTTAATGAAAAGAAACAAGCAACTTGGTAAAAGTCGGAAAATACCAGTGTCTCTCTAATCCCGTCCTAGGTTTTTCAGCTGGATCCACTGTAAAGAGTGAAGGATGCACTTCTGAACCCCAGTCCAGATATGTGAAAGCAGAAGACATGATTGGATAGAAAATAAAAGCACAGTTTAAAGGGTATTGTCTCACCCTGCACACACAGCTGTTTCCTCCTGACCCAGGGCAAATGTTAAGAGAAAGTCAACATATTTACAAACAAGATTTAATAATGCTCACAAGAATAGAGTGTGCCCCCAAATAGGAAAGCCACACATTGTTTTGTTTCAAAAAGTTACAAACTCAGTGCCTAAAAAATCCAGGAGGTAAGCAGCAGGACTAACAGTCTGTTTTTGGAACTGTCTGCTAGCAAATGAGCAGGCCTCTGTCCAGGAAGCCTTTTATGGGGGGGGGGGGTGGCGCTGCTTACATCCCATTTGGCACTCCCCTTGAGCGGCCCTCAGTACCGTCTGTTCATCTTCTTGAACTTCTCATAGTGATAATCATCGGTGGCCTTCTCATTAGCAGGACGCTTGCGGTTAGGAGGGGACCCTGACAAGGAAAAGAAGAAAAGCTGTTTGCCACGCGGGAAGCCACCAACAGGCTTTAGCTCCACACAGGCAAGGACCACCGCTGCGTCATTCCCTACAGGAGCCCCAGTGCCTGTTCTGGTGAGTAGAAGCAGGGCCTCCGTAACTCCGTGTTATTGAGTGAATGACAACAAACATGGTAGAGTCCGGGACCAGCCAAAACGTGCCGGCATCAGCATTAGACTAGGGGAACAGCAGCAGCTGCGCTTCACTGAGAGTCTGACTACGTACCAGGCACGGCGCCAAATCCTTTCAGACATGACTTCCTCTAACCCTCACGGCAATCCTAACAGGGGCATTACCGTCTCTGCTCAGAGAGGGTAGGTGACTCGCTCAAGGTCACTCAAAGTGAAGGTGGGCTGCGAGTCGAACCCAAGCCTGGTGACTCCAAAGTCCTCGTTCACTAGTGTTAATAACACAAAACCCTTCGGGCATCAAAGACTCTGCAACCGAGATGTTACGGAAAACAGGTTCCCAAGTAGGAAGGAGGAAACAGAGCACCAGGCTGGACTTTCAGAAGCCTCAGCAAATTCGGCATTTCCTTAGAACCATCCCATTGTTGCTGACAAGGAAGACACTGCCTGGTGCTGGTGAGCACGCGGGCAAGGGGCACTGTTGGGTGCTGCTGGCAGGAAAACACGTTAGCGCCACACTCCCACAGCATCATTTGGTGACTTCTCAGAACGTAGCCTAAGGACGTGATATAGCCAAGAATGATCAAAACACTGTTTAAATAGGGAAAAATGGGAAACCACCAAAGTGTCCAACCAGAGAGAAACAGTTAGACTACAGCACAGGTATCTACATGGTCACGAGCCACATAATGACGTTTCGGTCAACAACGACCACATATACAACCGTGGCCTCATAAAATTAAAACCATATAGCCTAGGTGTGTAGTAGGCTGTACTTTCTAGGTTTGTGTAAGTACACTCTATGATGTTTGCACAAGGACAGAATATAACAATGCATTTCTCAGAACGTATCCCCATTGTTAAGGGACGTATGACTGGACAATGGCACATAATATGGCCATTGAAAAGGAAAATATGTATTTATGGTCATGGAGAGACACGCAGGGTGCACTACTGACTAAAAAGCTATGAGATCCTGTTAAGTATGTATACAATATATGTCTCTTATATATATGAATGTTAGAAAAAGTCGGGAAGGTTATACGTAAAAATGTTAACAGTGGTCATCTTTGGGTGGTGAAATTATGAGTAACTTTTAATTTATTTTTCCGTTTTGAAATTTTCTAAGTCTCTGTTATATTTGATAGCCCAGTGAATCCTCAGAGCAAGCCCAAATGTAGGTTTTATTACTATCCCCATTTTATAGATGAGGAAACTGAGGCTTGGAAAGAGGAAGGCACATGGCCATTGTCCAGAGTGTGGACTGGAACCCAGATGCCCTGGCCCCAAAGACCAAGTGCCACCCCTGCTCAGTCCCACCCTGCCTGCACGGGCCGAGCGAGGACTGCTCCAGGCCTCTGCCGTACTCACGCTCAGGCTCCGGCTTCTCTGTGTCACCCACTCTCAAGGGTCGGGCTTTGGGCTCCTCTTTGTTTCTCCGTATGGGGGCATTGAGCTCCTCATGATAAACTGGACCAAAAGAGACCAGGGGACACGTCAGGCAAAACCTGGGAACCCAGGGACCTCAAACCAAGGGGGTGGGAGTGGGGCTGCTTCCCCGGGGAAGCTTACACCGGTTGTGCTGCACGTAATTGACGGCCATGTTGGTGGGCACGAAGGACGTCTCACTGTCTTTCTTCTTGTTCTGCTGCTCCGCCAGCAGCCGGGCCTTGGCATCCTCCGTGGAGATGATGTTTTTTATTTTGGCACTATGGGGGGAAAAGAGCCACGCCACGGATTAGACGGTCGCCCCTTTGGACAGAGCTAACTGGTGAGGCTGGCAGCCCACCACTGCCTAAGGAAAGCATCTTTTTTGGGGCACAGCTCTCTACAGTTTCCCAACTCCCTTACAGTCACATTCCCATGGAGCTCTCACAACCACTGGAGGGGCAGGAGTCACTCTCCTCCGATCAGGAGGAAACTGGGCCTCAGAGAAGTAAACTGAACTGTCTGAGGCTCAAAGCCAGGAAGGCCAGAAAAGAGGCGAGCACCCAGAAGGCTCCCACCTTCGCAGCGCCCCCAAAGATGCTCCTGACCATTGCACTTCCTCCATGACGACCCCCTTTCAGGGCAGATGCTTTGGACTAAAAATGAAAGGAGGATCGTGGGGTGGGGGTAAGCCTTTAACATTGCTTCTGCTAAAATAAAACAGAAGAAGACCAGGGCCTGATAAGAACAGCGGAAGAGCTGTGAACAAAGGGTAAATAAAAATAAACACTTTTGTATACAAATATCGAACCATTATGTTGTACACCTGAAACTATTATAACATTATATGTTAATTATATCTCAAGAGAAAACAAAAAAATACTTCTGCTTTCAGCAGTCAGGGTCCCTTATGTCTCTTTAACTACTCTGACCAATTCTTCAGGGAAACTCCCAGAGACAGACACCTCAGCCCGTCAGAGGGAAGACAGTTTCTATTCGCGGGTTTCCAAGGAGACAGCTAAGAAACAGTCCCTTTAACTGGGGAGCATGGAACTCTTCCCTTGGCCCCTGGGCCAGAGAGGCGAGAGCATGGGGGTGAAACGCACTCGATGCCTAGGTCCACCTCGGGGATGCCGCTCAGCATCTGGTTGGAAAGCATCTCCTCAGTCTTCTTTGCTGAGGAAACGCGGATGTTTTCTGGAAGTTCGTAAAGACAGTCCTCTGCATTCTTCGGCTTGACTTTCTGTTCCTCATGTTCCACGATCCCTTTCCTCTTCTTCAGCTCTGTCTCAATGTACTTCATCCTGAAACAAGAAACCCACAGGCCTCAGGCAGGAGCAGGAAGCTCACAACTGGTGTCATTCAAAAATCAGTGGTCCCCGGCACCGGCCCACAGAGCAGTGATGGTCCATGATGAAGTTTTCATGGGTCCATGGAGAAATGAGAAAAATAAAAATAACTTGAGTTTTTTTCAATAAGCTAAAATTTTTCAACTTAAAGCACCAACCTCTATTATGAGATTATGTCCTATCAATCTATTGGTGTCATCATATGTAAGGTTCTTTGAAGACAGAAAGATAATGGTAGATGGTTGTTAATTTAACAATCTTGTGGGTGAAATAAAAAGTGGGCAAGTCCAATGTTTATCCCTACAATGTTTGGGGGAAATATTACTACTCTGGAAATCTAAAATTCCAAGAACCACCTTTTAAAGAACGTTTAAGAATTTCTCAAAGTTCTCAAGCCCGGGAAGTAGGGTGAAAGGGGCCAACTTTGCGGTCTTTGAATAATTCCAGAAATGTCTTCTGTAACTAAGTATCTCGGACTCCATCTGGCTGGAGCCCACCCTCATCGCTCACAGCCAGACAGACTGACACCTACATGTCAGCATCTTCGTCCCTTCGGTTGGTTTCTGCAGAAAACGACGTCCCCAGGTGGAGATCTTCCTCTTCGCTGATCCTAAAAGGACAGAACAATGAAGCGAGCCTTAAAGTCACAACTCACTGAGGCTGAGTTTTATGTTATACGAATAAAACAAGTACACACGCAAAAAGTATAATATCCTGTTTATGCTTGGGAAGAAAATACATATGATACGTAAACAGAGGAAATAGACGCAAGCAAACTGCTGGCCTCTGGAGATGCCTCTGGGGAATGAGTAGATACTTTTATTTTTCATTTTTGTATTGTTCCAATGTATCATTTTTGTAATTGTGTTTTTATGTTTTTCTTTAAAAAGAAAAACAAAATTTCCACATGCGTTTGAAAGATAATAAAAAAATGCACCTTTATAAAAGGATTTTTACCCATATTGTTCTAAGCTAATTTTTATTTATTTATTTATTTATTTATTTTTGGTGAGGAAGATTGGCCCTGAGCTAACATCCATTGCCAGTCTTCCTCTACTTTGTACGTGGGATGCTGCACAGCGTGGCTTGATGAGTAGTGTGTAGGTCCACGCCTGGGATGTGAACCCACAAACCCTGGGTGACTGAAGCTGAGTGTACAAACTTAACCACTATGCCACCAGGCCAACCCCTCTAAGCTAATTTTTAAACAATTTCTTTTGGTTTCTTTTAAGTTTTCTTTGTGTTTAAACTACATATCCTTTACAAGGCACAAAGGCTACTTCAGGATGCCCCACTAACGCTGCTGCTGCAGGCCCCAGCTCCCCGGTGCACGCAGACCAGGCGGGGACTACAGGTGAATGTGCATCTCAGCATGGCCTGCACTTACTTATCTTTGCCCCTTTCCTTCAGTTTCTTCATGTCCACCATACCGCCTGTCTTCATCTGAAAGGGATCATCCTGCAGAAAGCAAACCAGCTTAGAAGAAACATCTATATAACAGGCAGTGGGATTTTTTTTTTTAAGAAAACACAATTACCCACTGAAGAGCAGCCACATCTTCCTACTGCCCAGGGAGGACCCCGCAACTTACCACTAGAGTAGTCTCTTCTTGTACCTTCTCTCCCACCAGCAGGGCCACAGCACTGAGCAAAACCAAAGAGAGAGAGAGAAACGGCACAATTCAGAGATGAGGAAGAACACTTAGGAAGTTATAGGTTCCAACAGTAGTGCAAGAGTGAGATTTGAGGGGTGGGCACCAGAGCCAGCTGGAAAAGCCCACGAAAATAAAACAGGGCTCAACAAGCTCTCTAGGTGTTGGGGGCAGGGGATGGGGTGGTGGTGATGGTGAGTGATGTGGTACGCTTTTCTATAAAGCCATTTGGCATTATGTTGGTTTGGAAATCTCATTTCTAAGATTTTGTCTTCAGGGAAAACGAAGTTAAAGACAAACGTGGGAAAATACTTATTGCAGCCTTACTCGATGGTGAAAATTTACAAAATGACCTACAGTCCCCAAATAGGGGATTAGTTAACAAATGATGGTACATACAGGTGGTGGTATATTATGCAGCCATTAAAAAGGCTTTTGGAAAAATAATTTACAATGTGAGTGAATACCCACAATGTCACAATGAATTGAAAATAGCATAGAATAAAAGTACTCACAATCTTTACAAAAGAGAGAGAGAAAACAGATCGGAAAGAAGATTAAATGTTAACACTGGTTACCTCTGGATGGGAGAACTATGGGTACTTTTAATTTTCTTGATTATGCTTCTCTAAATTTTCTAAACTCTTAACAATCAGTGTGCATTTCACAATTAATCAGGTGCAATAAAAACACGAGTTAGTGACCTGTTTCTGCACCTCTAGACCAAACCTAAAGACCACACGACTCAAGGCACCTCCTGGTTAAACGTGTGCAAAGAATGCTGGACCCACTTCAGGGCAGTAAAGCGTGCACATGTGTTAAAAGAAGGGGCTATGTCTGAGGAGATATTTGTGACAGCGACCAGGGCGGGGGCGTGTCTATCATCCCCACCTCCTCCGGGTCCCCCAGCGGTACCCACCTCACCCCATTGGGCCTCTTCCTCAAGTTCTGTACCTCTCGGGTCTCTTCCAGTTTTAATCTGAAAAAATTCAAAGCACAGGCTGAGAGACTCCCCGCGGAACTCAGAGTCAAAAAGCAGCTTCCACGGGCTCCCTGTTCCCGCTGCTGAGCCGCCGGCACAGTGGTCCAGAAGGCGAACCTGCGCCTAGACCCACCGGGACTCAGATCCACTGCGCATCGTGGAGACACTTGTCCCAGCTGCGCCTTGGGGAGGCGGCCTCACCCCTAGGAGCCTCAATTTCTTCCTCCGCAGAAAGGGACAACAACCCTGGCTCACAGTTAGCAATGGTGTCAACAAGGTGCCTGGCCGGTGGTGAGTCCCCCAAGCCGGCCTCTCTCTGCCCCGTGGAAGCCCCATCCCAAACGCACCGAACCTCCTCTGAGTCCTGCTCATCTTCCTCCGACTCCGAGTCGGCGCGGCGCCGGCGGAAAGTCTTCCCGGTGACCGGCATGACTGACCCGGCCCCACGGTCCAGCCGCCGAGCCGTCGCGCCGTGGCCGGGACTGCTTCCGGCGCGCAGCAGTGAGGTCAGAGCGCCAGCCTCGCCTGGCCCCGCCCCAACCCCGCCTGGTCACGCCCCCGGCCCGCACCTCCCGCCTGGCCACGCCCCCATCCATGGCGTCGTCCTCTCCGGATTGGGCGGCCGAGGGGAAGGAGGCGGGGCGCGGCCGGCCGGGCCCCTCGACCCTGGGGGGCGCAGCGGGGGGCGCGCTTGACTGACAGGCGGCAGTGGCGCGGTTGCGACGGCAGGTGAGTTCCCGGCCCCGCCGGCTGCTTCTGGGGGCTGGGCCTCTGCGAGCCGGAGCGACCCCACCTCCGCTCCAGGCCGCCGGGGGCCTGGCTTTGCCCAGTGCGCCGAACGCCGCGGCCAGGTGAGCGGGGCCCGGGACCCCCAGGCTGCCGCCGCCCCCTCCCATCTCCTGCCGGCGCCCAGGGGGTCCTTGGGGGCCCCGGCGCCCCACTTGGAGACCCCGAGAGCTCCTCCTTCTCCGGAACGGGGGCTGCCCTCTCTTTTATTGTACCGGGGCCTGACCCAGCGTTGAAAGCACGCGTGTGGCGTCTCAGGGCGCTGACTTCTATTTCCCCGGGGTCTGGCCCTGACATGCATTTTTTCTTTAGGGCCAAAAGATGACCACTTCTTAGCGGTGGGGGATTAAAGTCCCAGCGCCCACTGCCCTGCTAGTCATGGCCTCCAGCCACTCTCCCCTGGGAGAGGCTTGTCTGATGTTTTGAGGGTTTGAGGGCAAAGGGCCGCTCCTCCGGTGCTTGGCCGCCGCCTCCCTGGACCTTAGAGGCCTTGTTTTCATCCTTTGTCACAAGGATTGTCGCTCTGCCTTTTGCCTCTTCCACCCCAAGGAGGCAGTGAAGATTGTTTATTTGAAAAACAGGCAACAACAAACACTTAGGAAATCACGAAATACATAAATAATGGCTTAGGGGACTTTTAGAAACTCCTTAAATAGTAGTTTTCCTTCTCTCAATACAGGCTGCTCCTTTCCTTTGAAAAAACTACCTTAGGCGCTTACTGTGTGGCAGGCGCTGGACTAAGCATTCTCTCACTGACTCTCACCACAATCCTATGAAGTAGATTCAGTTATTCTTTTGCGTTTTGCAAATGAGCATACAGAGGCCCTGAGAGGACTGTGTGCCTCCTGCTGCACAGCTGGAAGGTGGAGCAGGGCTCAGGGGCAGGCCTGCCTCTGCCACACATTTTGCACAGTACCTGGCACGGTGAGAGTTCAGTAAATGTTTGCTGCAGGTGCTGTTTACAGCTCATTGGCTGGGGGAGGGGCTGATGCAGCCTGTTTTGGCTTCCCTCTTTCGGAAGACCATTCTGAAGCAGAGCAGCATTTCTGGAATGTCTTTTTTTCTCCGGACCGATCTCCTCTGAGATTGTTGTTCCTTGGGCTGAGATAATAGTAGACTCAGGACTTCTTGAAACAGCCTTTGCCTTTCTTTGATCAAAAGCTGTATATTAAACGTCTCAAAGTCTTGCCCTCTGCAGTCTGGTTCAGCCAAACCCAGATGCATGTGGGAATCACTGGACATTGTGTTCCTGCTGGCTGAAGGAGAGGCTCCTTGGGAATTGCTGCAGGAACCCAGGGAGTCGACGTCGGCAGCTCTCACACTCCCAGAAATGGCTCCAATTTTGCCCACCCAGCAGCCGTCCCGCCAGAGGGTACTGGACAGCCCCAGGGAGAGGGCCAGAAGGCCAGGGATGTCTCTGGGTCCTCCTTCCCCTCATCTGACGTCCCAGGGAGGAGCATCTGGTACCGATGAGCTGTCTCTGCTGGGCAAGGCCGGAACACCCAGCGAAACCACTAGGATGCAGCAAATCTGAGACTTGTTTAGCAAAAGCAATGCTGAAACAGGGGCAGCTGTGAATCTGGCAGTGGCTGGTGGGCTGAGGGGCTGCAGACCCTCGAAGTCTTGCTGGGCCTTTTTGAGCAGGGGAGGGAGCCTCCGGGACGTTTGAGTCCTCTTCGCTTCAGATGTGCGTCACGTTTTAGTTTGGTTTGAGAGTTTGTTGGTTTAGAGAAATGTACGGGGTTGGCTTGAGTTGGGGTTGGTTTGCTAGCTCCCTTCTGGGGTCAGAGGAGATGTTGGTTTGTTTCAGGGTTTAGTGAGCACTGATGTCCGGATAGATTTGGGATCCAGCAAAGTGGCTACAGTTCACAGCCTGGCCCTTGGAAATATTCAGTAAATGCTTGTTGGACTAATTTACTTATTCGACCAATATTTACTGAGCTTTTACTATATGGAGCAGGCACTGTTCTAGGTGCTCGAAATATGTCAGGGAGCAAAAGAGACGAAAGACCCCTGATCTAGTGGACTTGATGTTCTAAGAACGTGATATTATGTAAAGTCTGTTGGAAGGTGATGAGTGCTCTGGAAATAGGAAAAACAGAACAAGGCAAGGGAATCAAGAGTGGGAAGAGGACTGAGTTGCAAATTTAAATTGGTGTGTTATGGTCTGTGTTTGGTCGGTAACATGACAAAGCAGTGGACTGGATTATAGGCCCTGGGTTCAAGTGACTGTTCTGCCAGCTTGACTCTGGGGAGGAGCCTTCCCTTTTCTGAGCCTCTTTCCCCACCAGAGTGCCTGCTCTGCCATTTATAGGCTGTGTGACCTTTAGTATGAACCTCTCTGGTCCTCTCCTGCTTTATGGTTTTAGGGGTCTTATAAGTCTGAGTTTCTGCTTATACTTTCACACTCACTCCAGGGTTTGCGGCCTCTCAGTGACCAGGGCCAGCCACTGCCTCCAGCCTGCCAACCGCTAAGCCTGCCGGCCTGGGGTAGCCCCAAACCCATGCTCTCTCCAGTTAACTGACTCTTACGGAGCCCAGAACCCAGTGCAGTGCCAGGCTCAGACTGTGCGGAGACGTCATCCTAGATGTAAGGAATTTAAGTTGAGCAGAAGAATGCTCTGTGAGGAATGGCTCAGAAGAGGCTCTCATGAGGGAGGCCGGGGAAGCTGCCCGTGGAGCGTGGGTGTTTGGTCTGAGCCCACTCCAGGCCGGCCAGGGCTGTTTAGGAAGTTGAAGAGCCGACAGTTCAGAGCACTGATATCGAGGCAGGCAGTCCTGGTGTGAATGCTGGCTCAGCGGCTCAGTAGCTGTATGACTTCTAGTCAGTTACTCCACCTCTCTGAGCCTTAGTCTCTCCTTCTTTAGTGACAGAGGTGGAGATGGATTTAGCTCCCAACGTTGCCTGACCTCCAGGGTGGTTATAAGGATTCAGTGAGGTCTTTTAGTATCAGTTCTGGTACGAGAGGCCATTCAGGGTGGGGGCAAGGTGGGTAGGGTGAAAGAGGAGCACTGGAAGTGTGCGGGAAGTGGACTCGTCAAGGCACGGGGCGGCTGAGGGTTCTGCTTTGAGTCAGAAGAATGGTGGACTCAGTGAGTTGAGCCTGGGTTAAGGAAAGGATGTATTTGGGCTTTAGGGAAAATGGGGTTGCTTGGAAGCGGAATGGAAAGAAGAGCGCAGGACGGAGGGAAAGGGTAATGCTGGGAGGGGCGCAGGTGTGTGGGGTGTAGGATGGCTAATGTGATGAGGAGCAGGGCTGGCAGGGCAGGTGGGTGACCTTGTGTCGGTGGGGAGCTTGGCAGCATCACCTTTCCTGTTCCAGGGGACTGGGCTTCTAGCTGGGAGCAGGATGTAGCCAGAAGCTCCAGGAAGATGATGACTAATGGGCACCGAGGCCTGGTCTCAGCGGCTGGCGCCAGCCCCGGATGCGCTGCCTGCCTGCCCCCCGGGGGGGGAGCATTCTCCCCCTCACGCGGTGCAGGCCCAGGGAGGGAAAAGAGCCTGCCCTCACTCCGGATGAAGCATCTCAGGAGTCCCACCCAGGGCCTGGAATGGGTGGGCTCTTTGCCAGACCTACCAGCCTGCCTCCTTTCCTCTGCTTTCTCGTCCCCAAGAGAGGAGGTGGGTCTGGTGGGTCAGGAAAGGGAGGTGCTCTGGGGTTGCTGTGGTGGAGGCACAGCCCTCTGGCTGACATTTCGGGCACTGGCTACGGGGCGGGCACCTTGCTGACCCCCAACAGCACGGCCAACCAGCTGCCCTCAACAGGGCCTGTTCCCGGGATCCAGTTCTCCCAGCAGCACAGGTTTCCTTCCCTTTCAGTCTTTACTAGATGCCTACTGTGTGCACTCCATTTATTTGCCCAGAGGGAAGGGTGGAAAGGGCTGGGAAGGCAGACACAACCTGGCTCACGTCCAGCTGTGTCACTTCCTCGCTGTGTGGTCCTCGGTGAGCACTTCCCATCCCAGAGCTTCCATCCTTCCTCTGTAGGATGAGGAGCTGCGGGCCTTACTGAGAGAGTGTGCGGCGCTGGGCCTCGTGCCTGGATCGGGGTAGGCGCTGGATCCTGGAGCTCCTGTTGCCGAGTTAGGTTACCTTTTCCAAAAGAACCCCTCCCTGCTCCCACCTTAGATGAGAGAAAGGGAATCTATAAAAAGTTTCTATGTCAAAAAAAAAATCAAACTTAATAGAAAAGTTACAGGAATAATAAAACTAAATCCCATTTATACCCTTCACCTAGATTCACCAATTATTAACATTTTTGGCCTGTTTACTCTCTATGTATTTATATACTCATTATCATCGCTTATCCATTTGAGACTGAGTTGCAGATATCATGACCCTTTACCCCTAAATATTTCAGGGGGAATCATCTAAGAACAAGGGCATTATAATGACCAGAAAATGGTCTTCATCTTCAGAAACTTTAACGTTGATATGCTACCATGTTCGTTTGCTAGGGCTGCTGGAACAAAGGACCACAGGCCGGGGGCTTAGACCACAGAAATTTATTTTCTCACACTTCTGGAGGCTGGAATCCAAGATCAAGGTGCCGGCAGGCTGCTTTCTCCTGCGGCCTCTCTCCTTGCCTTGCCGGCCACCTTCTCGCTGTGTCCTCACGTGGCCTTTCCTCTCTGTGCATCTTTGGTGCCTCCTTGTGTATCCAAATTTCCTCCTAAGGATGCTGGTCAAAATGGATTAAGGCCCACCCTAAAGACATCACTGGAACTCAATGACCTCTTTAAAGATCTCGCCTCCAAATAAGATTACCTTCTGAGGTACTGGGGGTTAGGACTTCAACAGATGAAGGGGGTGGCAGGGGACACAATTCAGTCCGTAACAAATGCTGTTATCTACTGTGTAAGCCTGTATTCAAATTCGTCAAATGTCCCACTAATGTCCTTTTTCCCTTTAAGCCAAGATCCAATTTTGTCCTGTGTCTTTAGTGCCTTTTTTCAAAGCCTCTGTTGCGAAAGGGAATCCAGTTGCCAGGAAGCAGAGAGGCTGGTCGCCTCAGGATGGGAAAGCCGTCTAATGATTTGCTCCATTCCTTGGGGTCGCTTTTCCTGGCTTTGCTTTGATGTCAAAAACACCAGGAGGCGAAGTTGGGTCATAAAAAGAAGCACAGAGAATCAGAGCTGCTGTGCGTCAGTCTCCGGATGGGTCACGCTTGGGCACCATGGTACATTTCTTGGCTGGGCTGCTTGGCCTGCACTGTCCTGGGCCGTGGAGCCCTGAGTGAAAAGCTGACGGAGGGTGCCTTGGGCATGCGCTTACATTGCTACCAATCTTAGTTTCCTAATCTATGAAACGTGGCAGGTAACACAAATTGTAGGACTAAGCTTTTCTGGAGCATTCTTGCTGTGCAGATAAATGCAAACTCTGAGCCACCCCGAAGGTCCACGTGGCCAGAAGTCGTTGTGCTAGATCCTCCCTGTGCGTCGTCTCACTTCCTCCTCTCAGGAACCCTAGTTCCTTGTCCCCATTTCATGGATGAGAAAACTCAGGATTTAATGATTTATCTGAAGACGCACAGCTTGCAAGAGACAAGAACAGGGAGTGGAGGGCGGGCCAGCTGTCTCTCTTACTGCCTTCTGTAATCAGTCAACTCCAGGGAGAGTGTGTGCGAAGCAACTGACGTGTGATAAGAACTCAGTGAAAGGTGGCCGCCGTTAGTAATGGCAGCATCCCCCGTGGCTGCGTGCCGCCACCCTGGTGCTGAAGTAGGGAACTGTGTCCCCGTGAGGGCAGGGCCCGGGCCCGGCTTGTTTTCCATCACCCCAAGTCATCGCCCAGAGGAAGTCCTTGCTCAGCGCTGGTTGGGTACCAAGGTTAAAGACAGTGAAAACTTTTAGACCCCGCAGTCTCCTGTGCTCTGATGTTTCAGGTCCTGCGTGCGGGATATTAAACACCCGAAGTGTTTGGTACTACCACTCACCTTTTCACTTTGTAGAAGCTGACTTTTAGCCATTAACTTTAAAAAATGTTAGGAAACCTTAGATTTTCTATGTTGGGCCTGCTTATACACTGTTGGTAGGCAAATAAATTTACATACTCTTTCTGGAGGGAAGTTGGTCAATTGTATCTAGAACCTTCAAAACATACATTTTGACCCAGTAATTTTTCTTTTCGTCGAAGATGTAGTCCAAGCTTTATATTCCAAAATATTTCTCACTGCCTTACTTATAATTGCAAAACACACGCACAAATACCCAGCTGGCCAACAGTAGGGAAGTGGTTAAGGTGCTGTGCAGCTTAAATTGTATGTGGGGTAATATTATTCAGCCATCAGAAATGAAGTTGTTGAAAAGAAGTTTAGTGACAGAGGAAATGTATATGATATAAACCAAAAAAGCTGTATGCAAACTGTATCTGTTATGTTTGAGTTTAGTTTTAAAAATTTAGTTTTAAATTCATACATATGAACAGACTTAGCAAAATGATAACTGTATTTTTTCTTTCGTTTTTTTTTAAGATTGGCCCCTGAGCTAACATCTGTTGCCAATCTTCTTTTTTTTTTTTTTTGCTTCTCCCCAAAGCCCCCTGGTACATAGCTGTATATTTTTAGTCGTGGGTCCTTCTGACTGTGGCATGTGGGACGCTGCCTCAGCACGGCCTGATGAGCGGTGCCATGTCCGTGCCCAGGATCCGAACCAGCAAAACCCTGGGCCGCTGAAGTGGAGCGCACGAACTTAACCACTTGGCCACGGGCCAGCCCTGACTGTGTTTTTTTCTGTATAGTAAGATTACAGGTGATGTTTTTTCATTTTGCGTCCGTCTCTGTTGTCCAGCTTCTGCAGACGTGCTCAGTCCCCAGCCCTTCTTTGGTCACGCACCATGCGGCTGGCCCTCTAAGGGAGCCAATTTTACTGAAACTAAACAAAAATGTCTTTTTCAGCATAGGTAGAAGATGAAAAATTTTAATCCAACCTGAAAGTTAATCAGGTAAAAACAGAGGTGTTAAGAGCAAATCTTGGGCTGAAGGAGTCATGGGGTGGAAAGCGGTCTTTCCGGCCCTCCAGGTGGCGCCTGAGCACTTCCTCTGTCGGGGCCTCCGCGACTCCAAGACTCCGTGAGAGTCTCACTGCCCTCTGTGGGCCTGGACAGTCCCAGGGGATGGCAGTTCTGTCCCCCAGAGTGTTCTCGGGGTCTGGGGAAGAGCAAGGGCAGTCCCAGGAGGGAAGCCTCACATCGGAGCAGCCAGACACATGCTCCTCTTATTTTCAAAACTTTCAAAAGAATTAAGACTAACCTTTTAGGTTGTATAGTACAAAAGCAACACAAATTCCTTGTAGAAAATGCAGACAAGCAAAGAAAGAGGAAATAGAAATCACTTGATACCATCCTCCCAGAGACAACGATAGCATCCTTTCTGTAGCCATAAAGCTGTTTTTTTTTTTTTTTTTTTTTGCCGAGGAAGATTCACCCTGAGCTAACATCTGTGCCAAACTTCCTGTATTTTATATGTGGGTCGCCATGACAGCATGGCCACCGCCTCCTGGTGTAGGTCCTTGCCAGGGAACTGAACCCAGGCTGCCAAAGCAGAGCACACTGAACTTATCCACTAGACAACAGGGCTGGCCCTAAAACAAAATTATTTTACCAAAATGGAACTTTCTTGGAATAGTGTTTTATAGCTTTTTGCACTTTTGATCCATTCAGCAAATATTTACTGAGAAGTTATGCTGTTCCAGGTGCTGTTCCAGGTATTCAGGATGCAGCAGTGAACAAAGTGGGTCCCTGCCCTCAGGGCTTACATTCTTGAGGGGAGACAGACATTAGACAAAAAAATGGGATAAATGACCAAGATGACTCCAGGGTGTGGGCCAGCAGGGACAGAGGGCCTCCCTTGGCAGAGGATAGTGGAGGAGAGTGTGACTGCATTCAGCAGGGCCAGCAGATGCCTCCGCTGGGCAGGGGACAGTGGAGCTGAGACCTGAAGGATGAGCGAGGATGGGGATCAGTGAGCAGCATGGCAGGGCACCTAAGGGGACCAGCGTCTTTCCTGGTCATCGAGCGTTTCACGTCGTAATCATATCTTTTTCATCTTTTTAATGGTGTCGTACTATGTATATCCTGCAACTTTTAATTTTCTTTTTAAAGTTCAGTAAAATACATAGAAGATTTACCATCTTAACTATTTTTTCTTCTTCTTCTCCTCCCCAAAGCCTCCCGGTACATAGTTGCATATTTTAGTTGCTGGTCCTTCCAGTTGTGGCATGTGGGACGCCGCCTCAGCATGACCTGCTGGGTCCGAACAGGTGAAACCCTGGGCCGCCGAAGCAGAGCAAGAGAACTTAACCACTCAGCCGTGGGGCCGGCCCCATCTTAACTATTTTTAAGTGTACAGTTGGGTGGCATCAAGTATATTCACGTTGGTATGCAGTCATCACTACCATCTATCTCCGGGACTGTTCCATCTTCCCTACCTGCAACTCTGTCCCCACTGACTCCCCATCCTCACTCCCGCTGGCGCCCACCATTCTCCTTTCTGTCTCTATGGATTTGATTACTCTAGGGACCTCATATAAGTGGAATCAGATAATGTTTGTCCTTTTGTGTCTGGCTTATTTTACTTAGCATAATGTTCTCAAGGTTTGTCTTTGCTATAGTATGAATCAGAATTTTCTTCCTTTTTAAGGTTGAATGATATTCTATTGTATGGATAGACCACATTTTATCTATCTGTTCACCTTTTTTTTTTTTGATGATGAAGATTGGCCCTGGGGTCACACATTGCCAATCCTCCTCTTTTTTTTTCACTTGAGGAAGATTGGCCCTGAGCTAACATCTCTGCCAGTCTTCCTCTATGTTTTGTATGTTTTGTGGTGGGATGCCAGCACAGCATGGCTTTGATGAGTGGTGAGGGTCTGCGCCCATGAACCCCAGGCCGCTAAAGCAGAGCACATGAACTTAACCGTTTCACCAGCAGGCCGGCCCCTATCTGTTCATCTGATGGACCCTTGGGTTGCTTCCACCTTTGGCTAGTGTGAATCCTGCAGCTATGAACGTGGTACACAAATGCTGTTCAGGTCTGTGCTCTCAGTGCCTTTGAGTCTGCACCCAGAAGCGGGATGGCTGGATCGTATGGTGATTCCGTGTGTAGGTTCTGAGGAGCCTCCATGCCGTTTTCCGCAGCAGCTGCCTCACTTACATCCCACAGCAGTGCGCAAGCTTCCGGTCTCTGCACCTCCTTACCTGCACTTGTTATCTTCGGGGGTGTTCTGGCTAGTAGCCATCCTGATAGGTGTAAAGCATGCAGCTTGTTTTTATTACTCTACATTCTCTGATTTATCCGTGTGATAACACAGGTCTCAGTCATTTATTTAATGTGTGGGGCTTTTTTCAGGGTTTTAAATCAGTTTTATTGAAGTATAATTTCTATCCAATAAAATGCACCCCTGTGAAGAGTTTTGTGGTTCCCTCTTTGCCTCCCATCCTCACCCCAGACGACCACTGGGCTACTTTCTGTCGCTATAGATTAATCGTGCTGTAAAGTGCTTTTAACCAACTTTATTGAGGTATAATTTACATACAAGAAAATGCAGGCACTTCAAAGGTAGGCTTCCTGAGATCTGACAGTGGAGAGACCTGGAGAAATCCTACCCCAATCAAGGTCTAGAACATTCCAGCACCACAGGGAGCTCCCTCTCACCTGTTTACAGCCTAGCCTCCTCCCCTGCCCCAGGCAATCACTGACTCAGTTTTCTGTCACCGGAGGTGAGTTTTGTCTCTTGAAGTTTCATATAAATAGAATCGTATAGTGTGTGCTCTTTTGATTCTGACTGCTTTTGCTCAGTTTAATGTTTCTGGAATTTTTCCGTGTTGCTTTGCATATCAGTAGTCATTTTCAGTGCCACGTAGTATTCCATTATATGAATGTATCAGTAGTTTGCTTCCATCCCCTGTTGCTGGACTTCTGGGGTCTTTCTGATCTTTTGGGGCTGTTATGTATGAAGCTACTGTGCATGTTTGTGTACAAGTGTTTGTGTGGTGAACATTTCATTTCTCCTGGGCGGGTATCTAGGAGTCTGGTAAGCATATGCTGAGCTGTGTAGGGAGCTGCCAGACTGTCTTCCAGAGCGCTTTACACGGCTTCACGCTCCCATCGGACTGCGCGGCGATCCCTCTGCGTCCTCAGCAACACCTGGGGGTGTAAGTTTTACTAGTTTTAGGCTTTCTAGGGGGTGTGAGACGTTATCTCATGGTTGTAACGTGGCATTTCTTTGATGGCAAATGATGTCGAGCATGTGTTCATGTGTTTATTGGCCATTCTTGTTCGGTGAAGTGTCTGTTCACTCATTTGCCCATTTAACAAAATTGAAACCATTTATCCTTTCTTGGGTTGTAACATTCTTTATATATTTTGGCTGTTTGTTAGATACGTGTATTGTGAACATTTTTTCCCAGTCTGAAGCTTGCCTTTTCATTTTCTTAACAGCATCTTTTGAAAAGGAATAAGTTTTAATTTTGAAAAAGTCCAGTTTATCAATGTTTCCTTTTGTAATTACTGCCTTTTGTGTCCTAAGACCTTTGCCAACTCCAGAGTTGCAAAGATCTTCTCCTGTGTTTTCCTCTAGAAATTGGAGAGTTTTAATTTTGTTTTGTTTAAAGTCTGTGATCTGGAGAATTGGCGGGCTGTGCTGCGGCCAGCTGGTCACAGAGAGGATGTCAGTCAGTGCAAGGTCCCCGTTGCTGTGGAAAGGAATGCTGACAGCAGGGCCGTGGGGGCTCAGCAGATGAGCCTGAAGGCATCGTGGGGTTTGCAGGCTCCCAGTTCAAGTGTACAGTGAATCAGTGAAGACAGGGTTTGAATTCACGCTTGAGGTCATGGCGAACCTGGACTGGGAAGTCGACATTCCTCACCTCTCCATGCCTCACAGATTTGTATTCTCCAGAGTGTCTAGGTCCTTCCCATAGAATAAAAAGACCGTACAGGTGGAACAATCCAGAGTTTTAATCAGAGAAGGTGGTGTTTGGTTGCTCCTTGCGATAGTTGACACCCAGGATTTGGAGATGCAGTCAGTAATAGTGATCGCCGGCAGCCTGTTATTGCCCACCTTGATGGTAAATTTGAGGACTGCCTCAGTGCAGAGTCTTGAGTGAACAGACGTCAGATGCCCGATGACAAGGCGCAGCGCTGTTTATGCTGAATTACCCCTTGAGGATGTGGACTTAGACCATTGGATGGAGGGTTTATGAAGAGTTTGCATGAGAAAGTGAGCATCACCCACTTATTGCCACAGCAGACACGCTCACACCAGAGGAGTGCCAACAACTGAAAGAAACCCAAGAACATAAAATTAAAATAGATAAACTTCCAGCAACAGATGATGAAGAAGAAAAGCTTGTTAAAAACATAAAGGACCGTTCACCTCTTGCTGTGAACGGTAGTAACTTCATTGAAGTTAGCGGCAGAAGGGTCAGAGGAAGGCCGCATCCTTGGGGTGTTGCTGACATTGAAAATGGTGAAGATTGTGATTTTACAATTCTAAGAAATATGTTAATACGAGGACACTTGCAGGACTTGTAAGATGTCACTAATAATGTACGCTATGAGAACTACAGAGGCAAAAAACTGACAGTTGTGACGTACGTTGGAGTTGATAACAGCGAGAACAAAGGGCAGCTTCTGAAGAGCCCTCGGGCACCCATGGAAGAAGAAGGAAGAGACATGCGGCCAAGATGAGGGAGATGGAGATGGAGCAGGTGTTTGAGACAAAGGCCAGAGAAGAAGTTCAAAAACTGAAGGACTCTGAGGGCAAGCACCAACGGCACCATGAGTAAACAAAAAAGAATTTGGAAGCAGCGCAAGGAATTAGAGGAGGAATGTCGCCAGTTTGAAGATGAGAAGGCAAACTGGGAAGCTGAGCGGATTTTAGAACAACCGAGCTCTCTGAGAAGCTTGGGAAAGAACAAGAAGGAGGCAAAGGTCTTTTGAGCCCTCTGTTGACCACCAATTACGTAAAGTCTGCGATCCACTTCTAATTCATTTTTGTGTATGATGTGAGGTAGGAGTTGAAGTTCATTTTTTTCCCATGTGGATATCATTGTTCCAGTACCATTTGTTGCAAAGACTATCTTTTTCCCATTGAATTATATCGGTACCCTTGTTGGAAATCAATCAGCCGTGCGTGCAGGTCTACTTCTGGAGCCTGTGTTCTGTTCCTGTGAGCTGTATGTGTGTGTTTGAGGCAGGGCCACACTGACTCAATGACTGCACCTTTATAAAAGGTCTCAAGGCAGGTGATACGAGTCTTCTAACTTTGTTCTGTTTCCAAATCGTTTTGGCCATTCTAGGTCTTTTGCTTTTCCATGTAAATTTTAGAATCAGCTTGACAGTTTCTACAGAAAAGCCTGGTAGGATTTTAACTGAGATTGCATTGAACCTCTAGATCTGTTCGGGGAAAATGGACATCTTAACAATACTAAATGTGCTAGTCCATGAACATGGTATATCTCTCTGTTTATTTAGATCTCATTTAATTTCGTGGATAGAAAGATTCACTATTCATCATCATTTTTAATGGCTATGTAGTACAACCGTGTGTGACCGTGTCATTATTTATCCGATTGTTGGCTGTTCACTTAGATTACGTCCAGTGTCCTCCATTATAAATGGTGCCACAGTGGTTATCTTTGTTCTTCTGTCTTTGCACCCACCCTCAATTACTTACTTAGACAAAAATCTGGAGCCAGACCCTCTTGACTGTGCTTTGCTATTTGCCTTATTTAAACTGGTGGTGATCTGTGTGTGGTGGGATGTGGAAGGATCCAGGGTTGCTTTTGGTGAGGCCCAGTAGCACCGTGATTTAGAGCAGGGGCCTGCAAATCAGGGCAGCAGGCCCAGTAGGGTCTGTAGGGCCCTTGAGCTAAAATTTCTTAAAAAATATTTTTAATGGATTGTAAAAAAAAAAAAAAAGCAAAATCAAGAATATGTGATGAAGATCAATGTGGCCCACAAAGCCTAAAATATTTACTACCTGGTCATTTATAGAAAATTTGCTGCCCCGGATTTAGAGCAAGGCTGGGCATGGACCGATCTAATCAGGCCCCCACCATACTTACTCGTGGGGATTGACCTTTGCCAGGTTCCTTCGCTACTTAAGCTCCGTTCTGTTTCTTCATCTGTAAAACGGGCAGAGAGAGTACATAGAGGGTTGTTAGCCACAGGGCTTTTTCCCCCCCGTCTGAAGTTGTAGGAACTTAAGCCATCTGATTGCATGTGGGAATCAGGGGTGGGCCTATCACGGTCATCTGTGTCCTGGGCATCAGGCTCATAACCTCCTCTGCCGTCTAGCTGGAGAGATGGGGCACATACCAAACACACTAAAACAACCCTACAAACTGCAGCTTAAAATAATGTGGGACTAGCACCAACCCAGTGTGCTTGGCCTCACTGGAAACTATGAAAAAAAATCTAAAAATCTGGCTTTGAGTGAGAAGACTTGGAATTTAGAACCTTGAACCCCATCATTGTCATGTGACCATTTTAAATGTTAGCTTCTAACTGCCTCTCTCTCTCTGAACTGCCCACATCTGGGAGACTGTGGCCCACCGAGGAAGGGGGGCCAGTGGCGACATGTGGATGAACCTGGTTGCACCCGTAGCCTGGGGTTGCTCAAGACTTGGGGGTCGGGGGTTCTGAGCAGCACAGGGTCCTTGGGAGGCTCAAAGGATGATCTGAGGGTCCCAGTGGCATGCGTGGAAGGGGCCGAGCCTTCCGTCCAGAGGGTTAACGGGCTGTAGCAGCCAGAGGGAGCAGTAGTGGGAGAGGCCCCTTGGCGTTCTCCTGCAGACCCCGGAAGGTCTCTCAGGGATCAAAAGGTAATGCCCGGCAGTGACTGGTGAAGGGCCGGCATGCTGCAGGAGGGGTGGCCCTATTTGCCAGCTCTGCTGGAGTTTTCTTTAGCTGTCCTGGGAATGGTGTGTTTTTATTGTCCCTGTGGATAAACTGGGGGGTGTGTCCAGCCTGTGGATGCCCCAAATATCCACAGTGTACTTGCCCCTCCCAGGAGGAATTTGGGGCTATTTTTAGGTTCTGGTTGGTGCTAAGAGTGATTTTAAACTAACAGAACTATATGGAGTGTGCTGGTCTGTCCCCCAGGTCCCCAGAGAGGCCTGCACTCACCCCAGCCCACTGCAGCCCACTGCTGCCAGCTGCCACCGCAGAATGTTGGCCACTTCCTGGGGGTGTCTCTTTGCGCAGAGTAGGCCCAGAGCCTCCCCTCCTCAGGTGGGGCCTTCAAGCACTGACTGAGGAGGAAGTATGGATTTTTCTTTTAGGTGAAATAATGGAATTATGGTTCTTTTTTTTTTTTTCAAGTCCTAATCTTTTAGAAAAACATATGATGTGATATCTGAGTTTTGCTGCAAAACAGAGGAAGTGGGAGGTTGAGCTGAAGCAGGGCTGGCCGTGACTTGTTAGTGGGTGAAGCCAGGTGATGGGTTCTGCACGTGTCTGCGTTTTCCAGGAGTTAAAAAGAGTCTGACCAGCTCGGGTTCCACTCTCGCTCGAGCGCTGCTCTCTGTGAGACCTGGGACAGGAAGGGCCCTTGTTTCCGAATCTGTGACATGGGGCTCATTGCAGCTGCCTCAAAGACGCTGGGCGAGTTTTTAATGAAGTAATGCATGGAAGCAGTTAGCCCAGTCCTGGCACCTAGTAGGCGCCAGCTACTCCTGTTCTGGCTGGGAGTCTGGCCAAGTGATCTCTGGCTGACCATTTAGGGCAGGGAGGGGGCTTCCAGGAGGGACCTGGGGTCCGCCTCCCTCTAGTGGACACACAGCCTCTGCGTGTGCTTGCGCTCTTGGCTGCACTCCCATCTATGGTTGGTCTGCACGTTTCTCGGCAGTGGTTTGGAGCTAGAATCAGCAGTCAGATTCCTGCCAAGATAGTGAGTGGCTGAAACATTTATTCAGTTATTTATTTTTAAACATTTTCTTTTGAAATAATTATAATTCATAGGAAGTTGCCAAAAATGTACTGTGAGGTCCCATGTACCCTTCCCCAGTTTCCCCCAATGCTGCCACGTCTTTGGTATATGGGTCGTACAGTTTCACAACCAGTAAAGTGACATCGGTACAAGCCACAGAGCTTACTCAGATCTTACCAGTCTTACATGCACCCCCCCCCCCCCGCCCCGGGAATCCTTTTCCCAGGATTTCCAAGGGAGGTCTTATCCTCACCCCCAGTTCTCAGACCAGGAGTGTTGAGGCTCAGAGAAGTGACGGAGCTTCCCTGGGTCACCGGCCAATGTGTGGCAGAGCCCGGACTCGAGACCGAAGTCGTGCACTTAACCGGGATCCCCCCTGCCTCCCTCCGCAGTGGCTGCCAGTAACACCAGACTCGTTGTGTTTTCTCGTAGGTGAGCCTGGCCCAGAATGGGGGACTCCAGGGACCTTTGCCCTCACCTTGACTCGATAGGGGAGGTGACCAAGGAGGACTTGCTGCTCAAATCTAAGGTAAAGGGTCAGACCTTACGGGCTGAGGCCCACACCCAAGGCCACCTGTTCCTGGGCCACGTTTCTGAAGCAGTGGGAGAACTGGCTCCCCATGGCCTCCACTGAGCCTTTTATGTAAATAGAAAAGCTGGCGTTTGTTGGAGAGCCCTTCCGGGGCTGCCTCCTGACAGCCATTTACGACCCTTTAGACCAGTCCACGTGGAGCCGCTGCCGCTCTGCGCATTAGCTGTTGGAGCGGGCGCAGGGCCTTTGCGAGAAGGGGGTGAATCCTGCGTTTGAGCCTCCCTGGGCGTCTTTACACGCTGACCTGAAGGGAGTGCCTGGAGGCCTGAAGTGGGGAGGTGGGCCTCGCTGAGGGGGGAGCACGTATCATCGTAAGTAGGTGACACTTCCATGTGGTTCAGAGATGAAACAATGTGAGAACATATGTGTCAAGAAGTCCCCCTGCCGCCTCCTGTCCCCACCCTCCCCATTCCACCCCAGGGAACCACTCACATTAGTTTCTTTTGTATCTGTTCAGGGTCTCTCTATGCAGATACATGCAAATAAACTTATTTGTCATTTTCCCCTTTATTACATGAAAGGTACCATGCTGTAGACACTTTTGTAAGTTGCTTTGTTCACGTGACAATATCTCCTGGAGCTCTTTGGACATTGGTGCGTGGAGAGAGCTTTCTCATTATTTGTCCCAAAGTTGTGCATATTTCATTTCATGGACTCCAGAACTGATCCTCCAGGGGTGAGCCCTGGGCTCCTGCCAGTACAAAGGACGCTTCAGTGGACGGCCTCGTGGGAATGTCGTTGTGTGCAGAGGCAGGACTGTGTGTAGAGCACGTTCCCAGAAGGGAGGTCGTCGGCTCAGGTTCTTAGACATGTTGCAGCTCCTCCTTCCAGGCCTCTGGTGCCAGTCGTCCAGCCTCCCTGCACCAGCACGTCCTGGGTGGCCTTTGGCCTGAGCTGGCTTGGTCCGGGCCTGCAGTGAGGGATCCGTTCTTCAAAGTGCCTGTGGCTTCTTTTGAAGTAGTTTTGCTTCTCGTGTGGTCTGTGGGAGGGGCAGAGCGAGGCTCTGGTGCATCTGTGCTTCTAATGCTGGGTTTCTTTCTGAGTCTGCACAAGGGAGTAAGTGAGACACACCGAGAGGAATTTTCCTCCAGAGGAGGCAGGAAAAGGGGAATCTGAGAGCAGGGAGATGAGCGAGGTGGGAGGAGGGAGGCAGAAGGTGAGGTTTGGGCTGCGATGTGGCAGCCTTTCAGAAGAGTGAGTGCTTCTGGAGCAGAAAGAGCAGAGCATTTGGAGATGTCTCAGGCCTGCATTTCAGAGAGCGTGTCTTTCAGCACCTCTTCAAGTATCCGGAAACCCGCGAAAGGAAACCAGCATTGTTTTAAAATACCCAGAACGGGCAAGGTTGTGCACAGGTAGCTCACAATGGAGGAAATGCAAACAGCTGAGAAACTTTTGAAAAGACATGCTTAGCTTCACTAGTGGTTGAGGATATTGCTAATGAAAGCAAGATGATGCCGTTTTCAGATGGGAAAACACAGGCTGATCCGATTCAGAGCCCACAGGGGTAGGGGGAAGTGGTGCACGCACGATGCAGTAGGCTGGACATCACTGTAACTTTAGGGGAGCAATTCCACCTCTGGGAACTTATCTAGTAAAAATGTAGGTACCACTTATAGAGATGCAGACGCAGCAGTATTTATTGAGCATTGTTTGTAAAAGGAAAATCTGGTGACAGCCTGAGTATTCATCAAGAAGGGAAGGGGCGAATAAGCTTTGGTGTGCCCGTAGTGTGGACACTTGGGCACTTATTGCAAAGAATGAGAAGTAGTCTCTGTGTACCGACTGAGAAGGATGACCATAGATCGGTGACAAAAACGTGTTACAGAGAAATATGTATAGTGTGATCTTATTTTTCCTGAAAATTACACCCCCCCCCCCAAATCTACGCGTATATGTTTGTACCAGAAGAAAGTATAGAGGGATAGACTTCAAATTTTTACAGCATATTTGTATCATACATTATATATTTCAAACTGTATATAGCATATATGTACCATTGGAATGGTTAGAACAAGCATACAATACTTTTATCATGCAAATAACTGAAATGAAAAAAGCCCTGGGAAGATGAGAGTGAATTGTGAAATTGGGGAATCACAGGAGATTATGGATTCGGGAGGGCGGGGGGTGGCCGCTTTGAGTCCGATGAGCATACTGATGTCCCGCCACCCACAGCGTCCTCAGGGAGAGACCCCACGTCACGGAGTGCAGGTCTCAGCCCCACCGCACGGGAGGAGCTGCTCCTCCTCAACCCGACTGGGAGCTCCGTGGGCAAACGCAGCCAGTGTCTGTGCTTGGCAGGAACACGAGCTTCCCGCGGGGGCCGGGGGGCCGACACAGCCACCCTCGCGGGGGAGCCAGGCTTCCTGGCAGCAGCTTTGATGGCCCAGGCTTCTTGGCCTCCCCTCCTGAGCCGACTCTGTAGCAGGGCGTGACTCGCTGAGCCTCAGTTTCTCGTCTGTAGCGTGGGGGTCTTGGTGAGCTGCTGCACAGACTGCCATTGGGATTATGTGAGCAACACGTGAAGAACTTAGCTGTCGTGGCCTCTCCCCGAGTGCCAGCTCTCACTCTGCTTGAGCCTAATATTGTGACTGCTCTCAGAGGCCGGCACCCAGAAGCCATCTCACACCTGACGGAGGCGGCACGCTGGACGTTCCCGAGGCTCAGCTGGGAGCTGCTGTTCTAGACGTGTGCAGACAGAGTTATTTAGGGCACAGTTTAAGTTCTTGTGACAAAGATACCCTGAAATACAGTGGCTTAGGTGACATGTAAGTTTACTTTTCTCTCACAGAACAGTCCAGAGGTAGGTAGGACCGGTAGAGTGGCTCTCCCATTCTCAACACAAGGCTTTTATCTCTAAGTCCAAGGTGGTTGCTTCAGCTCCCACCATCACATCCACATTCCAATCAATGGAAAGAGAAGGAAGAGTAAGGGTAGTGTACAGCTTGAAGTAGCACACGTCACTTTTGCTGTCATCCCATAAACTAGAACGGAGTCCCATGAACACAGTGGGGACTGAGAAACATCATCTGTGGCTGGCTGGTCATGTGTCCAGCCAAAATTCACACATTCTGTTATTAAAGCAAGAGGGAGCGATGTTGGTAGATAAGAAGCACCCCCAGAGACCTGGGTTTTTTCTGTGACCGATAAACCTAACTGATCTCCTAATGTGTCCCAGGCTCTGTGGAGTCACGGGGGTAGACCAAACGGACCATGCCTCTTTCATGGAGCGCACGGTCTAGATGGGGAAAGGCTTCAATCGTGCAGCAAAGGGAGAGTGGGAGGTGTGGGGAGAGAGCATGTCAAGTGGTCTGTTTAGTTAAGTTTCAAATGATTTTATTGACAGTGTTTTCGCAGGCACATAATAAAACACAATTCCAGCAATAGAGCGTAAGGCGCCTGTGGGGAACCTAATTCAGATTGGTGGCTGGCGAAGGCCTGTGGGAGGCAAACAGAGCCTTTAGGGTGCGTCCGTCTGTCTGTCCATCAGCATCAGCTGGTGGAGAACGGTGGGCGGCGCCCTCCAGGCTGGAGCAGCCTGCTCACATGCTGCTCTTTCTCTTCCCTCGACTCGCACAGGGAACCTGTCAGTCATGTGGTGTTGCTGGACCGAACCTGTGGGCCTGTCTCCAGGTAGGCTCTGCTGACAGCTGGTAGAGGCGTGGAGCTCCGTCTAGACTCCGGGCTGGGCATACCTGTCCCCAGCGGGTACTGCCGGAAAGCTCGGGCAGGGACACGGGACATGGATGTTTCGGGTGCAATGCCCAAGCCGTTAGAGCCGGCAAGTCCCTGGGTTGGCTGCCATGGCAGCTGTGGAAGTGACGAGAGAGGGAAGCAGGCTGGAGAAGCCTCGGGACTAATGATCGCACCTGTGTGAGAGGCGAAACTGTGCACTCATGGGTGCACGTGAGCCTAATGGAGGCGTCTTGGCTCTGAGCCCTGACACTTCTTAGTGACAGTCTGTCCCCGGGTCAGCCTGGGCCTCTGCTTCCCCACCTTTAAAGCAGGTGACGACACTGAGGACTGTCCCCACCTCGTGGGGTGAGGGTGGAATTTGGGAGGGTGATGCCTCTGATGGGCTTGGCAGGGTGTGTGCCACAGACAGTACCCCGTGAAACCCAGTCATGTTTTCATTATTACTGCTTATTACAAAGAAGGACAGTTATATCAAAACATGACGGTTTTATATGGGTGGTGGAATTATGGGTAATTTTCATTTTTTGTCTGTAATTCTGTAGTATTTTCCAAATTTCCTACAAGTGTATGTTTACTGCATTTTATAATCATATTAAAAATAACTATTACTTAAAATTTCCAGGGGCTGGCCCCGTGGCCAAGTGGTTAAGTTCTCACGCTCCACTGCGGCAGCCCAGGGTTTCCCTGGTTCGGATCATGGGCGTGGACATGGCGCCGATCACTGGGCCACGTTGAGGCAGCATCCCACATGCCACAACTAGAAGGACCCACAACCAAAATATACAACTATGTACTGGGGGAATTTTGGGAGAAAAAGCAGAAAGAAAAAAAAATAGATTGGCAACAGTTGTTAGCTCAGGTGCCAATCTTTTAAAAAAAGAAAGTTTCCTTAAAAACAAACACAAGTAGAAACAAGACAGGCTGAGGGGAAGACATCACAGTTCAAGTCTGCTTTTGCAGAAAACACGGGGGCCTGCAGGGTACTCTGGCCTGTCACTCAGTATAAAGTAGATTGCAAGACACTGTCTGGGCCCCTGGGGAACAGCAAGAAGTAGGACGCGTGGTCCTGCCTCCTGGGAGCCCACAGACCCCCAGAGAGACGGATGTGGAAGCCTCATGCAGAAAGCCGCTCATCCTTTATGACTCAGAAGGCCCTCCCCAGCCTGCATGGTGCTGATCACGGTGGAAAGGACAGCACTCCTGTGGGGAAGCGGGCCAAGGGCTGGGTGGAGGCCTGCGGCTGAGGCACTGATCTGGCCTTGGAGGATGGGTAGATTTGGGTGGGAGAGTGCAAGGCCAAAGGCAGGGTCTTCAGGGTCCTGCAGGGCCCCCTGTGGGGCCCTGGGTCAGCACTGGGTCCCGACTGCCTCTGCCCGTCCGGCATCCCCCATTGGAAAATGACTGTGAGGCCCACAGAAGTGTGCGTCCCGACAACTGGCCCAGTAGGAAGTGGGGTTTTGGCCGAAAAGGGATGAGTGGACGGGGAGAGGGTCTGGGCGCCGAGTAGCCAGGCCGTAGCCCATCTCGCTCAGAGCGCAGGGGCAGCTTTTATGGGGGCCACGCCTGCCCAACGCGAACTTCAGGCATGTAAGCCTGTGTCCCTGCAGGGTGGCAGGGCCTCAATTCCTTGTGGGTCCTGTCGGGTGGAGATGGGGGACACTGGCTCACTATGCTGGCACCGTCTTCTTGGCCAGCCCTAATCCACTCCTCTCCCCTCTCTCCCCAGGTCGCCTGCCCCTACGTTGGCTGTGGAGAGTCCTTCGCTGACCACAGCACCATTCACGCACAGGTGAGGGTGGTAGCCGGGAGCACGGCTCTGCAGTCAGACAGCGCAGAGTTCAAACCCCAGCTCCAGCTGCCTCCCAGCTCCATCCACCTGCTCTGGGTCTCAGTGTCTATGTCTGTAAAATGAGAAGAATCGTAGCAGGGTTGCTGCAAAGAAGCAAGAGCTAGTGCAGGTGCAAGCACTTGGCAGCTGTCCGTGCTGGATAAGCAGCAGCCCTTGGCATTCCTGGCTGGAGGGTGAGCAGGTGCCGGGCTTCCAGGCCCTGTGCTGACCAGGCCTCTCCCGGAGGCCTGGGAGCTGAGGCAGCCCCGATGCAGGCTTCAGGCATGTCTTGGGCCCGTGTATCCTTGACCCTGTTTTGGATCTGGCCCTCCAGGTGAAAAAGCACAACCTGACGGTGAACCTGACCACGTTCCGGGTGTGGTGTTATGCCTGTGAGAGGGAGGTGTTCCTGGAGCAGCGGCTGGCGGCCCACCCACCAGGCCCCTCGCCCAAGTTCTCGGAGCAGGTGAGGGGGTGCTGCAGGGTCGGTTTGGTTGGTGGTGACAGGTGTCAAGGGCAGGGCCATGTGATCTGAACATCGGTGGAGCGTGGATTGGTGGGTCCCAGACGGTGTCTGTCCCTGGTGAGTGTTCTCAGGTGACTTTGAGGAGCTCGTGTCGGCAGATGCTCGCTGAGCCCCGGCCGGGTGCCAAGGCCCATGTGAGGCGATGAGGACAGAGGTGACTGGGAGCGGGCCTCCCTCAGGGAGCTCACAGGCTGGGGGGAGGCCGTGGGGAGGTGAGGGTCTGGGTGCGCCGGGGCCGTGGGACCGGTGGAGAGGCCCTGGCAAGCCCAGGTGTAAAATGAGCCCAGGGGAATCATGAGGAGTCACTGCAGGTGCTTCTCTGTGGGAAACGCCTGGAAACCCACTGGGCGTGCGCCAAGCGGGGCGCCGTGCAGCCCTTAGAGGTGGCGGCTCAGCGCGGGCGCGGAGGCCCAGCATGGGGCGGTGGTCCGTAAACCAGTTGTGGGACTGGCCAGCAGGATGGGGGCACAGGGAGGCTGGGACGTGCGTGTGCGCGTTGTGCCTCCCCCACGTTTAGATGGTGCCCGGCACGGAAGAGCTGCTCGGTCAGTGTGTGTGGAGCACATTTGTGGGCGTGTCAGCGTTTATGATTTTTTACCAAAAACGCTGTAAAACAATATATTCAGTGCCCTGTTTTGAAGCATGTTTATGTTAACAGTTTAAAATCTACAGAGATACATAGAGACTATTAACAGTGGTTGTCTCGGAAAAGTAGGATTGCATGTTGTTGTTCTTTGTTTCTGATTTTTTCCAAATTTACTATAAATAAGATAAATTAATACTATTCATTATCGTGAATAAGGGCAAGGCCAATGATGCCATCTCTTTCCCGGTATCCTCTGCTCCCACGGGCTGGCTCAGTGCAGGCTCCCGGCTGAGGCTTGGCTTCCTTCCCCCGGAGGCACATGGGCCTCTGGCGCCGACTCCCCCTCCTCCCGTTTTCCTCACTTGGAGTCTCTAACGCAGGATGCCCCGCTGCCCTCCCACCCTCTGAAAGCCGTCCCAATTGCTGTGGCCGACGAGGGAGAGTCCGAGTCAGAGGACGATGACCTGAAACCTCGAGGTAACAGCCCCTCCGCGGGACAGGGCTGCTGCTGGGCCAGGCGGGGGCCTTGGTGGCAGGCAGGGAAGCTCTGTGCGCTGTGCTGCAGGGGCAGGGAAGGGCGGCAGGATGGCCATCCGTACAGCATGGCAGCTTCTCCTGGAGGGCCAGCTGCCCGACTGAGGCCTGGAGGCCTGGCAGTCGTCGTGCCCTGTGTCAGCCCTGTGGCCCTGGGCAGGCCGGCGCCTCTGCACCCGGCCTCTTGCCTGTACAGTGTGGACCATGGGCCGGGCTGCGTGGAGGGCAGAGGCATCCGTCTGTTCCGTACACTCAGGGAACCGTGGGCATTGTGAGCAGGAAGCATGTTAACTTAGTTGGAAGATTTCTGGGGTGCAGCAGCAGCCACCGTGTCCTGCTCTGCGTGGGTCCTGATGGCTGGAGAGCCACAGCCATCTCCCGGGGTGTGCTGTGAGCTTCCTGGCCGGGCAGCACGCTCACTGTCCCCTCCCCGTGTGCACTGCTTTCCTAGGCCTCACGGGCATGAAGAACCTGGGGAACTCCTGCTACATGAATGCTGCCCTGCAGGCCCTGTCCAATTGGTAGGTGGTCACCTCATCTGGGAGATGGGGGTCAGGGGACGTCCCCGGGAAATAGCAGCAGCAGCCTCCGAGTTGTGTTGCGTATGTTGCATATGGATACACATCAAAACCCCTGAAAACACACAATGACCCAGCAATACTTCCCGTCGGCCCGGATCCTAAGGAGGTAACCAGAGATGTGGAGAAAGTTGTCTGTGCCAGCATGTTCATCTTCTGTGGTTTATTGGAAACCACTTAAACAATTGAAACAGTTAGAGTGCAAATTCATCCTAGGCCAGCCTTACAGTGAGTGCAGGAAAAGATGCTGCAGGACAATATTTACTGAAATGGGAAGGGGTTCAGAATATGGTAGCGGGAAAAGGAGTTTGTAAAGCTTTGTATGGTGCAATCCCGTTTTGGGGGGAAGTATTAGCTTCCATCTGGGATAGGCTGTGACCTCCATGAGGCCCGGGCATCTCCTATGCCTGCTGCACAGATGTCCCACCTAGTGGGACTCAGGGTATGTGTATGTGAAGGGCGGGTGGGGGAGGGGTATGTGTGCATAGAAAAGGCTACAAGGATATGCCCGAGTCTTCAGAGTAGCTGTCTTCACGTGGTAGGATTAAGGTCGGTTATTATTGTCTGCTTGTCTGTATTTTCTAGTTTTTCTGCAATGAATGTATATTTCTTATGTAATGAGATAAGTTTCAAAAACTTGAGGAACAGGGGAGTGGTGGGGATGCCGTCTGGCTCCAGAAGGTTCCTACAGAATGGGCTGACAGGAGGAGCAGGTGCTGCTTCCTCTCGTTCACGCAGCAGGCGTCCCCTGACCCCACGGCCCTGAAGTGGGGCGCTCACCTGACCTGGGGGAGGCGGGGCCAGGTCTCGCATCCCAGGGCCGCCATAACAAAGTGCCACAGACCAGGGGCTCGAACAACAGAAGTTTCTCCTCTCCGGGTTCTGGAGGCTGGAATCCAAGGTCAAGGTGCGGGCAGGTTGGCTGCTTCTGAGGCCTCTCTCCTTGCCCTGCAGACAGGCCCCTTCTCCCTGTGTTTTGATGTCATCTTCCCTCTGTGCATGTTTGTGTCCCAATTTCCTCTTCTTATAAGGACACCAGTCATACTGGACTAGGGCCCACCCTGATGACCTCATTTTAAGCTAATCACCTCCTTAAAGACCCTGTCTCCAAATACAGCCGCATTCTGAGCTCTGGGGTCAGGGCTTCAGCATAGGGATTTTGGGGGACACAATCCAACCCGTAACAAGTGGGATCCTTCTAGTCATCTGCAGGTGTTTCTGGCTGCAGGGGGCTCCGGCACATCCCCCACACAAGCAGTGCCCCCACAGGAAACTTGCTTCTCCACCCAGGTTTTCAAACAGTGCCATGTCCTCTTCTTTTCTCTTCTGCTCCCCTCGCTTCCCCTGTCCCCCAGCCCTCCGCTGACCCAGTTCTTCTTGGAGTGTGGAGGCCTGGTGCGCACGGACAAGAAGCCAGCCCTGTGCAAAAGTTACCAGAAGCTGGTCTCTGAGGTCTGGCACAGGAAACGGTGAGTGGCCGAGCCCCTGACCTCGGGCAGCTGTGTGTGGACGAGGATTTTCTCTCGGGCCCTCGGTCGAGCACTTGCCATACTTTACTCTGCGTAATGCTCACGGCACCCCTGTGAAGTGTCGGTCAGAGCCAACCCTATTTTACAGACTGGGGAAACTGAGGTTCAGAGAGATCTTGCTCCAGGTCACACAGCTTGGGAAAGGAGGAGGTAGAATTTGAACCTGGCGTTGAGCTGAGCCGGCAGCCACCATGTGCTCAGAGGAAAGAATCTCATGGTGGCGGCTGGTGCTGATGAGGCGGGGGCTTCACCTGTGTGAAACGAATTCAAGGACCGGAAGCTTGGGTTAGCCCTGTGTCTCCAGGGAAAGGCAAGATTGGGAATAACTTAAAATGAGTGCACAGAAATACATTAAGCGTAAACCAGATTTTAAAACAGTTTGATGCAATGTAATTCCAATTTTGTAGGAAGCCAGGTTTAAGTGTATGCCTGTACATAATGTTGTATATGTGTCTGTATTTTCATGAAAAAATCTGGACATCTTAATGGTAGTTATCTCTGGGTAGTACTGTTAGTGGTGGTGTTTCTTTGTTGGGCTTTTCTGAAATTTTTGATTTTTCAATAATGAACTTGTATTACTTTTGAAATTAGAAAAAGCACGATAGGGCCGGCTCCGTGGCCGAGTGGTTAAGTTCGCGTGCTCCGCTGCAGCGGCCCAGGGTTCGGATCCTAGGCGCGGACATGGCACCACTCGTCAGGCCACGTTGAGGCGGCGTCCCACATCCCACAACTAGAAGGACCTGCAACTAAGATATACAACTATGTACAGGGGGGCTTTGAGAAATAAAGCAGAAAAAAAAAAAAAGGTTGGCAACAGTTAGCCCAGGTGCCAATCCTTAAAAATAAAAAGGAAGATTGGCAACAGTTGTTAGCCTAGGTGCCAATCTTAAAAAAAAAAGAAAAAGAAAAAGCACAATAAGTATTCTGGAGTGAAAACAATTTTAAAGTAGGCTTGTCGTGGACCAGTGGAAAAGGATGCCATCCCAGTCAAGAGCTCTTTGCCTGGTGGAGCTGCGACTTGACATTTTCCTTCTTGACTGTAGGGATGTGCGAGCCTGCTGGGCTCCTGGCCGGGTCGGCGCCTCCTGGCAGTGCAGGAGAGTCTGATCGGCCTCGCTGACTGCCGGCCCTGGAGGGGTGAGGAGCTCGGAGCCGGCCACCGGCGCTAATGGGTCTGGTCTTCCTACAGCCCAAGCTACGTGGTTCCCAGCAGCCTGTCCCACGGGATCAAGTTGGTCAACCCGATGTTCCGAGGCTATGCCCAGCAGGTAGGCCATGGAGCTGCCCAGGGGACCCCCACTACCTCCCAGGTCTGGCTTTGACACCAAGACCAGCATGGAAAACAGTAACAGCGGCTCAGCGTGGTGAAGCGGCTCTCCCCATCAGAGCCTCGCTGCCTGAGCCCTCACGTGTGTGAGGACGTGGGAGCCTCCCAGCAGATTGCCAGAATGGGGAGACTGAGGCTCAGCGGGCCACGGCCCTCGCCCAGGTCACCCAGCTGGTGCCTGGTGAGGGGAAATTTGACCTCAGGCAGTCTGACTCCGGAGTCTGTGCTCTGCGTTCACAACGGCACGGGGTTTCTCCTTCCCCAGACCACAGGCAGAATTTCCCTTTATTAAAGTAGACCTTTGATTACAAGTTTCTGTAAGTCTAGAGAACCCCTTTGAAACCAGCAATATCTATTGCGTAAAACCATGGGGCCTAGACAAAGCAGAACACAGCCGCACATGTGCCCCAGCCCCGAGCTGAGCCGGTCGTTCCTGTGGTCCAGGTCCCTGCCCCCGATCGACACACGGCCTGTGTTCACTGCTGGGCGTGTGGGTGGAGCGGAACCTGATGGCATTGCTGTCTCTGCTGCCTGAATGTGGGGGCCAGGCACAGGGCAGCAGTCACGCGAAGGCTGCCTTCCGCCCCACCCTTCGGCCCCACCACCCTACCTCCCAGCCCTTCCTGGGGGGAGGGCTGCTGGGTATTTCTCTGCTCACACCCTCGGTTGGAGGAATGCCAGGCTCCCGACTGAGAAGCCCTGTGCAACCTAAGCTTCACCCGTTTTGGAAAGTGATAATGTCCACTGATGAAAATTCACCATTCACCATTTATTAGGTGGCCACCACCTGCCACATAAGTACAGCCCTGTTCATCCTCACAGAACTCTCTCGAAGTGGGCCCTGTCATCACCCCTGTGGTATAGGTAAGCAGCTGAGGCTCAGAGAGGTTCTATACCTTGCTTAGGTCACACAGCACACAGTGGCAGGGATGAGATTCAGGCCTAGCTGAGCCATCCCTCCCTGCGGTGCCACCTTCATTCTCTACAGGGCGCCTTGCTGGCCCTCGGGCTCTCAGTGAGGACGCTGTGGGGTAGGGCCACTCAGCTGCTGCATAGCATACACTCGGACTCCAGAAACATCCTTTTCTCTCGTTCTTGGAAATAATGCACAGGACGTTTCTGAGCCTGAAAGGTAGATGCAGCTGTGGGCTTCAGTTAATAGCCAGAGGCTGCTGTGTTTCCACATAGCTTGAGCTTTAAGTGACGACTGCAGAGTACTTTTGTTAAAAGGAAGAACCAGAAAGAAAAGTGGATGACGTATCAAGAGCCTGTTTCTCAAAAGCACCTTTCGGTGTCCCTGGCATGGGACACACTTCTCCTCCCGCTCCCTCTCTGCTGTGAGAGAAGCTTGCCGTCCATTTCTCTGATCTGAGCCTGATACCTGGCCTTCGCAAATCTGCGCAGAGGCCTCCCTCCCCACCGCCAGCACTCAGAGACGGGCCCTCTCTCCAAATCCGGGATGTGAGGCTTTGGGCTTGGCTGGGTCTGGCCACTGCATGACCCCTGCCTCACGTGGGTCGGGAACTGGGCCCGGAGGGCTGCTTCTGACGCCTGCGTCAGGGACTGTGAGGGACGGAACTGGACTTGGAACCCAGTGGCCCAGCACCACACCAAGTGCCCCAGTTGTCCATGGCCAGCTGCTGTCACCATCTTCTGACCTTTAAAGTGTCTCCTGTGTGTGCACCTCTCTTGGCTGGGCTCAGTGGCAGGCTGTGCCTGAGGCATCGCTGCCCTGGCTTCCCGCGGGGTTGGTGACTGAGTCATAGATGAGTCGTAATAATACGCAGAATCACTGTTGTGATTTGAGACCCAGCCAGCCTGAAGTGGCAGCCTGGTCTTGGTCATGCCCAGGTCTGTGGGAAGGTGAGCTTCTGCCTCCGGAGCCTGTGCTCATGTCACAGGCCACAGTGGCAAGGGGAGGCGTGGGCATGGAGGGCTGGAGCAAGAGTCAAGGGGAGGCATGGGTGTGGGGGCTGGGGCAGGACTCAGAGAGCAGCGCTGAGGTGCAGGTGGCCTGGCTGCCAGGTGATGTCGCTCCCTGCAGCTCTCACCTGAGCCCTCACATGCACACATGCCTTCGGTATCACCTTTGTCCTTCCACAGGCTCCCTAACCACCCCAGTGGGTCCCCTCCTTTAGGGAGCAAGGTGACTTTAATGGCTGAATGTGGTCCCTCTGCTTTCTTCCACACTGAGTTGGAAGCAGGGCTCCAGGTCATTAAGAACGTGAGCTCTGAGGAGTCGGGTGAGGGTCTCAACTTGGCCACTTTACAGCTGTGTGACCTGGGAGGAGTCCCTCAGCCTCTCTGAGCCTCAGTGCCATCAGGAGTTTAGGGTTAGGACAGAACTGCCCTGGAGGCCACTGTGAGGGGTTGATCAGTGCATCTGCACAGGGCGCCAGCAAGGCCCCGCGAGCTGAGGTGGCCGGCATCCTCGTCAGCAGAGGCAGTGTATGCTTGTGGCAGGTTCCTCCCACCCCCAGGGACAGCCCTCGTGACGCGACCCCTGGTTCCAGGACACCCAGGAGTTCCTGCGCTGCCTGATGGACCAGCTGCACGAGGAGCTCAAGGAGCCAGTGGTGGCGGCAGCGGCGGCCCTGACAGAGGCTCGGGACTCAGACTCGAGCGACTCAGATGAGAAGCGCGAGGGCGACCGGAGCCCATCAGAGGATGAGTTCCTGTCCTGCGACTCAAGCAGTGACCGGGGTGAGGGCGATGGGCAGGGGCGTGGCGGGGGCGGCTCGCAGGCCGAGACGGAGCTGCTGATCCCAGACGAGGCGGGCCGCGCCATCTCCGAGAAGGAGCGGATGAAGGACCGCAAGTTCTCCTGGGGCCAGCAGCGCACAAACTCGGAGCAGGTGGACGAGGATGCCGACGTGGACACTGCCATGACTGCCCTTGACCACCAGCCCACGGACGCTCAGGCACCGTCACCGCGGTCTGCCAGCCCCTGCCGCACGCCAGGTACCAGACAACTGCTCGGGGAACCACGGCCCTGTTTGTCCTGCGCCTGCAGCGTCCCGAGCGCGGATAAGCAGTGTCCTGTTAGCTCCCCCTGCACCCTCGGGGGTTCCACCACTAGATCCAACTTCCGGCTGGGAAATCAGTTGGCTACATGATGTGTCCGGACTCCCTCAGCTAACAAAGCTGAGTGACCGCCTTGAGCTGTCCACTGGAGACGTGGAGAATGTGGACAGCACGTCCTGTGTGTCTGTTGAGGGCTGGGGTGGGCACAGGACAGAGGAGACACGGTGGGTGCAGGCCTCGGTCCCTTTGGGAGGTGCTGGCAGGTCCTCTTCCTGACCAGGCACCAGAGCTGGCTTGGCCGCCCTAGTCCAGCCCAGTCCCCTCTCTGCCCCCAGAGCCAGACAATGAGGCCCACATGCGCAGCGCCTCTCGCTCCTGCAGCCCCGTCCACCACCACGAGGGCCACGCCAAGCTGGCCAGCAGCCCTCCTCGTGCGAGCCCCGTGAGGATGGGACCATCATACGTGCTCAAGAAAGGTTCGGAGGATTGGGCAGGGAGGGCAGGTCAGCAGGGCGCTGGCATGTGGAGCTCGGGCCTGGCAGTGGAAGTCGTGCCTGTGGCTGTCATTTTTGAGTGCTCGTTGCCAGGGGCTGTGCTGCGTACTCCTCCCGCAGTGTCTCTGAGCTTTCCTAATGCCACTGGGACATGAGTAGGGCGGGGTGCGGGGGGGGGGGTCCCATCTTACAGACGATGACTGAGGCACCGGGTTGGGAATTGCAGACCCAGTCACAAGACTCGTACAGATCTGACCTCGTATCATAGCTAAGCTAGCCCCTACACCTGCCCACTGCGGGCTGGGCCTAGTCCCGTGCTGTGCCCCCAGCCCAGGTCTTGAGCGCCGGCAGCCGCAGGCGGAAGGAGCAGCGCTACCGCAGCGTCATCTCCGACATCTTCGACGGCTCCATCCTCAGCCTCGTGCAGTGCCTCACTTGTGACCGGGTGGGTGCCCCGGGCGTGGGGGAGCGTGCTGGTCTTCACTGTCCTCGGCGGTCCTCGCTCAGGTTGTGGGGCGGCGGATGCTCCACAGGGTGCCTCTGCCTCTCTAGGGGAGCGCCTGGTTCTGGGGCTCCTGTGTCTGAGGGCTGGGGAGCAGGCCTGCTGGCCCACACCTACTGGCCAGTGGCTGGGGTTCAGGGTGCAGACTTAGCTTCGTCTGGGCAGCGTAGAACCCTGGAATGTGGAGACCCAGGCTGACCTTCAACCCCACAGGTGTCCACCACGGTGGAGACATTCCAGGACCTGTCGCTGCCCATTCCTGGCAAAGAGGACCTGGCCAAGCTCCACTCGGCCATCTACCAGAACGTGCCGGCCAAGCCAGGAGCCTGCGGGGACAGCTACGCTGCCCAGGGCTGGCTTGCTTTCATCATGGAGTATATCCGAAGGTAGGCCTGCCTTCCCGCTCGCTGGAGAAGCAAGACCACCTTGGCGCAGCCGTCTTGGAACTTGCCTCCTGGGCAGGCGCAGACCTGAAACAGCAGAGTACAAGTGTTTGCAGGGATGAGGGTAGAGTCCGGAAGGGAGCTCGAGGCTGCAGGAGGCGTGGGAGTTAGCTAAGTGGGGTGGGGATGTCCCTTGGCCACCCTGGGATGGCCAGGACTGGAAGGCGGGTGACGACGGGCATGACCCAATGGCAGCTAGAAAGGAGGACGGCAGAGGGAGTCCAGGCCCTGCCCTGCCTCATGTTGGGAACCCATACCGTGCCCAGAGGAGGGACCAGCGTGATGGCGCCCTTCACAGTGAGGAAGGCGGGGCTCAGAGAGAGGTGATGTCACCGTCCCAGGGACACCGAGCTCTCAGCTGGTGGTCTCAGGTGTCTGGCTCCAGCCCTCCGCCCACTCCACGCATGGGCCAATCTGCCTCTAGGCCCGAGCACACCTCCATCCCAAGGCCCTGGCAGCACCCTCCCACCCCCGTTCTGTCTCCGCAGGTTCGTGGTATCCTGTACCCCCAGCTGGTTTTGGGGGCCAGTTGTCACCCTCGAAGACTGCCTCGCTGCCTTCTTCGCTGCCGATGAGCTGAAGGGTGGGTCAGCTGGCTGGCTGGGGGTGCTGCTGGGCCGGCTACAGTTCACGTTCTGGGATTCACTGTCGCTAGGTGTTCCCTGCCGGCCGGCTAGGCGGGGGGTGCGTGCTGTCCCAGCCCCACCTCCCTGTAGCTCTTAGGGGTTCACCTGTGTTTCTTTTTTTACCAGTTTGGTGGACAAAAATGACATCATGCTTTAATTTTTGCATTTCCTTGATTATTAATGAGCTTGAACAGTTTTTCATTAAGTGTGTTAGCTGTTTGTATTTCCTATTTTGAAATTTCCCATTCCGATCCTTTTCCTATTTTTCTGCTGTTTGGCATCTTATTAATCTTTAGGCAAACTCTTCTTAGTTTTTAATTGTGGTGAAATATACATAATGTGGCCTTTACCATCTTAGCCATTTTTAAGTGTAAGTTCAGTACTGTGAACTATGTTCTCATTATAAAAGGAGATAACTTAGGAACAGCTAAATGGAGGAAATGCTTAGGGCAAGGCATGTGGGAAAGGCACGGAGCTTCCATGCTCTCTGAGCGCTGCTCTCCCCGAGTCTCCACGTGTTCAGAAGCTCTCTGAACCCCATACGACTGGGATTTTTCTGGAGGCTTCCTCACGTAGGCGGGATCAGTTATTGTCTCCGTTTCCAGCCCCTCTCCCCTCTCTGAAGGATGGGGGGCGGGGCTGAAAATTCCAAACTTCTAATCATGGCTTGCTCTTTCTGGTGAGCAGCCCCCATCCAGGAGCCCACCCAGAATCACCTTATTAGAGCAAAAGACACTGCCATCACCCAGGAAATTCCAAGAGATTTAGGGACTTTGTGTCAGGAACCAGAGTCAAAGGCCGAATGTTAGAACAAAAAATGCTCCTCATGCTCCTATCACTTAGGGAATTGCAGAGACTTTAAGAGCCCTGTGCCAGGAGCCTCGGGCAGAGACCAATATTTATATTTTGTATTATCTCACACTCTTCTTCGGTTCCTTTCATCAATGTCGTATAGTTTTCAGTGTACAGATTTTTCACTTTGGTGAAATTTATTCCTATGTGTTTTATTGTTTTTGATGCTATTATAACGGGTTTTTCTTTTGTTTTCTTTATTTCTCATTCAGATTATTTTTGTTAGTGTATAGAAATGCAACTGATTTTTGTTGGTTGATTTTTGCATTCTACAACTTTGCCGAATTCGTTCATTAGTTCTAACAGTGTTTTGGTGGAGTCTTTGGGTTTTCTATACCCAAGATCATGTCATCTGCAAACAGGGACAATTTTGCTTCCTCTGTTTGGATTCTCCTTATTACTTTTTCTTGCCTAATTGCTCTGGCTAGGACTTGCATGCTGTGTGGATAGGAGTGGTGCGAGTGGGCATCCTTGTCGTGTTCGTGGTCTTAGATAAGGAAAGCTGTCAGCTTTTCATTTTTGAGTAGGATGCCAGCTGTGGGTTTATCTTATATGGCCTTTGTTATGTTGAGGCATGTTCCTTCTAAACCCAATTTGTTGAGTGCTTTTATTGTGAAAGGGTGTTGAAATTTGCCAGATGCTTTTTCTGTATCTATTGAGAGGATCGTAGGATATTTTTCCTTCATTCTGTTAATGTAGTGTATCATGTTTGTTGACTTGCATTTGATAAACCATCCTTGCATCCCAGGGATAAATCCCATTCGATCATGGTGTATGATGCTTTTAATATGCTGTTGAATTCAGTTTGCTAAAATCTTTTGAGGATTTTTGCATCCGTGTTCATCAGGGATGTTGGCCTCTGGTTTTCCTTTCTTGTGGTGTCCTCACCTGGCCTTGGTATCAGGGTGAAGCTGGCCTTGGAAAATGAGTTTGGGAGTGCTCCCTCCTCCTCAGTTTTCTGGAAGTGTTTGAGAAGGAGTGGCGTTAATTGCTCTTTGAATGTTTGGTAGAATTCCCCAGTGAAACCTCTGGCCCTGGGCTTTTTTTTCTTGGGAGGTTTTTGATTACAGCTTCAATCTCCTTAGTCGTTAGTGGTCTGTTCAGATTTTCTATTTCTTCATGATTCAGTCTTGCTAGGTTGTGTGTTTCTAGGAATTTATCTGTTTCCTCTAGGTTGTCCGGTTTTTTGGTGTATAATTGGTCTTGGTCGCCTCTTATGATCCTTTGTGTTTCTGTAGTGTCAGTTGTAAGTACCCGCCTTTATTTATAATTTTGTTTATTTGAGTCCTCTCCCTTTTTTCTTGGTTAATCTAGGTAAAGGTTTGTCAATTTATCTTTTTGAAAAACCAACTCTTAGTTTCAGTGATTTTTCTCTATTGTCTTTCTAGTCTCTGTCCCATTTATTTCAGCTCTAATCTTTATTATTTCCTTCCTTCTGCTAACTTCGGCCTTAGTTTATTCTTCTTTTTCTAATTTCTTAAGGTGTGAAGTCGGGTTGTTTAAGGTCTCTCTTTTTTTAATGTAGGCATTTTTTGCTGTAAAATTCCCCTTAGGGCTGCTTCCGCTGCATCTTATAAGTGCTGACATGTTGTATTTTCATTTTTGTTTGTGTCTCAAGATGCGTTCTGATTTCCGTTTTGATTTCTTCTTTGACCCATCGGTTGTTCAGGAGTATATGGTTTAATTTCCACATATTTGTGAATTTTTTAGTTTTCCTCCTATTATTTGTTTCTAGTTTCATATGACTATGGTTGGAAAAGATACTAGATATGATTTCAGTCTTCTTAAAGTTAAGATTTGCTTGGTGGCCCAATGCATGACCTCTCCTGGAGAATGTTCTGTGTGCACTTGAGAATCTGCTGCTGTTGGATGGAATATTCTGTGTATGTCTTTTAGGTCCATTTGGTCTGTAGAGTTATTCCTGTCTTTTATTCCCTTATTTTCTGTCTGGGTAATCAGTCCAATGTTGAAAGTTGGGTACTGAAGTCCCCTATGCCATTGTATTGCTGTCTGTTTCTCCCTTCAGTTGCGGCAATACTTGCTTTAAATATTTAAATGCTCCAGGTGCATGTGTAAATATTTAGGTGTTGGGTGCGTATGTATTTACAATAGTGACATCCTCTGGATGAATTGACCCCTTTGTCACTATACAGTGACCCTGTCTCTTGTAACTGATTCTGATGGGAAGTCTGTTTTCTCTGATATAAATGTAGCCCCCTTGCTCTATCTTGGTTTCCATTTACATAGACTGTCTCTCTCCATCCCTTCACTTGCAGCCTGTGTGTGTTCTCAAAGCTCGAGGGAGTCTCTTGTAGGCAGCATGTTGTGGTTTTATTTCTTAAGCATAAGTCACTACATGTACTTCTGTCCCCATGGCCGTGCCTGCTAACCTGCGTCACTTTTACTGCCCTAGGTGACAACATGTACAGCTGTGAACGGTGTAAAAAGTGAGTGTGTGACTCTAGGGGCTTCTCCCCCACTTCCCATTTCCAACCTCTGTGGTCCGCCTGTGTTGCACACGCTTCCCCTGGGTTCCCCCAGACTTCCATCCTGATCTCAGAGAGGTGACCAGGGCGGGAGGGGTGCCCCCACCGCGGGTCGCTCACCGTCTCTCGCCCGCTCTCTCCCAGGCTGCGGAATGGGGTGAAGTACTGTAAGGTCCTGCGGTTGCCCGAGGTGAGTGGACGCCTCCTGCCGCTGCCACCCGCCAGGGTTTCTCCACACTGATGGGTGGGGACGCACAGGGCACAGGCCGACCCTCCCTGACCGGAAGCTTCTGAGCTCAAGAGGCCCGTGGAGAGTCTGCTGCTTTGGCTGAGAGACCTCCTGGGACGGTCTGGCTAATTTTTCAGTTGGTAGCTTGGCACCCTCTCGCCTGTGGCCTCAGCTCCGTGGTCACTCAGCATGCTTTGTGAGGGCCCAGAGCAAGGCAGGCCTGGGGGCACAGATGGGAGGGGAGGGCACCTGGCCGACGGGGCTGTCAGGGAAGGCCTTCTGAGGAGGTGGCGTCTCAGTGGGCCCTGAGGACGTAGGCAGGCGTCAGCCTCATGGAGGGATAGTGGGGAAGGGACAGGTGGCAAAACTCTGAAGCAGGACGGGCTTGGCTGAGCCACGGCAGGCCCGTGTGGCTGGAGCAAAGAGGAGCGTGGCCCCAGATGCGGGTGCCTGAGGTGGTGCTGAGCGGGTTTGGGAAGGCTTTGTGGAGAAGCCTTCTAGAGGTCAGTGCCAACGGAACTAGGTGTCAAGATCTTTGGATGGTGAATTCGACGGGCTGGTGAGAGTCAGCTTCATGTACAGACGAGGCCAGCTATGGGACAGCCCACCTCGAGATGGTGGCCGATCCTGTTAGCGAAGCTTGGCCCTGCCATCATGTCTGCCTTTATCGGGGCTCTTAAAGGAGCCCAGCTCAGCTTCCACGCGTGGTTCTTCCACGTGTCCAGACGGAGTCAGTGGGTGGGACCCATCAGCTGGCTTGGGCTTCTAGAAGGCTCTAGCCACTGGGTTTCTTGTTTCCACCTGGCTGACAAGACCTGAGTGGGTCAAGCAGTGGGCTAATGGGTGTCCCAGGGCCCTGCCTCGAGGCCCCCGCCTGGTTACCGGGGCTCCCAGGGCCATGGGCAGCCCTGGGACGAGCGAGGCCTCCGCGCCCGCAGATCCTGTGCATCCACCTGAAGCGCTTCCGGCACGAGGTGATGTACTCATTCAAGATCAGCAGCCACGTCTCCTTCCCGCTCGAGGGCCTCGACCTGCGCCCCTTCCTCGCCAAGGAGTGCACGTCCCAGATCACCTCCTACGACCTCCTCTCGGTCATCTGTCACCACGGCACGGCAGGCAGTGAGTCTAGCCCCGCCACCCTGCCCCGTCCCCATGCCCTGGGGTGTCTGTGACCTGTCTCCCTCTCCTGCGCAGGTGGCCACTACATCGCCTACTGCCAAAACGTGATCAACGGGCAGTGGTATGAATTTGATGATCAGTACGTCACCGAGGTCCATGAGACGGTGGTGCAGAACGCCGAGGCCTACGTCCTCTTCTACAGGTGTGGGCCCTGGGAGTCGGAGGACGGCTGGGGCTGGCTGCAGAACAGCGACCGGGCCCCCACCTGGTGACCTGGGGGCCCGGATGTCCTGCCCCTCCTCCCCAGGGCTTACTCTGGGGTGTGTGGGGATGGTGGAGCTGGGGGCGTTTTAGGTCCCGGGGAGTAAGGATTTGAGTTTTTAAGAAAGAGCCCCTCATTTCTGTGGGGGAAGCGGGAAACTCAGGAAGTCGAGTCTGGGTCTTCTAGAGTGGTTCTCGTGGGAGGTGAGGGGACCAGAACCCCGGCAGGGATGGTGAGCCTCCTGAGATGCAGCCAGATCACCCAGGGGCTCAGCTGGTGGGTGGCTCTGCACACAGCGCTGGAGAGGACGTGGCTGGTGCCCCCAGACAGCTGTGAGCCCAGACACAGCCCCTCCTTCCTCTCCCCGCCCCACCCCTGCCCCAGGAAGAGCAGCGAGGAGGCTGTGCGGGAGCGGCAGCAGGTCGTGTCCCTGGCTGCCATGCGGGAGCCCAGCCTGCTACGCTTCTATGTGTCCCGAGAGTGGCTCAACAAGTTCAACACCTTCGCTGAGCCAGGGCCCATCACCAACCACACCTTCCTCTGCTCCCACGGAGGTGAGGGCGCCCTCTCTGTGGCCAGAGTACAGGGCGGGTGGGCCGAGCCCCCAGCTCTCCCTCCCTCTGCCTTCCTCCGCAGGCATCCCGCCCAACAAATACCACTACATCGACGACCTGGTGGTGATACTGCCACAGAACGTCTGGGAGCACCTCTACAACAGGTACAGCCCCCGGGCAGCCTCTCCTGGAGGGCCAGCCTACCCCGAGCAGGCCGGGTGCTCAGCTGGGCGGGACAGGAAGACCGCTGGGACCCGTCGCTGTCCCCACTCAGGCAGCAGACCAGAGTGGAAGCAGTCTCAGGGGCTTCCTGTACAGCTGTGTCTGCACTGAGACACCCGTCAGCGGTGGGTGTCCAGCGTCATCCCTCCAGTCACAAGGGACTGAAAACTGGCTCCAGCAAAAGCCTATGGGCCCCTCTCACAGAGTCCTGGGGGTGCCGGCTGCAGGCTGGGCTGGCCAGTGTGTCTCCCCAACCCTGTGCCCAGCCTGGGCCACCTTGGGCTTGTGCTGCCTGGGGCCTTCCTGGTTCAAGTCCAAGACCAAGAACGCTGAGGACCTGCCAGGCCTGGGTTGCTCTGCAGCCAGGCAGGCGGGAGGTGCCATAACCCAGAGAGTGGCCAGACTGGTCAGGAGGGATAGGCCAGGGAGTGCTGGTACCTAGCCACCCGTTGGACTGGCTTTGCCCCATCTACTTGCAGGTCAGGCGCAGACTCTGCCCTGTTGCCTGTGGGTGGATCAGAACCCCACACACTGTGGGATCCACCCTCCGTCCTGCGACCTCCCTTTGATGTCCCCAGGGTTCCGCCTGGGGCCTCTTGGCCACCACAGCTCCTGCCCAGTAGCCAGGGGAGGAAGTGAGATCACTAAGCCATCCTTTGGCCATTAAACAAATATTTGTGATGCACCTGCCCTGGGCAGGCACTTGCTGGGTACTGTGGGCACGCTGGCGTGAAGGCGTCCTTGCCAGTGTAGTGAGCAGTGCGCTGAGGGAGCCCCTGGCGGGGAGGAGCCAGCCCAGTGGAGGGCGGCGAGTGCTGTCTGGCAAGTTCCGCTGCTTCCCCCTCAGGACCCTCGCCTCACGGCTCACGTGTCTGTCTGTCTGTTCTCTGCCTCCCACCATGGGTGCAGGTTTGGGGGTGGCCCCGCCGTGAACCATCTGTACGTGTGCTCCATCTGCCAGGTGGAGATCGAGGCGCTGGCCAAGCGCAGGCGGATTGAGATCGACACCTTCATTAAGGTGTGTGCAGGTGGGGGTGGTGCGGGGCACCCGTGGGGACTGGGGGACAGAATGAGTCAGGCTGTTTGGAAGATGTGTTCTGTGGGAGGCCGGACGTCTCAGGCTTTTCCTGGCTGAAGGGGCCGGGTTTAGTGAGGGCTGGGCCGTCTGCTTGGCATACTGTGGGGTAGCTGTCAGAGGAGAGGGTGCTGCTGTTGGGGCCGGATGATTCCTTATTGGGGGCTGTCCTGTGCCTGTAGGATGTTTAGCAGCATCCCTGGCCTCTACTCATGTGATGCCAGTGACAACCAAAATTACCTGCAGACGTTGGCAGGTGTCCCCTGGGGGCCAGAGTCCCTCCTGCTGAGGGCTCTACCGACAGACATGGAAAGGTGCCGTCCGTGAAAAAGCACATTGCAAAACATGACCGGTAGCACCCACATAGGAAAGGGACTTGTGCAGTGGGACAGGTGTGTGAGGAGCGGGGCCCTGCGGGCCTCCCTGGTAGGGCTCAGGGCAGGGGCCCGCCCGCCCGCTGGCAGGAGAAGGTCCAGTAGAGACAGCCTCTTTGTGGCCGTTGGGGAGGAAACCCATCTACCGCGCGGCCTCAATGGGGTTACTGAAGAGGTTCACCAGGATGTTCCCGGCAGGCGTTTGAGTGGCGGGGTTGCGGGAGGTGTGTGTTTTCTTTGAACTCGTCTGAATTTTCTACCTGAAGTATCTAGTTTTGTCAGAGTCGGGGGTGAGGGTTGGCAGGTATTGGGGCGTTTGTGCTGACCTTCCCCTCTCTCTGCCCCTGGCCCTGCCCCTGCCCCGGCCCAGCTGAACAAGGCGTTCCAGGCGGAGGAGTCGCCCAGCGTCATCTACTGCATCAGCATGCAGTGGTTCCGGGAGTGGGAGGCCTTCGTCAAGGGGAAGGACAATGGTGAGTGGAGCGGGGCCCTGCCCACCCCGCAGGAGGGACTTGGGGCTGCGGATCTGCTGGGAGTGCCGCGGAGTCCCAGCGGGGTGCCCAGGGCCTGTGCCTGCCCAGAAGGTTTCTGGGGCCACCCCTGCAGCTGAGCACTTGCCCCGCAGGAGCAGAGAACACAGGTGCTCTTCCAGTCCCGGTGCTGGGATCACTGTCCCCACCCCAGGCCGGCCACCCTATGCCCTCGGGGGACGGGAGCCGTCTTGCTCCACCCGCTCCCTCCCACTGTCCCCCCAATCCACACCCAGCAGAGGCTGCCCCTCCTCCCGCCAGCACCTTCCTTTGGGGACTCTGCTGCCCTGTGTGACAGACTTTACTGGATAGATGGCCTCAGACTCTTAGGAAAGGACTTGGACACTGTGTCCTCTGACCCTTGCATTTACGTGGGTGGAAACAAGTCCCATCCCCAGACAGTTCCGAGTCCCCACGGTCCACGGCAAGGGGCAGCACAGCCCAAGCCCTGGCCTGCACACGGCCTCCGTCACCGCCCTCCAGCCCCACACTTGGGCTCCAGACCAGGGCCTGGCGCCAGGCAGGGTTGGCAGGGCCAGCAAGTTCTATGTGCTGGACATTTGCCTTTCGGAGCATAAGCCCGAGCCATTACTCGGGAGAGGTGGGGCCTTACTGCCAGCCAGGCCCTGCCGGGCGGGAGGGCACCAGGGACCCCCGCATCCTCCCTAGTGCTGTGGAGGCAGTCGCGCGTGGTTGTGGTCGAGGACCCGCTCAGAGTCGAGCTCTGCCTTGGGCCCTGGCTTTCTTTGTCTTCTGCCAGCTCTGACCTGGACGGTGATGTCACCTGTCTCCATAAACCGTTCTCGTCTCGTATGGTTGTTGCGGTGTACGTGGGATATGGGGCACACAGGAGGGCTGCTCAGCGAGATTAGAGCAACGTCCACGGCACTGGCTTCCCCCCTCCCCCACCCACACTAGGGTCTGAAACTAGTGCGCGTCCTAGCAATTCCCTCTGCCGGGTCAGGGGTGCCACCAGGCCCTCTGGCACTCAGACGTCTGTAGATGAACATTTGGTGCCCCAAGCACCTCACCACAGGGGACTTCACGCTGACCCCTGGGGCTCAGGACGGCCTCTGGCATCACAGGTGTCTCAGTCACACCTGGAGGATGGCTCTGTCTGTCGCAGGGTGGAGGGCCGCGGTGGGGGCTGGCTCTGGGGTTTCCTCCCGCTGCCTCAGGGGCCCAGAGGTGCTGAGCCTGCGCCATGTCTGTTGCAGAGCCCCCTGGGCCCATTGACAACAGCAGGATCGCACAGGTCAAAGGAAGTGGCCACATCCAGCTGAAGCAGGGTGAGTCCGCCGGCCCCAGCCCCGGCCTCCCAGGCCCACCGGGCTCTTCCCTGCCCCTCCTGGCTGCCACTCATGGTCCTTCCAGGAGCCCCCTTGCCATCTGCCTGAGTCGGGCTGAGCCTCACCCCGGTCTGGGCCCAGGGCCTGAGCCCGGGGGCCGCCGTGCTGGGCTTCTGCGTGGGTCCTCCAGGCCCCTCCCCACGCCTTCTGCTGGCTTTGCCTGCCTGCCCTTTGTGTGGACTCCCCGCTCTGGGAAGCGGGCAGCAGCCAGAGACGGCCCCTCTGGAGCCCTCAGAGAAAGGGTGTTCTACTGGAAAATCCTGAGATTTCCATTTAACAGCTTTGCACAAAGTTGTCCTCCCTCCCGTTTGGGGCCTGGCCCCCAGAGCCCCCTCTGCCGGGACCATGGCTTCATCGATGGAGCCAGGGCGAGCCCAGCCTCACGGGTGGCCCCTGGTCTCTGCAGGAGCTGACTACGGGCAGATCTCAGAGGAGACCTGGGGCTACCTGAGCAGCCTGTATGGCGGCGGCCCCGAGCTTGCCATCCGGCAGAGTGTGGCCCAGCTCCAGGACCCGGAGAGCTTGCACGGGGAGCAGAAAATTGAAGCCGAGACCCGGGCCGTGTGACTTGGGGGGACAGTCTGTAAGTGCCCTCCTCACTCTCCAGAGACCCTCCGTGTCCCCTGAGTGCTGAAAGAGCATGTCCCTGAACACACCTCCCACGAGGCTGCTTGCAAGAACCCTCGTGTGGGCCCTGGGCTGATGACCCGGTGTCCCCACAGGCCCCCGCCCTCGCCCTCCTGCCTGTGGAGGGTGCATTTGTACTCGGAAGAGAGGCCAGCCGCTTCGGAAATGCAGATGCGTACAGAGGCAGCAAAGTTGTTTTGGTTCACAGTGAGTAATGCTGCAGCCAGGAAATATATCCACTTCCGTCTTGTTGACACCACCACGGCTCCATGATGTTAACTTGGGTCTTTGTCCTGGAAGTGCCCACACGTCACTGTTGTCGTTGTTTCCCCCAAACCCGCCCTCTCACTAGATTGGGCCCGGCTTTTGTCCCTGGAGCTCTCAGGGGCTGTGGCCTTGGGACGGAGGGGTGGGGAGTAGCTGCTGCTTGCCGGGCATCCCCCAGGCGCCTGGTCCAGCCAGCACCAGGACTCGCAGGCAGACGGTCAGAGTGGCGGGCAGAGTGCCGAGCGCCAGGGCGGTGAGGATGCTGCTGCTTGTCACTGGAGCCAGTTCCTACGAGGCCCCGCTTCACCCCTGCACCTCCTGTTTGTCACAGAAAGGCTCCTGAATCCTGGCTGCTGTCAGTATTTGTCCTACAGACTCCCGACTCCGGACTCCTTCGTGATGGGGACCCGAAGGGGGGGGTGGATTTCTGTCAGAAGGGGTTGTTCCTGGAGGCAGCCGGCCTCCTCTCCCCCTGTGCTGCTGAGCTGGCCCCAGGGATTGGCTGTAACTCGCCTCTGCTAGGGAGCGGGATGATGAAACAGGAGTACCTCGCCTTGCTCTCATTTGCTGTTAACGCAGCTTCCCTGGTGGCTGACGCCAGAGAAAATGTACTTCCCCTTTCTCCCCAGCACCGAGCTGGGTAGAGCCCTGGCCCAGGGAGGGGTGGCATTGGGGCAGCTCTCGCACACACGGCCCGGAATTGTGTCTTCTGGATGCTGAGCGAGGCGGCTGCTGAGCGCGGCGGCTGCTGAGTGCAGGGACCACCAGGCACGGGAGGCTGAGTCTTGCCTCCACTGGCACTGAAGCCCTGGACGAGGCAGCTGGGGAAAGATGCTCACCTCGTCAGGGCCGAAGCAACGGGGGGTTGGGAAGGGTCCCAGGATGAGACCCCCCAAAACCGTGGCCTTCAGTCTCTAGAAGCAGGCTTTGGTGGAAATTCCAGCAGGCACTTCTGGCAGGGTCCCTTCGAGCTCTCGCAGACACGGTGCTCGCTTCTGTGATCTCTGGTTACGGACTCTGGTCCCTTCCCCACCGAGGTGCACGTGAGCAAAGAGCAAGCCACTGCTGGAATTTCTTGACATGTGCCGCAGTCCTTTGAAAGTTGCTTCTGCAGCCAGCGGCGCCCCCCTGCAGAGCTGGCGGCTGCATGCTGCACTGTGGGTGTCGCAGGGATCCCGCTGTGCAGGTTGTAATCCCACCCCACGTCTGCGCGGTCTCGTTTGTGTTCAGAATGTCATAATAAATACATACGCGTTCCCCACAGCCCACGCTGTTGTCTCCGCATCCACTGCCCTTCATTCTGCTACTGGAGGGAGGGGGGACCCACCGTCTCGGGGACGGGTTGGGGGGGCCAGGAGCCATGGCAACCGACATTACAAATGCCCGGACCTGGGCCTGGGAGGGGGCTGTGCAGGGCTCCCTGAAACGAGAGAGCCTCTGGAGGCTGCAGAGCGGAAGAGGAGGCCGAGCCGCCTTAAACACCCGGCCGCATGGGTTTTTCCTTTCTTGGAACCAGCCCCGGCCCCAGAGACGTGGGGCCAGCTGTGGCCGGAGGATGAGGCCAGCGCATCCCACAGGCCGGTCCCCTGCTGGCACTGCATCGTGGGCTCAGTTGCTCCGATGTCAGAGCTGCCATGGAGCAGGGGTCACCCTCCCTGACCGCGGCGAGGGCTCTGCTGCTGGAGGGTAGCCGTCGCTGGGCTGACGGTGGGCGTTGGCGCCTCCATCGCGGTTGCTGGTGTCTGGCACTGGGAGCTCCCTGACCTTTAGTGGTGCTGGCGTTTTACAGTCCCTGCGGTTTGGGTTGGTTTTGTTTATACTTTTTGGGTTTTGGCAGGGAGAGAATAACTTGAGATTTTTATGTATTTAAACATTCCTTGTGAAATCTCATCAGACAGGAGTGTGCAGAAATGTGTTCACTATAAAGAATGATAAAATGGTGACAGTGCCGCCCCGGGGTCTGTCCCGTTCCCGGGTCCATGGAACTCCCAGGGCCGCCTGATCACGTCTCCCGCTGTGCCCCACCCCAGAGTAACTCTGCCTGCATTTCCTCTCTCCTCACTTTCTCGTGTTGCCACACATGCGTGTGTGTCTAAGTAGTAGTTTTCGATTTGCTCCCGTTTGAACGCTGTGTATGTGGAATCCCGAGGTACAGGTTTGCCTGGCTTTTCTTAGGTACCGTGGGAGGTGAGATCTGTCTGGAGGGTTGATTGATTTCCGAGGTTTGGGGACATTCACTTATGGTGCTACAGGAAGCTGCGAGAGAAATACGTAGGTACCTGTTGGCCTTCAAATGTTTCCTTTATATTTTCCCTTGAAACACCAGGCTTTTCAGTAGCTTGGCCAAACTTAGATGCTGGAATCTGAGCACAAAGCAGGAGTCTGTGCTGGTTCACCTCATGGACGGGAGTGGAGCCGGGAAGCGCGGGGCTGCAGGGGAGCCGTCTGTGGTCTGCTGCTCCCCACGATGTCCCCTCGTCCCCTCCGTTGGGCTCTTCCCCGGGGCTGGCCCAGGACTGGCTCCAGCAGCCCCTTAGGGAGCCAGGAGCCACCCCTGCAGCCTGAGGAGTTTGCGGGCCCCCTGCGGCCTGGGTCTGCAGCCCTTCGGTCTGCCTGCGCTTGTGCTCACAAAGCTGCATGGGAAAAGCATGTGCCAGGTGCAGCCCCCCGGAAAGCGAGCTTCCCACCTTTGTTCTAGTTTGAATTCAGGCAACGTGAACTACCGTGCGAGCCTTACACTGCCGCGTTTGAGCCCCAGTGCCTTCGGGAGGAAGTTGTCTCCTGGAACCCTGCCTCCGTCTGGCTCTTTTCTCTGCTACAACTTGACCCACAGCGGAGAGGCATGTGCTGGTCGTAGAGAAGGCGCAGGCTGCAGTCAACATTTTGGATGGAGCGTGTTCTGGAAAGCTGCCCCAGGGGTGTATTAGGATGCAGTCTCCAGGCCTTCCCTGGATTTGACACCAGCGAGCAGCCCAGGTTGGGGGTGTCTGGAGAGCCAGCACTGGGGACAGGGTTCCACAGGATCGGGGCAGGCTCAGCCTGGTGCAGCGGGAGCCTGTGTGCAGCGAGGGGCACTGGGCTCCCCAGCAGGATGCTGCAGGCCCTGGAGGACCCTGCCTGCCCCCGCTGCTTCCGGGCCAGCAGAGGGGAAGGAGGAAATCCCTTTGTTCCTCCGGGACCTGTGATCCCGGGTCTGAGGACACTGCAGAGTGCTCACGGCTTCCCTTCTCAGAGGAGGACAGCAGAGGCTGGGCAACGAGAGGCCTCTTCCAGGCGGGTGGCTGGGCCGGGCACTGGACTTCCTCACCTCGCAGGACACACGGGCCGTTGATCCTCACGGGGCTGGGCCTGCTGTTTGTCGCTGTCCGGCCTCCCCTGCGCCTCCCTCACTCAGACCCACACCATCCATCTTTTGCAGCAGTAATTCAAAGGGTGATCTCCAGGCTGTCCCACAGATTTCACGATCCCACCGATCTCTTTTGTTTTAAGAAAAAAAGAGAACACACTTTCAGTCCCCTGCCTCTGCCCACTTCTGTTTCATCCCTAGCCATCTTGTTAGGGACCCTTCTCTCCTTGCACGTTCGGACTTCTCTTCCACTAGGGGTCGCCCCGGGCCCTGTGCAGTAGATCTGGCGACTTGGGCGAGGCTGGCAGGTGGGGGAGGCCAGGGAGGCCCGCCAGGCCTGCCCTGGGCGGCTGGTGCGATTCCCAGACCAGCTGGAGGAGCCTGACTGACAGGTCTGCAGCATCACTGGAACCTTCTGAGTCAGCAGTTCCGTGCCTACAGAGGCCGCCCTCCCCTCGAGAGAGCACCGGGAAGGGAGTTGTCCGGCAGCACGGCTCTGGGTTGCTGCCACCGTTTGCAACCCCAGAGGGGAGGAAGTGGGTCACCAGAAGGCTCAGGTGTGTGGTGGGGTGAGGTGCCGACTGCCCTAAACACTGAACCAGGTAGGTGCACACAGATGGGACGAGCCGGGCAGCATCTCCGTGTTTCAGACCCCTGGGCGCAGGGGCAAGTCCTAGAGCCCCGAGCTGTGGAGTCTGTCCCCGCATCAGAGTGACAAACGCCATCACTGGGGCTGGGAGCAAGCTCTGACTCAGAGCTGATGTCTGTGAGCCGCTGCCAGGCTGGCCCAGTGCCTCCCATTCTCACAGCAGCTCCCCGAGGAGACTGAGGCCCGCAGAGGCCAGGCCACAAGCCCCCGTCAGCAGAGCCGTTTCCCAGCCCAGCGCCGGAGGCCCTGCAGGGAAGGGAGGTTCTCAGAAACACAGGGGGAGACGCTCCATGTCTTCCGCGGAGACCCTCGGAGACTATTCCTGGAACGAGACAAAACCCAGAAAGAGTGTGCTGGGAACAGGCTTCCTAGCCTCGCCTTCCCTGAGGGTGACCGAAGGCCGCTCACGTCCGTCGTGGGGGAGGCCGAGGCCAGGCTCTCCGGTGGCCTCACCTCCCACCCCTCAGCAAGTGAGTCCACACTTGGCATTAGTGAGGCTGCCCTGCTCACGCCCAGGGTGGCTGCTCGTGTTTCACCCCCTCGACAATGGTCTTCCTACCATGGCCCTACAGAGCCTTCGGACATAGGCGTGGATGCTAACGAGCGCATCTCCCCCGAAAGCCTGGGGCAAGATTTCCAATGCTGGTGACAGAAGGGTCTCCCACCACATACGTCCAGTGGGGGCTGGGCACGAGGCCCCCCCCCCCCCCCCTTCAACCTGCACACTGTCTGCGGCTTCACAGAAACCAGCGATTTGAGCCACCGAGAGGGGGGGCTTGAGCACTGATGACACCAGACCACCAATGAAATACAGACACGCTCCTGTTTCACGGCTCCCCGCCCCCACAGCAGGGTCCCTGAAAAGCTAGAGTAGCTGCCAGCTGAATCTGCAGCAAAAAAACTTCCCAGTCATGAGGAGCCTCCCCAAATCCTGGGCCCAGGCCACCTGGATCCCACCTGACCATCTCTGACAGCTTTCCCCCCGTGGGTGGGCTGGTCTGCAGAGCTGGCTGGCTCTCAAGCCCCTCCCCAGGCAGATGGCTGCAGGGCTTGTCTTGGGTTTACACAGGAAGTCGGTGAGGTGCAGACTGGGGCTGGGCCCCAGGAACTCTGGCTGCCTCAGTGACCGGGGTCATCTCGGTGCAACAAAACCATCCCGGGATACGGTGCCAGAAGTTATATTTTTATTTAACATTTAGAGGATTAACATATAGTTACAAGGTCAACAGAAGCCTTCCAATGGAAGCACTGTATTTGGTTTAATTCCATCTCCAGAGACAGATGGGCGATTCCAGAACCTTTCCAATGCCAATGGGCCATTGACAACACTGAAATGCCTCCAAAGGTTAGAATTAGCGCCACACACACAAATAAACCCTCACGTTTAAAGGTGTTCAACATCAGGTTAAAACAGAATTTCGGATCACTTTTTAAAGCAGTTTTTCGATGACAGAAGCCCAGGAGGCAGAGCCATTAGGAAGTCTGAAAGCAAAACTTCTGGAAAAATACTTAGCCTCAACATAACTATTTCATGTTCAGTCAACTTCCTTCTGCAATTACAGATGTGACCCAAAGGCGTCAGAGGCCTGTGCTGGGGGGCCAGGCTACAGCCTCTCACCTGGGCATCACCGCCCAGCGGCTGCAGGCGGAGCGTGATAAAGAGCCGAAGGAAAATCCCATCCCGGCTTTCCCTGCCTTCGTATGTTCCCATCCTGCAGGGGAAAACTGGGTAAATGATAAGTTCTTCTCTTGCACTTTGTTGTTAAGTCAAGTTGTTTTCAGGGCGGATTCTTTAAAAACTAGTCATTCTTACAACACAACAGTATTCTAGCATTGGTGCAGAAATGACGTGCGGTGGATCTGAGGGGATGCCGCGAAGCAGGTGGGAGACCCCACGTCTCTACTCTATGTGAACTGCTCCGCAATCATCTACCGGTGACTTCACAGTCGGATTCCCAGAGTAATGATATAGCTCGACTATCCTAGAATAACTGATTTCCTTTACTAAGCCCAGCGGGTACAGCACTGCCCTTTCCACATGGCCGCGCGGGCTGGCGGAGAAGCAAAGGTTAACACTGAGAAGCACTCATCTCCGTTCTTTTTTGGACACAGGTGATACAGAAGAAAAAACAAGTGCAGGGGATACAAGAGGGGCCAAGCATGTTTTAGATTGGGTTTAACAGACCTTAAAAGGCCAGGTGCTGCAGCCCACACCTTTGCTCCCTATGCGGCGGAAAGTAACCTATCCTGACCCCTAACGTGAGCGATGCCATGCGCATGCATGACGGAGGCTCTGAAACCTGACTGCGGAACCATGTAGCATCCTTGCGGAGAGTGGTTGGCTGGACTTGGTGGGATTTGGGAGTTCCTGGTGACACCTGGTCACTCTGCTGACGGAGGAGCCTTCGAGGAGCCGCTGGGATGGCCGGGTCAACCACACACCTGTTGGTTTGCAGGGACACGGGTGAGGCCCTGACTCCTCTCGCTGTTTGGCATCCTGCTTTCAGTGTTGTCTGTCCTGATGGGGACCACACGTGGGCCGCGCACAGTGGGGAACGGAAGCCCCGGTGAACGCAGCAGCCCTGAGACGCATGGCTGCAGAGCAGGCAGCTCTCGGCCCCCGCCCCGGCCTCACTGCAGTGACAGAGGGCTCCTGCTCGCTGGCTCCAAACCTGAAGCCACTTCCTCTTCCCCTCCTTCCCCTCGGCATCTGCTTCGTTTCTAGTCACCGGGGGGCTCCTGGAGGGTGCGTGGTCCACGCCAGTCTGCTGAGGGCAACCATTTTCTCACTGAAAGTCTGTTCTCACTGAACGAAGACCCAGTACTTAGGACCTGCCATTTCTCTCCCAGGCCCTTCGGCGCCTGTAAGACTTCCTTGTCTTAGATTCACAAATGTCAAAAAGAATTGAGGATGCTCAAGGTGACCACCTAGTTACCAAAAGCCAAACAAGAGAAGAAAGATGCTCGATTTCATCCTTGGGCTTCGTGGATGGCATTCTCATTGACAGAAACTCACAGCCAATGATTTCTCTTGACTGTTTCTGCACCAGATAAGAAGAGAAGCTACGCTGCTCTAAGGCGTGAGTGGCCACAGGCCACATGACCTCACATTTTCCTCACAGATCCATAAGAGGAAGGAAACTGAGCTCAAAAAGCAAATCCAATTAATTCCGCGTGGCCTGAAGAACATGGGATAAGACGCAGAAGCTGCAGCCATAGGACCACTTGAAGGACAAGAAGCACAGGGTCTTTGGTGACAAAAGCACTAAAATCCTAAGAGGCAAATCTTGGAACTGATGGAAAGGGGGATTTTCACTGTGCAAGGAGCGAACGCAGAGGCGAGGCACTCATTCACAAAGCACCGCGATCTGCAGTTCTCATTAACGAGGAGTGCGTGGCCTGGGGCCTTCCTTGACCCCATGAAAGGGGGACACAGTCACGACAGCAGGGCTGGCCCACAAGCTAGAATTTGACCTCCACTGAAGACAGGGCCCCAAACAAAAATGTGTGTGTGCACACATGTATGTGCGTGTGCATGCAGGTGCGTGCGCGTGCAGGTGTGTGCATGTATGTGCGTGTGCATGCAGGTGTGTGCATGTATGTGCGTGTGCGTGCAGGTGTGCATGTATGTGCGTGTGCGTGCAGGTGTGTGCATGTATGTGCGTGTGCGTGCAGGTGTGTGCATGCAGGTGTGTGCATGTATGTGCGTGTGCATCCCCCAGTGCACACCACGGACATGCTGAGGCCGTGAAATGTTGCAAGGGCCAATGTTTAGCGTGAGGTGAGGACCCGTAATCAGAAAAGGACCATGGAATACTCAATGGACTTGGGAAAAGACGAGGATTTTCTAACGTAAACAATGTGGGAACGCATCAACGACATTCGGGCACTCAGTCCACCTGGCGCACTGACCCTCCTTGTCCAGATTCTGTTAGTCTCCCCAGGAGACCAGTGGCAAAGTTTTCACAAAAGGCACAGTGTGAACCGTTGGACGGGCCAGGACACGCCGGGTGGACTGAGGGCTGAGGCAGGAGCCCTGGAAGGAGGGAATGCGTGTCTGGCTGCCTTCCACAGCCCTGCGCAGGGTGGGGACCAGAATGGGGACAGACCTGCCCCCAAAGAGGCGGCCAGACTGGGCCATGGGAGGAGCTGGGCCATGAGGAGCATGCTGTAAAAAGAAAAGAAGGAAAAAGGCAAGCAGCTGCATGGTGTGGGGACGTCACTTCAGGCTGAGATTCCGAGGGCCACACTCCAGCCCAGCCCGGGGGGCAGTCTGATCACGCAGGCGGGCGGGCGGGCGGGCACCGGGGCCTGTGGAGACAAGCAGACCGAAGGGTTTCTCCTGGGAAGACTTCCGGAGGCTCTGGCTCCACAGCCACCTTTAGGAATCTACAACACAAAAAGAAAGAGAAAGAAAACACTGTCAGAGAGGAAGGCCCAGCATCAGGGGCGGGCATTCTGCTCCAAGCTGCCCGCCCTGGGAGGGGGGGTGGGAGGGGCGGGGCATTTTTAGAGCAATTGGTTACCACAGGGCACATCCGAGATAAGGAACTTTCACGGTTTTGTGTCCAGTCAGTAGCTCATCTTTCCTTCGGGGTCAGAGAAGCCCAGATGGATGACGATGCACCTGTCCACCCAACTCATCTTTCTAATAAATTGAGTTTCGAGAGAAAGAAGGAGATGGGGCCAGCTCCCCAGAAAGATGGAAGGAACTTAAGGGCCAATTCTCTCTCTGGTTGACACTCTGGTTCTTTAGCAGTAAAATGTAAAATCTTTGGTGAAAAGAAAAACTCGTCATCCAATGTTTACTTAGCAATAACCAGTGAAAGTTCTTCATCTTATGGGGTAGAAGGAACAAGAGAGATAGACCTTGAGCCCTTAGGTGCAGGAAACACAGAGAAGGTGTCATCATTTCAAAGGAGGGAAGAGGCAGAATTTTAAAAAAGCATTTGGCTAGGAAATCCCCCATTACTGAAGACGAAAGAGTTAAATGCTTGTGTTACACCGAAGAAATTTCTCAGAAAGGAGAAAAATCATTTAAAATACACAACACTGAGAAAAATATAATGTTTATTAGAGAGGCAGATATGAGGGTACAACTAAAAGGTGCCAGACAGATTCTTTTCTTTTAGGATAAGAATAGAGAGAAACAATCATGGTGGCCATATTCAAACAAACTTACTCAGAACCCAAGTGTCTATAATAAACTCAAGTGTGGAGCAGCCAGCAGGGGGCCTAGCTACAGGGTAACAGTCCGGGCCGCTGCCCCGCCGCCTTACAAAGCAGAAAGGTCATTAGGCAGCAGAATCAGCAATAAAACAAACAGATAAAAGAGTCAAACGTTAAAACAACGAATTCAAGTCATCCTTTTAGTTTTTAAATGGCAGTATATACAAATATATGGGGTGGGGGATTAGGGACATATTTAACAGAGAGCAATTTTCAAAAGCACAACCATCAAAGAGGACAGTCACAATCCAGTTGACCAAGTGGAAGTTGCTCTAGTCTAAATATTTTGGCAGTTATTAAATCGTCACATCGTAGACACCACACACACCAAAAAGAGCCCCGCCCACTGCGGAAAATGAGCCTCCTGCTCTGAGTACGGGGCATCAGAGCGGCAGCCCCGCCCGCTGGGATGGGTTTAAGGGTCGTGTCTGTGGGGAACAGATGTATCAACAAGGTAGGGAAGAGGGCTTCCACATGTACATTGTCTCTAAAATAAAAGGAGAAAACTTCATAAACAAGCCTGCTTTTAACAGGTAACTGTTGGAAGAAACAAAGTATACTTTGGGTGGAAATGGAAATCCTACTTCTCTGGCAATTGTTCCCATGCTTTTTCTAACGCTTCCGGCATTCAGGAGCCGGAAGTAGACCGGCAACATATCTTTCACTGTTGAGACAGATTCCAGAGACTCATCTGTTACCCGCCCGGAGGCACACAGCTTCCTAAGGATCAGACCACCCACCGGCCCCTGGAGCCTACTGAGGGATCTTCTGAATCAAATTTGCACAACTCTAAGGAAAAAACCCAACTTCAAGGAATGCCGTCCTTTTCAAGGCAGGCTTTTAAAAGGCTAATGTCTTGCCCTGTTTAAGACTTTTTCAGCACTGAGTTCACTTTCTCCAATAGTTCATAGTCTGGAAATGAGTTCATCGTGGGATAGAAAGGTCGGATTTTATTAACTCGAGTCTCCCATTCGCTTGGTGACATGGCCACAGCTGTGACCACCTACTGCTCATGGAAACAAATCTCTCTGGCGTAAGGGTCAGTTGACTTTCTTGTTGCAATACTTGAAAAGGAGACCTGAAATGATTTCCTTGAGTGGCTTTATCGATATCATGTCAGCAAAGGTATAATAATTCAAAAGAGATGTGAATTACAAAGTAATATTTAAAAAATCAATGTTTCCTGCTTTTGATACTGTACTACAATTGTGGCAGATACAACCACGGGGAGACACTGGGGGATGGGCACACGGGATTGCTCTGTACCACCTCTGCAGCTTCCTGAGAATCCATAATTATTTAAAAATAAAAAGCATTTTAAAAATCAAGCTGTCTTAAGTAAAGGTGACTGAATTCCACTTTGGTGACCTTTGTGAAATGTCAGTGACCTTTCTGCTAGAATCTGCAGCCAGCACCCCTCACTCCTGCTGAGTCCCAGCCCCCGATAGGCTGCTGTCCCTTTTAGAATAAGCTCTAAATGGACTTGAGCTTATAAAAGGAGCCCACAACGTAAAGGCAAGGAGCTAATTTCCTATTTGACATGAATAATTTTCAAAGCTAAATAAAAAGAGACTCTCAACCCACCATCTTCATTCTGACCCACTTATAGCTGATTCTCCATGATCTCAGGGCAGATTCTCAAAATGGGCAGGAACCCTGGGCTCGGTACTCCTCTATGCATGTGACCGACTACTTCGCTACCTGTCTGGCCAATTTAAAAATGCAAATCCCCATGTGACCCAGATTCCTTTAAAGATGGGGAAACATTTTATTTTATTCTGGCTATACTTGATTATATAAAATGAACTGGAAATTCTAAAACAATTTTCAGTAAATTCACACTTTGGGTTTTAAAGATGCCAATGATTAAAAAAACCCAAAAAGTCCTGGGGCTGGCCTGGTGGCATAGTGGTTGGGTTTGCATGCACCACTTTGGCGTCCCCCAGGATTCACGTATTCGGATCCCGGGCGTGGACCTACACACCACTCATCAAGCCATGCTGTGGCCATGGCCCACATACAAAATGGAGGAAGTTTCGCACGGATGTTAGCTCAGGGACAATCCTCCTCAAGCAAAAAGAGGACGATTGGCAACAGATGTTAGCCCAGGGCCAATCTTCCTCACACACACACACACACACACACCCAATCCCATCTTTGAAAAGTGACGTGCAGGGGTCTGTGTGTAGAAACAGCTGCTGCTGCCCTGGGTTCTATTTAGAGTCCCAGCTGGGGAGGTGTGAGCTGAATAGTTGCCACAAAACTTCCAACAGAACAGAATGAAGTGCGCCATTTTTATATAAGTTTATCTAAAAGCACTAGCACATCTGATCGACTCTGTCAGTTGGCAGAGGGGAGATCAGCAGTCATAGGTAAAACTCAACTGGGTGATCAGCCAGATTTTTCCAGATTTCAGTCGGTTGCTCGGGACCGTATAGACCTAAGAGGATAATCCTGATGATCTAGCAATGATCTTAACCACGTTTAAGTAAAAATACACACTTTTGGTACCAATGTAAGAATCTTATTTCCTTCTTTACTTAAGAAGGGGAGCTTTTATTTATGACTTCCTCCATAGTGAATGATTATAAAATTTAACAAACTAGCGTAGTTCAATTTATTAAGTTACAAACTGTAACAGTCTAAGGTACTTCAATTTATGGCAGGTACTAGATATAAATAAGAGAACTGAGGTCTTCTGCACCCCTATGATGTAAGTGGACTTTTAAATTCAGAAATACTGATTAGAAGCTAGAAGGCAGCTTTGTTTTGTTATCTGTGGTGCTGCCGAAAGAGGAAACGTTTATCAGATTTCAAATGACACAGTTGCAAATTGGCAGCTGGCAGCTTTCCACAGAAAATTTCATCAACAAGTGAAACTTGATTAGAGTCAAGACTAACCAAAGAAATTCAGGTGTGAGATGCCTATGAGTCCACCGTGTGGCTACAGGGACATAGACGGTGGTGTTGTCCATCCAGGCTTCTGAAGAACTGCCTGTAACAGTCACAGGTGTGGGGAGAAACAACTCCAATTTTTAAAAAAATGTTTCAAAGTTGTATTAAATATAAGTCTTAGCACCTTTGGCATTTTTGTCCAAATAGACTTCGACGTAGGAAGTGGGGACATAACCCTCTTCATCTTCACTTCTCCGAATGCGGGTCCAGCCATCACCTTTGTCCTCCTCTATGACGTACAGTGTTTCTCCTTCAACTACTGAAATGGTTCCTTCATTCTGACCTGAAAAAGCAGTATTGGAATATTTTAGTTTTCTCGTCAAATCCAGACCGAGAGCAAACGGGGCTTTGCAGTGAAACAAGTGTGGTACAAGACGAGGTGCATACGCGGATGCTCTGGCCCTTTGCCCCTTGTCCCGAAGCTTCCAGGTCCTCACCCTGCATCTCTCTAAGGACCCTTCTCTCCTCCTCCAAGGAGCCCTCCTCTTCCCAGAAGAGCATTTTCTCCCCAAGGGAAGTCTTTGGTCCTCTTCTCTTCTCTTCTTCCCTCTTGCATCTCTCTCTTGGGGTGAAAGGACTCCCATGGCCTCAATTACACCTCATCCCCACTCCTTTCTCCCATGCTGGTTCTTGTCTGTGCCTAAGGTTCCACTTCTCCTTCTGCCTGAAGCACACCTTGGTGTTTGCCTGACTCCTGACACGCAACATGGGTTAACCTGGACTCGTCATTGTTCCTCCCCAACTAGATCCCCTGCTTTCCCATGCACTGGACTGCCACTGTCCCGGGAATGCAACTTCGGGACTCATCTGTGATTTCCTCCCCTCTTTCTTCCCGACTTCCAGTCAGCTACCAGGCTGAGCAGTTTGTTGACTGCGGCATCTCTGTGTCCATTCCCTAATTGAGGCCCCCAAGACATCTGCTAAGATAATGTCAAAAGACGAGCCACCACTGCCCGAACAGTATTCTGAAAGGCCGCTTGTTTCGGGAGCTGTTGACGGGGGGCACTGTGGGGACTGTGGGGGCTGAGGGGGGCCTGAGGGGGGCCTGAGGACATGAAGTAAAACGGGGAACATTTAACCTGGTACTTCTCTTTTTTGTTTTGTCACAATGAACATTTAGTCTATCAAAGGCTCTGAAAAGTCCTGTAGTAAAGAAATCTGTAAAATTCATTGATCCCAGGGCTTCCCAAACTTTTCTGAGCTCTGATTGCTTCTTTCGTAGCATCCTTATTAACATTCTCAGGACATCATTTCAAGGTTCATCTGTTTAGGAAACACCAGGCTAATCTTTCTAACCATTATCCCTGTTTTCTGATTGAACTTACACATGACACTAAATGGCCTAAGGTACAGCTCTGAGCGTGTCAACATCCGCGATACTTTGAATAGTTCCTCAATGCTTGCCAAGTAAAATCCACATGTTTCTCTCACACCCACCTCCCCAGTGACACTGCCTACTTTCTCATCTCAAATTCCACTAGTAGCACCTAAGACATCTGGGCTCCAGCCACAGGAGCCCCATGCTTTCCTCACCTCCACGGCTGGCAATGCCTGTTCCTCTGAGACATGGCTGCACAGAGAGTTCTCTGAGTTCTGTTAAGGTAGTGATTCACGCCCCCAGGAAGCCCCCATCACTCTCTCCCCCTCCTCTGGGAAATCCTGCAGGCTGCCCCCTGTAGGATGTGTGTCCAAGGCAGATGCCACAGCATCCCACCCGCATCCCACCCCTTCAGGGGTCTTTACGGGACAGGGGCTCTGCGAGAACTGAACGCACGGGTGAGATAGTCATTACTCCCTGCCATCTGCTATAATTAAGCTCATTGGAAGGTGTTAAACTGCACAGACCAGAGGGCAAAACAGACAGCCGTCGACCAAACGACAATAATACTATGCGCAGAGCAAGAGAGTAGCAGAGAAAGATCTGGAAGGCTTCAAAAGAAGGTGTGATCCGAGAAAGAGAAGAGTGACACAGGAAGTTTATGAAAAGTGGGGGCCTTGGGCTGGCACGTGTGTTACCTTCAAAGGTGTAGAGAGCTTTACAAGTCCCTATGGCAGGGAGGGGCTCCTCATCATCGAACTCGTCGTCAAAATCCGTGGCCAGCACCTTCACCTCACTCTCCTGACTCTGCTCCTCTGTGTAACTGCCATCCGGGCTGCTCAAGAGAGGAAGACACACAGCAACTATAGCGACTGCCCCCTGGGAGGACTCCAGTCCAGCCCCCTTGAGAGCAAAGTGCTTGAGGCCCCCAAGTGCCGTAACTAAGCCCACTTCAAATCACCCCCCATGCTCTGTCACCCTCCCATGTGGCATCAGAACCCCGCATCGGGGAGAGAACCTGAGATCCGTCATCACAGGCACTTTGGTGTCTAACAAGCGCCTTATGCTCGTTTCCACATTCCAGAATCGAGAACCGAATACACAGTAACATTGCTCCCTTGCTGGAAAGCAGGCCCTGTGCAGATACTGTACCTCTCGCGGTCCTGGGCGCAGTTGTTGACGGTCGCTGGGCTCTGGGTGTCATACATGCCGCTCTGTCGGCGGGCCTGGTCGCTGCGCGCTGGGAGCCTGCCTTCAACCTCCGCCAGCCACGCCTGGAAACAAATGCCACGACAGACCCTGGCCTGAGCTCAGCTGAGCGCCTGAGCAGGGAGTCTTCAGGCCCCCTATTCGGGCTGCTCGTTGGTCAGTGAAGATGATTCGAGAAGGCCCACATCAGGGTGGAGCCTCCGGTGTTTTTGCTTTTCACTGTATAAACGCTCCTATAGGCAACTGTTTCCATTTCACCCCGAGCTGGAGAAGTGGGAGCAAACTTAGATGTAGGCAATCGCTCGCATTGTGGCAGAAGGAACCCTGGACCACGTTCTACTCTTGGGCTTTTTAAACAGCTGTGTGGCTTTGGATAAATCACTTCTAGTTCCTTCTGGTTCCAGAAATTCTGTGACCGTGAGGTCACACCGGGAAACACGAGGGGACTGCCACACTAGGGCAGTGACTCAGTTTGAAAGCCATACTTCCCATATTTTTAATAAGATTTTATTTTTTCCTTTTTCTCCCCAAAGCCCCCCGGTACATAGTTGTGTATTCTTCGTTGTGGGTTCCTCTAGTTGTGGCATGTGGGACGCTGCCTCAGCGTGGTCTGACGAGCAGTGCCATGTCCGCGCCCAGGATTCGAACCGACGAAACACTGGGCCGCCTGCAGCGGAGCGCGCGAACTTAACCACTCGGCCACGGGGCCAGCCTATACTTCCCATATTTTTAAAAGTGTAACTTTTTTTTAATAATGAAGAAACTCATACGTAGGAAATAAAATCAGCAAAATTTGAAATAGTCATGCTATTCGAAAGGCAGAGGAATAAAAATGACCAGAAAAGGACATTTCCAGGTTCTAAAAACTCAAACATTAAAAACTTTCGACAGATTCTAGGAAGAATGAAAAAAGCCACAATAACCTATCCTGATTGGAATGATCGGTTACTAATTTCTTCTTCCATGCTCTGGAGACCTCTTTAAATTAGGGGGAAAAAAGAAGACTTTTGCCCACAGCCTTTGGGTGCTCCCCTCTCTCCTTAAAACATTTATTATTGGTGTTTCCTAGTCATTTCTCATTTCCGTTTCTCATTGGTTTTCATATATATATATAACCTTTTGATAATGGGTCCTTTGAAAGAACAATAACATATTTCAAGTGATTTTCTAAAATTGTCTTTTGATTTACTGAAATGACGAACAATTCTACACTCGCACTGCATCCGCTATCAACATGAAATGAAGCAGAACAAACTTAAATTAAAAGCAACACCATGTACAAATGCAGCTGTAAACAGTGTGAGTTTTAGGGACACAATTAAAATAGGATATGCTGAAAAGCAGGATGCTCAATGGATGACGGCATATTTTCCCTGATATCGTGAAACACGGCGCCATTTCCAGCCGTCTCTCTCAGAGAAATGTTGGCGCTCCACAACACGCCCTTCATGACACCCATCCCTTCTTCTGTTTCTTTTTCTCCAACAAAGCTTCTCCACAACAGCTTTTTCATACCTCAAATTTCTGGGCCTCTAGTCTCAACTTTTCGATATTTTGGCTGACTTCTGTTAATTTGTGATCCAAACTGGCTGGGTCTCCCATCTGAGGATTCTTTAGGTAAACATCTTTCATTTTTGTTATGGCATCTCTGAAAAAAAGAATGAGCAGAGCCTGGTAAAGGTTAATGTCGTCAGCCAATCAGATCCTCCTACCACCTGGGAAACCCTGTGCATGGGAGGGAGCGTGGGGGGATTCTGAGCATGGACTAGAGGGCCTGTTGGGGCTGGCTCTAAAACGCCTCTGGAAGAATTCTGCTACCAAGGTCTGTATAATCCAGAGACAGATATTTAAATTGCAGCTGCCTTTTTGGGATGGGACCTCCCTATTGTCTTCAGCCAGTGAGAGACGTAATCCTGCACCACACCCCCTCTGCCGCAAACAACAATAGCAACAAACCAACCCCAAATATTCTTTACACGAACCAAAGCTACAGCGGGCATCTTGGGCCTTGCGGGCTGCGCTGCGTTGACCTCGTGAAGGAAGCACAGGTAACTGCTTTGGGAATTTTATTATACACTATTTCCACTGTTAAGAAACTGAACCCACAGCTGGTCTCCAAGACAGGCGGACAACAGAGCTGCGTACTGCAAGATGCCACACCCTTCCTGAAATCTCGTGTTGGAAGCCCTCCCACAGCAGCCCGAGTGAGGAACCCCCGGAGAAGCGTTGCGGGCACGCGTGGGCTTATCTGTAGGACCAAAGAGCTCTGCGAACTTCAGCCCAGGCTTCAAGGGACTTGCAGTCGGGTTTGAGTTGCTGCAAGCTTAGAGCAGATGACTCTTTGCCAGGGGTAAGGGGCCAACTTTAATGAGCTTCAGCAAAAGAAAATCTAAACCAGTCATACAAGACAAGACCAACAAACCAAATTATATTTTGAGCCATGGGAAATAGTTTAACTGAAAATACAGAAATAATAGGAACAGAATTTCCACAGGTCCTCACCCCCCCCCCCCCCCCCCCCCCCCCCCCCCCCCCCCCCCCCCCCCCCCCCCCCCCCCCCCCCCCCCCCCCCAGCCTCCTTGCATCTGAGCACATGTCACCTGCCACCCCCTTGGTGGACAGTGGTGAAGTGTCTGTCCACTCTTCCCGAAGGCCACTCCCCGACTGGAGCCCTCATCCACTGGCCCCCCAGCCCCGTGCCCTCGCTCCACTCCCTTTCTTTCCCTAGCATGTATCACTTTCCCACATTACATCACTGATCGTTGCGCTCATTGTCTGCTGCCTGTCTCTTCCTAGCTCGATGGGCTCAAGCCCTGTTGTTAACTTAATGCATCTCCAGTGGGCGGGACAATGCTGGCACACGGCAGATGCTCAAAAATATCTGTTAGACGAACAAACGTCCTTACAACAAACAAATTGTAGTGTCATCCCCCTTTATACATTTCCTCTCGACTTCGTGGCCCCGCCCTCCAGCCACCGCCCCATTTCTCAGCAAAACCTCTCAAGAGTTGTCTAACTTCATTATCTTCATTCTCCTCCTTCTGCTCTCTCCTGATCAGTCCCTCCAGAGGTTTATCAATTTTGTTCATCTTTGCAAAGAACTAACTTTCGCATCTGTTGATCCTTTCTCTTGAGTGTATATTTTTTCTATTTATTTAACTTACATTATTTTCTTTACTATTTCCTTTCTTCTATTTTCTCTGGTTTAATTTGCTGTTCTTTTTCTAACTTCTTAGATACTTAACTCACCGATTTTTAGCTTTCTTTGTTTTTAATATTTACTGAAAGCTATAAATTTCCCTTTATAAGCACGGCTTTAGTGACATCCCAGACACTGATAGGTGGAATGTGTGTTCCATATATTTTCTAATATCTATTATGATTTCTTCTTTAGTCTCTGTGCTATTTAGAACTACATTTCTTAATTTCAAAATTTTTGTTACTGGTATCCAGCTCAATTTCAAGCTTCAGAGAACATACCTCGCCTGGTATCTGTCTTTGATGTTTGCTGAGATTTGCGTTATGAAACCAGGGTGTGCTCAATTCTTGGAAATGTTCCGTGTGTGCTCGAAAAGACTGTGTATAAGGCAGCTGTTGCGTTTGTGTATGAGGTCAATTTTGTTAACTACATTACTCAGATCTTCTGTCCTGACTCTGTTAATCTGTTCTATCAATTACTAAGAGAAGAGCATTAAACATCTCCCATATAATGATATATTTGTATTTCTGTACTTCTGTCAACTTTTGCTTGTTCATGTTTGGAGGTTATGCTATTGTGGTCATACAGATTTAAAATTTTGTATCTTCTTGGTGAATTGAACCATTTGTTATTTGAATCTCTTATTATTATGAAGTTGACTCTCTTCAGTTGAATAGTTTGGATTTTTGGGGGGGGCCTGAAAGTCAGCCTTTTCACATCAATTTTCTTTTGGTTGGCATCTGTGCAGTGGACACGGCACTGCTCCTCAGGCCATGCTGAGGCGACATCCCACACAACAGAACTAGAAGGACCTACAGCTAGAAGATACAACTATGTTCCGGGGGGGCTTTGGGGAGAAGAAGAAAAAAAGAAAGAAAGGAAGGTACATTCTGGACCCAAAACTAGGTTGTGGGGCAAGAGAGGGGGCGGGGTTCATGCTACTTCCTTCTTCCTCATTTGTACAAAAAAACCTCACTTTTATACCCGTGATAAAAGAGATAACCATATGTATTTTGTTCCCAAAACTCAGAATAAAACCTATTTGTTCAAAGAATTCTCCCAGGCTGTAATAAAGCAATCCAGTGGACGATCTAGGACAAAACACACGGCTGAAATAACTGCTTCTATTAGGATCTCCTTTAGGATTGCCCATCTTTGCAAACTGAAGTGGAACGTCTCAGGAGGTCACATGGATCCACTCTACCTTTGATCCATCTCCTTCTGAATGTCTTTATTTAATTCGTCGACTTTCTGCTGCAGCTTTTTCCTCCTCTGCTCGGGCGGGAGGTTGCTGAAGTCCTCTGGCGCGGCGCCCTGCGGATGCAAACACGCGTGAGCCGGGAAGGCCCTCCGGGCTGCTGGGGAACAGATCCCGAGGAGAGCCCGCAGGGAAAATTCCCCAGACGCCAGGGGGACAGACGTCTGCATGTATTTTCATGAAATAAATTAAGCTCTTTCCCACGACACCCAGCTGAGATGCAGAATCAATGCATGCAAACGGCAGAAGTCCCACAAACCATTTCCCGGGCCGTGGATGCCGGCCGAACCGCCTCGGAAAAGGCACGGAGCCATGTTGCAGGGGGAGAAAGGAAGAAATACTTCTGACTCCACTGAGAATCAGTGGAAAACAAATTTTGAGACAGATCCTTCACTTTACTGTCAGTGTCGGTGGCGACACTGAAGTTTTAAGGAAGTTTATGTTTTCTTCATATAAAACAGTGGTAAGTACCCCCATCAACTGTCTCATGTCGAAGGCCCTGCTTTTCCCCCCTAGTCTGAGTATTCCTTCCCGTCCCCTCACACAGGCTGAGGCCAAAAGTTTCCATCCTCCCGAAGTGACAGAGGGGACATCTAGTACCTCAGAGAATGTGGGTGTAAAGGACATTTAAAAAAACACATCCTCCCTCTACCCCCACGCACTCTGCTGCCTCTAAAAGTCAGCTCACTTCTTTTTGACATCTTTAGGGTCACTAGAAAATTCCTATACAGTCGGGAAATCCACGTATAATTCCCCCACCTCAAAATCTACTGCCCACGGCCTAGGAAATCAACCTCAGCTATTTTTAATCCATCAGGAGTATATTCTGATCTCTTGAGTCCCTTTCAAAAACAATTGCTATCTCTCCTCTGTGCATGCGATTTAAGTAGAAAACGTCAATAGTGAGTTTCTAGACTTTTCCATACAGACTTGTTACAAGCTGTGGCTAAGTTGTGGTTATCAAGCGCTTTTACTTAAATGGGGTGATTTTCATAAGGAAAGAGAAATTTATTCAATAACCAGGGATAAGCTGGGGAATTTAGGAAAAAAAAAAAGATTTTATTTTAGAACCAAATAAACAAAGGCAAGGCTGGCTTGGGAGTGGGTGGAAAAGAAGGGACCCAGATAATGTCATTCCAAAATCAAGCTGAAGTTGCCAAGCGGCTTACTTGGGGGCGTGTGACTGGAATTCCTAGGCTCCTTAGGACAAAATGCCAGGCTGCTGGAAGCGTGTGGTTCAGCAAATAGTTTACCAGTAAGGCCACGCCAAGACCTTTCTGCTAATGCTCTCAAAGACTCGTGTGTGTGTGTGTGTGTGTGTGTGTGTGTGTGTGTGAGAGAGAGAGAGAGAGAGAGAGAGAGAGAGAGAGAGAGAGAGAGAGTGGGAGGAGATAAGATTTGAGTGAAACCAGAGTGATGGCAGGGAATATCCCGTAAGGCCAAACCAAGGAAGTTCAATTTGCCTCTAAAACTAAGATGAAGCAAACTAATCTTCAATATAAAAATAAACCACATTTGTTTTTTCTTTTCCATACACTATCGTGTTATAAAACTTGAAACCTTAATTACGTGCTTTTCAATTTGCTCAGTTCAATCACGGAGCCTGGAAGCTCCATATTTTGTTTTCATGTTGAATTTACTTACAACAGGTCAGCGTGTTTTCTAGAATTGAGGTTTTTGGTTTTGTTTTTGTTTTAATGCTGGAACGCAACAAAACAGTGTAAAATACACTGCTTCAGAAGTGAGGAGATCGAGAAAGTGGTCAGCGTTCATTAACATTCATTGAGCCTTACTATGTGCTACGAGTCCAAAAGAACTTTCCAGAATGATCAAAATGTCCTCATAGCTGCACTGTCCAATACAGTAGCCGCACGTGGCTACTGAGCACTTGAAATGTGGCTAGTGCAACTGTGGAACTGAAATTTTAACATTTAGTTAATTTTAATTGACTAAAATCTAAATAGCCTCGTGTGGTGAGTGGCCACCACGCTGCGAGCAGGTGTACGAGTTGCACTGGCATGTGAACAGCTGCACAGAAATCTGTAAGTGAAACACACTGTATGACTCATAAATAGATGCCCTAGACAACAAAAACACAGCCTGGATTATTTAGAAAAATGAAAACAATTAAATAATAAAGAAACAAATTCTCTTCGTTTGATCAGGAGTCAGTCTAATTGAGCAATTAGGTCCCTTTCAATAGATGTTCTGTGTTTCTGTGTTGGTATTTAAATCGAATCTCAGTGACTACGCCTCAGACAAACCTGACGTTGCCATTGGAGATTCAGATCAACAGTTTCTGAAAGATCCAAAGAAACTCAAGGTTTCTGGAAAGTACCTTAAAACATCTTTGTGTCCAATTAGCCTTTTGAAGCTTGAATTCTTTCAAACAATACTCTGACCTATGATTCATTTTGCCACAAAGGAATTTTTATTTCCAGCTTTGATTCAGGATGGGTTTTCTGGAATCTTTGGAACAGCCCAGTTCACACGCAGACTGGCCATACCAGGTGTTGGAAGGGGCGGCCGTGTGCGTAGATGTCTGCTTTCAGTCCTGTGGCTCTAAGAGGCTCTTGTTGGACATGCTCCTGGGATCGAACACTTGCTCCTGAGCTCTGCCTGAGTTTTCTGGTTTTTACCCCTAAGCCGCCTTTGTGCAACACGCCACTTCTTCATGAACTTCAAAGTCAGGGTATAAAACAACAATTCGCCACCAGGGCGGTCAGTGGTCTGTATGTCAGACAGAAAGGCTCCTGATGCGGTGATCGCTGGCTGCTAGCACCTCATCGAAACAACAAAGAAAGGGAGGAAGGACACCCTGGCATCTGAGAGACCCCGGTTAGCTTCTCCATTTCTGCCGAATCCAGACTGCTGAGGAACTCAGTTCATTTAAGCGTCTACATCCTTCCTTCTTGTAGAGACCTTAATCAAGAACCCTTCTCTGGATCTTATTTCACAGTCTAAGCAATGTTTAATTTAATAAAATACCCGTTTTCTTTAGGGTTGGGGCAGTTGCCAAATACTGAGATGGGTTGAAAACAATTACGTATTTATGAATACGTATATATAAGGATCACCAGCAAATATCACCCTCCATTATCAACAGCAGTGCGTAAAGTGCTGGTCTTATTCCTGGGCGAATGGTCACCGTTTACCATTGCTCATCATCTCAGGACCTTCTCAGCTGTGGTGTTTGAGAATACTACGTGGCTTACACATATTTGGAGGGTAGTTATGGGTTATGTGGTTAAATGAGAGTTTCTTTTAATAAATTTAATGATTAGTTGGACTCTTTACTAGGGCTGTACAATTGAGTAGAACACAGAACACCCAGCCCATCATGGTGGGAAGGCTGAGGAGGCTTGTTCACTGTCTATTAAATCACCTTGTGATTTCTTGAATCAGCCATGCACAAGGCACCAAGGTACTTATGCAGCACCTTCGAGATTTCGCAGTTTTCAATTCTCGAAGGCCGCCTTAGACCTGAGCTTGAGACTGGCATCATTCCTGCATGTCCCCCTCAGGTGCCAGAGCTCTCCATCTGCTTCTCTGGCTCCCAGGGAGGAGCACCTTTCAACTATTAAATTTACTTTTATTCAAAATGACCCAATAAACTCCCCCATATTTAATATTTATATTTATGTTCATATTTAAATAAACTTTATCAACACTAGTCATCCTCTTAAGGCCCCAGTAATAAAGAAAACCAAATCATGAGTTAAGCGTTAATTTTCTTAGCAATTTGCAAAGATTAAGATCACCTTGATTAGATTCTAGACCTTTGGTTTTCAAAGGTCTGACAAAGAAACACCAACGCAAGCAGACACGAGAGAAACACAAATCAACAGTTAACTTTGAAGATACGTTGCACAAGGCATAGCACAATAAAACACACACCAAAGCCCCAATTAGATTCAGGACATGCAAGGAATAATTGTGCTTACCAGCTTGAGAGAAAGCTTCAGGAAAAAATTGAAGGAGTAAGCGGGGGAAAAAAGAGAGAGAGAGAAATACATCAACACATCAGAAGAAGAGGGCCCTGGTCAGTTCCGCTGCACTAACATACACGTGTTCACCTGCGCTCTGTGAAAACGACTTGTAGCGGGTCTGCGCAAAAGTTCACAAGAGGGGCTACTGCTACCAAAATCATTCTCGACTGCCGGGTTGCCAGGGCGAAGAATCAAGATAGAAAAGGAGAGTTTCTGTTTACAGTTCTCTATTGGTCACAAGAAACTGGATATAAATGAAAATAAGTTTGCCGTTGGTGACATATGATGATCATAGAAGACAAAAATAGTCACATAGGCTTTTGTTCACCAAATTTCCCATGGAAAGTTTTACACAGGCTAAAAGGGTCGGAAAAGCAATTATTCCACGATAGGAAGCAATATTTGTATTTTAAGGAGACCTAATAAGTATGAGCATTGGCATTTCCTAAAGGTATTCAGGCAAACTCTCAAGCTGAGGAATGGGTAACCAAGCACTGGAGGCAGGAGGATGCCCCTCCCACCCGTGCCCTGCACACCACCCCCTGGCTGTGGGAGGGTCTCAGGGGCGGCCAGGGAGCCCTGAGCCCGTCTGCAGGGGTTACATAGCATCTGGGGAGTCAACAGAACTTGCTGCTCTTGAAAGTTACATCCAGGAAATAGCCAACTGTCTCACCTTCCCAGAGGGCCTCCTTACTGTGGCGGTCCTGGTCATTACCAGGGCGCAGCAGCTGCAATTCTGCTGGGCTTGGAGATTAGAAGGGTATAGTGATTTTTGGACCCAAAACACATTAGAAGGCCTCTCAAAATTAGAAAAAGGAACGTGGTTCTTCCTCAACGGGTGAGCCATGCTCTATGGCTATGAAGCAGTATTTTGAGAGGTCAGTGCATATTTGTTTAGCTGTTGTCAATCCTGAAACTTCAGGCAGCTGGTGGTAGGGTCCGAAACTATGTTGGAGACAAAGGGCTAAAGAAAGCACCCTTTCATTTTAAGTTGGGAGAAGGGAGGGTGTTGGAAATTCCTTAACCAGATTTAACAAATCGTATTCTTAAGATTAACTCACAGTTGATGCTTCTTTGTAAATAGGCGTTAAGCTTTTAAAGAAACTGTCCTTATGAGGAAAAAGACTTTGAAGGAAAGAAGTAGCAAGAGAAATTTTTTGGGGAAAAAAAAAGTACAGACAGTCACATCCGTGGAGGCTCTCGTGTGGCAGTCTGTGTTAGCTCTTTGAGCCCCTCCTGGGAACTTCAGCACAGAGTCATCACAGTTCGAGTTCTTTACGGACAACACTTATGGTGCACAGCAGAAAACTTTGCAAATATCTTCCCTGCAAAGCACACTGCCATATACAAACGTTTCTTCGCTCATCACCCTCTGAATGTCGCTAACTCAGAGAACTGATATTTGAACTTGGTACTCTAGCCGCTCTCTCTTCAGCTACTTCCGTTCCTTAAGCTTATATACTCTTTTTTAAGCGTTCCAAAAGTAGAATTCTAACATCAAAACTAACAGCACAGGAAGATTACTACTTCTTAATAAAAACAAGTCATCAGGACTGAGAATAAATCCAAATAGAAATGGGAAATAGTGAATTCTCAGACCAATCCAACTTTCTGAAGTGGACCCTGATGGATGATCTACAAGAAACACCCTACGGGATTCTTTTCCACGATTATAAACCGGTTTTGGGTCTTAAGTGGTAAGCCAGCCAGTTAGATTATTTAAAATTAGAAACGGAATCATCTGCTCAGAGAATACTTTGAAAGGCTGCAGTAAGTGCATCGCGAGACGCCTGCAGAACTAAAAAGCTGTCAGTTTCAGGCAACAATTATGGAGCCTTGGGAGCCACAAGTGTCAATAACACATGAGGGACACAGAGCCAGCGAGTCCATGTGTTACCGGGCAGTCACAGGTACTAACCTCAAGTACGAAGAAAGGGGACAGTGGAAATAAAGATCTAAGTCAGTGTTCACAGGACGTCATTTCACTGCTCTCTGACCTTGCTCATGCTGCTCTGATGTTATTTGGTTCTGCGAGCTTTACGATATAACTTCCTTACAGGTCCATCCATTTCAAATGTGGATGTGGGTCCCCAAGCTACACAACTGCCATCTGTAAGAGTCATTGTCCTGTGACCACGCTCTGCAACTGCGTTTTATAGATGAAATTCTGCCATAAAATCAAAGCCAGTGACGTCCTCTCAGAAGGCAGTCACGCTCAATGAAGGGGGAAAACCAAGCTCCACTCAGTGACGTTTTTAGGAAGTTTGAGTGTTACTGGGAGGCTTGGTTCCATTTTCCATGCGAGTATTCCAGAGGAAATAGCCTGTGGTTGAATTTAGACAATTAGGCTTTTTCTGGTGTCCAGGTCTCTCAATTGAGAATTTTATTGCTCGGATGGGAGCACAGCAGAGCGCCTCTGGGTCCCCAGTCTTGGTGATGTCAATGGGGTTAGTGCCTGTGCCGTGACCGTGCGACTTGGCCGCCACAGGTAAACTTACAACATAGTCCCTAGCTTCAAAAGCATACGTGGGTTTCCCTATCGTCCTCTTCATGAGTTCTTTGTGAAAACAGAAAGACTGAGTCTGCCAATAATCAGCGAGAGAACAAGATAAAGTAAATAAAATTAAAGTAACCATAAGATTGTAACATCTGACAAACAGTTGGTAAGGATTTTCAAAATATTTTGATCAACTCTGACAGTATTTTTCCATGCAATGAACTCTGAAACATGGGAAAAATATGTCCATTTAGATTTAGATTTACTCAGACCAGAAAAAGAAAACTTAATTTAAGACAATGAAATTACTTTGTAGATTGCAAATTAAGAACATTAGTCTCATTTTTCTTCAACTGAGGTAAAGACGAAATAATGGTTAATAACACTCAGGTAGCATACTTCAAAGACCTTCAATGAAATAAAATTTTCTTACAAATGTCAATGATTTACAGCAAAAAAAATTATCCTGTTTAATTATTTAGAAACAAAAATCAGTTACACTAAGAAATACGTGCACAGGATTATACATTCTGATAAGAGAAACCAGTTACTGAACTCTGGATCTGAAAGCTGCAAAACATGATAAATTAAAAGACATATTGAAATCACAGATTGGTTATTCTCCTAGGGTACTTTTCCTATCTTTGGCACAATAGTCTTTAAGTTACAAAGTAGAGTAAATGAAAGAGTAGCTAGGATTGTATCATTCAAGTCAGGGATCCCGTAAACCATGTACCCTCCATGCTGAGAGTACTTTAAAAGCAAATTTATTTCTCTACATTTCAGACTTTTTTTTTGAACTTCCTAATCTTACTTCTATGATGTATTTCATTTTTCTTTCTTTCTGTTTTTTTTTTTTTTTTTTTGCACTCCTACTTCCTGAAGGAAGGGACATGAAATCTGACCCTCACTAAGAACAGATTGACCAAAAATGAGGGAAACAAAAATAGATTTCTATTTATTTACCAATGCTTCTAGTGTGTGTATGTGTTTGTGCATTTCCTCTCAGGAAAACACACTCATCATTTACGACAAATTTTTTAACAGAGGTTTGCTGAGCACAGATTTGAAGAGTAAGAAATAAAATCCATTTTTGCTAATTATGGTAAGAAAAAAAAAAAGAGTTTTCCTTTAAATCATCAAAATAACCCATTTCCCACTTCACCATTTTTTGTTTTTAAGTGTTATATTTTTCCTAGCCATCTTTTTCTAACACTTATTGATTACTGACACTCTTTGGTCTTTTACTGAACATTTAGAGAACACCAGAAAACACAGATTCAGAAACCATTGGCAACCAACAGACTGTGTGATGTTGAGAGAAGAATGGAAAAGATACAGACACAAATGGTAAACAGTCATGAATATTCAACACACTTCACTAGGAGACTCCAAAAGGCAATGCAGAGGTATTTATTATCAATAGAATAAATGAGCACTCCATAAGGGTTTTGGAAGTGGCAGAGATGGGTTCACTGATTTACGATTAATGTAAAACATAGTCTAGCAAAAAATACCCTGGTCATGTGCTGGAAATGCTCTGATGAACAAGTGGAGATGGATGGGGGGTTCTAACAGCCAGGAGAATCAAGCCAGAAAGTGAGATCTAATTATAGAGCTCAACATCATCCATCACCCACTTTTGAAGCTATACTCTGCGTTCGAACAATGGCTCTCTTGAAATCATTAGGAAACTAAATTTCTAATTCTTAACCTGATATACTGGGTAACCTGAAAGCAAGATCATTCCACCCACTGTCCTCTTTGCATAAAACTTTGAGATTCCCTTATTAAAGGAACTCTGCATATAAAGAAATGGGGTGGGTTTTTTTGTCTCTTATTTTAAAAGGTAACAAGTTAGTTAGTTATTATACATTTACACTCTTCTTTACACAGAGGACAGGAGAAGTAAAAATTGTTTGTACAAGAACACATCCCACGACAATTGTATTGAACCCTCAGAGAAAGGATAAAAGACGACCTCACTGGATAAGTTGATGCGTTAAATGTTTCTTTACTCTTGATAGCCACTCTTCATCATTCGTTATGAAGAAGATTTGGGGATGGCTTGGACTAGACTGACAATTTAGACCTATCTGGGAGACTACACATTACCTTATTCCAATCTTTTCCTATAAACCAAACCGGTATCTACTTTGGGCTGCTGGATCGATTCCACAGACCCTGGGACTCAGGCACGTGCAGCCTTGTTAGAACGGCAAGCCTGGGTCTGCGTAACATCCACTCACGAGTCAACCACATTGTCGCAGCGTCTCGCTGAACGTGGACGGCACAGAATCTCTGACTACAAGCAGGCTCCCTGGCTTTAAATCTTGGCTCAACATCTTCCTGACTTCATCTTTTTATGCCTCCGTTTTCGTATCAGTAAAAGAAGGAAATCTTAGTACCTAGACTTCATAGGGTGGTTGAAAAAAGTAAACGAGCACAGAGAATAGAGTCTGGCATAGAATAAGGACTCAATAAATGTCAGCTGCTATTATTGTTTCATCTTTTAAGGATAAATACTGCGTTGGGCCTTTTCCAGTCAGAGATTTTTATCAACATCTTACAAGTTCACGAAAATAGCTAAAGAAACCCCTGAAACCGTGACATTTCCCCTTTGAACCCTGAGGCGCAGCTCAGAGAAAACCATCTTCATTATGCTCACATTGTCTCAGTATTTATTAAGCAAATATTTTCTGACTACACAGTAACTTCCAATTCCTCATCTCATACGTCACTAACTTGAACTGAATCTAAGTTTCCTTCTTTGGCAAAATCAAAGTAAAATGTTCATGACTTTGATGTTTTAAAAGGGAAGTGGAGAAAAGTCCCTCCAAAATGTGCTCAAGACAAAAAGAGCTCTGCGCCGGCTGGCTCTCTCTCCTTCCATCTACCCTGCTTCCTTCCTTCTTTCCTCCTCTCTCTGCCGTTCTTCTCTCCAGCAATACTGAATCATAGGTTCCTATTGTTGTATGTTATGGGAAAACACAATGGAGTCATTCACAAACAAAATAAGTTATGCAGACCAGAGCATGCAACCAAAGCGCACGAGAGAGACAGGATTCCAGAGCCGGACTTACCCCACGCTTTAGGCTCCTGAAGCAGTGGATTTTGGGTTTGGAGGTCATGAACTCGTTGAAGCGATGGGAGAGGGGTTCCTTCTGCTGCTTGGGAGACTGGGGGCCGTTGGGAACAGCAGAGGGTGAGGCAGAGGCAGGGGGAGGAGGGGGAGGCTGACGGGGGGATGTTAAAAGGGACATAAGCTACGTGTAAGAGATGGAGCAGTGACAGAGTAAAAATCAGAAACAAGAAGATAAGACACAAACAAAAATAAGCATCAAATCATATCTGAAACCCAAAGCAAGTCAAACACAAACAATTAAATATTTAGGCCATGGTCCAAAAGAAAACATGGAGAATACGTTAAATGAAGAATGTGATGAAAGTGGGAGTTTTAGTAAGCGATGCACAGAAGAACCGCAAGAAATATTTGACAAGAAGCTCATGCAGACTTTCACATGCAAACTACAGTTCTAATCAGTTCCTGGAAACCAGTTCCAGCCAGAAGGGTGAATATTTCTAAACCTCCTAAACTAACACAGCTTGATGGGAGAAAATGATAAGACCTTAAATGCTGAGATTGTGAAAACAGCAAGACAGTCTTTTAAAATTAGATAGTAATTATTCTAAGGTTAAAGCTGTAATGTCGCCTTGATCATGTTCTATGCCCAGGTTAATGCAGCCATGCACCTACGTGCCATATAAAAAGAAAACGAAAAATGTTCATGGATATACATGTTAACATGAATTCAAAACCAAGTTATTAACCCAGGGAAACAATTTTGATTAGACAGGCTGATAAACTGTTATAGAAATTTTGCGCAGTATCCCTTCTCCCAGCTGAGGCAACCAGCAGCCCAGGAGATTGAGGAGTGAAAGGCGTGAAGCAGGGCGGCCGAGCGGTCAGTAATCTGTTAGTGTGGGGGACACGGTACGAGTGACAATGCATCTGAAATAAGACAAATGGCCATGGGGGAGGGACCACCACCAAGGAGAAACACTGTTTTAAAATAAAATCGCATACTAGCCTTTTTTGCATTCTGAAACTACAGGTTTAAAATCTTAATTTTTTTCAAACTAAAAGATACAGTCAAAATCTCCACTCTGCAGAAAACTCATTTTCACATTGGGTCCAACCATCAGTACCTTATTTTTTTTGATGAATGGCCATAGCTTTCCTTTGGATTTGCCACCAAATTTGAGTTCTGGTTTGCCTTCTCCCCTGGAGTTCGAAAGGCTGTTATCGGACACGGTGCGCTTCATCGGCTGAGTGTAATCTTCAAATTCAATGTCTCCGGGCGGCTCAAAGCCTGACTTGTAAGCTTCTATGACCAGCTGTGAATCCTGAAATTACAACCAATCACACGCAAATACGTTCAATATGTACAATACTTTTTACACAATGAATTGTGATGACCTCACACAGATGATGCTCTAAGGAAGGTATATTGATTAATAATAGATTCTTCCTAGTAGTAGTTTTATCACTAGGAAGAAAAAGTATAATTTGTAAAGCTATATGTCTAGTTGAGATTTGAAGAAACAAAATTTTTTTGACATTTGGCGAAACAAATGCTAATTAAGAATGACTTTGCTAAAAGCAGAAAAATTGGACCATTATCATGCAATTCCCTTGAAAAATACAGAAATACAAAAATCTGGTTCTCATCAGAAGTTCTTATAACAATGCAGTGTACACAAAGTCAAAGCAAAAAGTAGCTAATCCGTCTAATTCTTTGGTTCACTGTGGTTCAAAGATATTAATTTATGGTGTAATTTTTCTTTGTATATATATGGGTTCACAGTCTCTCCTCCACTAGAATGTAAGCTCCCTTCTGTTTTCCTCTGTTGGATCCCTAGTACCACAATGGCGCCCGGTGAAAATGGTGTGCAATAAATGTTTGCTGAATGAATCAATGAACTGAATGCCTAGTCTATGGTGTGCACTGTGCTGGCAACTTTAGGTTCAACATCTTCTCAGGGTCAGGTCGTGGAGACAAATGCATAAGAAAATTACAACCACAGTGTCATAGATAGATAGATCTATAGATAAAGTATTATATGTAGTGTTTTATAACATAACATTCTAACTCAATGACCATCTGATTAAAAGAAATTACTAGAGAAGACAATGTGGATACATCTCAACTTCTTCAGGAGCCCACATTTTAATTTCCCATAGCTATTTCATTGTATTGTAATTTGGAAGTATGCCACAGACTGTGGATTGTCTTCCAACAGCCAATCACCCTTCTTCCTTCTGAGTAGATAGGCCCATTGCCACCCAGCTAAAAGGCTTCACTCTCCAGCCTTCTGTACAGCAAGGGGCAGCCACCTGACTAAGTCGTGACCTCTGAGATCTCTGAGAGGTACACAGAAGTACAGTGTGCAATTTTAGGAAGCCTCTTTAAAGGGGTGGCATGGGCCATTCTCTATATTCTGCTCTCTGGAATTTAGATAGGATGGTTGGAGCTCCAGCAGCCATATTGAGTTTGAAGGTCACATCCTCAAAAGCTGTGAACTGGGAGGAGCCTGAGTCTGTGAGGACTTATGGACCATCCGCCCACACCATGGCTAGACCCTCTGCCTGGGGACATCTTTTGCACGAGAGGAAAAATAAACCGCCTTGTTTAGGACACTATTGTTCTCGTCACATGAAGTTAAACCTCTCCTAGCAGATTCCATTCCACAGTCCTAAGTGTGCTGGTGTTTACAATGACTTATTCTAGTGAAAACATGATCCTTTGACATGCAGTCAGGAACCGTGTAATGACGTTTTGGTCAATGACGAACCGACTTATAATAGCCCCTTGGATTTAGTGACATAAACGTCATGGGTGAAAAAGAATTATCAGTGATACAATGGAGAACAAGGCTCCCAGAATGGGAGAAATATCCTATAAATCTAGGGGGCTCACAATTTCCCAGATAAAACTGATAAAGAGAAACCATCATTCAGACATAATCTCATGAAACTGTAAAATTTCAAGGAAAAAGAATTTTCCAAGTTTATAATACAAGAAATGAAAATCAGGCTTGTTTTGGGTTTTAATCAATGCCAGAAGTCAATGAAGCTAAAAGAAAAGTCAAGACGCACATAGAGATGACCTCACCTTGAAAGTTTCCCTTGTAAACACCACTATTGCCATCTCCCTTTAAAAGACCCCCCACACAGTAATTTATGGGTGACTAATGAAATTTTAAATAGGGTGGTCAGATAGCCACTGAGATTATTTCTTGATTTCCTTCTATGAGCCAGGAATTTACAACCATAAAAGACTTTGACCAAAGTGAAGATACAGAGATGTACAGAACTGATGAATCAATGGTGGTAGGAAGATGGAATGGGTACTCATAACACGGAGAAACTTGACTGCATAGACAAGTGACCAGCCATAGGTCTCTAAACCAAGAAACAGGTCCAGCAAGAGGCCTGTCTCTTTTGAGATGCTTAAAAGAGATAAAGAAAACATCAAATAATGACATTTTCAATACAGGGAAAAGATGGTTTGATCACTTCTGAAAACTCGTTGGCGTAACGTAGTTTGATGGGAAAGCACCAGTAATTCAGAAGCATCAATAATTTTTCCCTAAACAGTTAGCTGAAATCACTGAAGGAGGCTCTAGGCAAATAGGTATTAATAAAATAAAGATCAAGGAATCTTAACATAAAAACAAACCAAAAAAACCACACCACTACCTTACAGCTATCCCTCCTACAAATACTTACCATTGAACACATTTGGAAGCATTTGTGTCCATTGGACCAACAAAAGCTTTATACACAAATGGCTTTAAACGTTAATACACTTCAAACGTCTTAGAGCAATGAAGAATCTCTCTGCATGCTAAGATCTATTCACAAGAAAAAGATGGCTTCAATCCCCTCCCTGGACTCTTTTTAAGCTGTTCCTATGACACAGAATACTTATGGCATGCCTTTTATGTTAAATGTTTGGTTTGGAAATTAACAAATGTTTGTAAAAGCCTATTCTGGTGTTCTAGTTGGTATTTTTGCTGAGGGAAATAGACTTCTAGGAAAGGAATCCAAATGGAGAACTCTGGCCCTACAGCAGTGCTCTGAATCGGAGAGGATTTTTCCCTTCAGGGGACATTGGGCAACGTCTGGAGACACTTTTGATTGTCACGACCGGGGGAGGGGTGCTGCTGGCATCTAGTGGGACGCTGCTGACCATCTTACAGTGCTCAGGACAGGGCCCCCCAATAAAGAATTATCTGGTCCAAAACATCCAAAAATGCCCTAAAGAGTCACATCCCAATTTGAAAGGTTACTCAGCCAACTGAGAAGAAAACACTTCCATTTAATTCTGTAATGTCTCAGACCGCTTACCACTTATATGCGTTTTCTGCAAAAGGAATTCGAGAGCTAAATCCAAAACACAGAGGGCTGAATTAAAAAAACTCTCCGGTGGTGTTGCTACTGTTGCAAAGTACTTGTGACCACAGGAAGCAAGTACCTAGCAGGAGATGATTCAATGAGGTCACCGTGGCAGGGGGAGGAGACAGAATGGAACCAAAAACACTAAGTTGTAAGCTAAGTCCAAACAGCAAGACTTACATTTTTCTGATCAATTGATTTGGCCGCCTTGACTATCTCATCCAAGCACTTCCCAATGATTGGGATCACCTGCCGATCCACCTCGGCGTAGGTCTTCATGGACTCTCCAACTCTCACTATCCTCCTCTCCTCCATCTCTTGTATTTTCTGCAACGTTAGATTTCATATAAAATTAACTTGGTCCACTGTTGTGGAAGAAAGTTGTTTTCTGGTAGCACTGTTACCTCTAATAAATTCTCTAGGAGTCGTATAGGCCTATAGGGTTTGAGTTAGAGCAACTGGAAGGTTATTGTGCCCCCACATTAGCCAGCTGTGCCCATATTCTATGACTTGTTAGGCTAATCAAATGGAAACTTGACACAACTCCATTCCAATTTCAGTAAGGACCCCAAACTCAAGTAGTTTCATTATTAACAGCATTTGAGGATACTTGTCAAACATTCCCTCCATCTTGGATCCTACTTTACCCTTTACCACCACAGGCGTGGTATCTGGTTAACTGTCTCACCCCAACACAGGCCAAGAGGTGACTAGGGAACCTTCCTTCTACAAGCCGAAGGTTCTTATTTGCTGTGTGTGTAGACACCAAGAAGCAAATATTTATTATTTCTTTTCTACAACTGGACTTGAAGATGTAAAAGATTCCCAAAGTGGGAGAACATGAATATATCTTTCTCATAACTTTTTTTTTTTTTTGGTGAGGAAGATTTGCCCTGAGCTAACATCTGTTGCCAATCTTCCTCTTTTCCTTTTTTTTTTTTTGTTTCAGGAAGATTAGCCCTGAGCTAAGATCTGTATGAATATCGCTTTCACTCCTAAAGTTAAGGTGGTATTTTTGTAACAAAAATGGTCCTTTTAGCAAAGAGAGCGTTAATCTAAGAATCAGACTTCTAGGACTGGCAGAAAATGACTGGAGGAGCAAGCCAGGGAAGTTTGCAAAGGCTCCTGATTAATCTTGAGATTAATACTCTATTTCATCTCATTGCTAGTCAGTGTTTGATCTAGATGCTTTCAAAAATGATTTGAGTTACAGGAAATTTAGAATTATATAACCACTTGGAATACCAGCCCAGCAATCATGATTTCGAAGGAAAGTGCTTCTAAGTGAAGCACACATGAAACCCGAGAGATCTGAGGCACTTACCTGAAAGATGGTGGGAATGTGAGTGTAGTAATATTCACGCTGCTCCTGGTTGAATTTCTGAAGAATCAATGAGTAATCCGCTTTGCTATCCTCTGCCATTTGGTGACGAGTTTGAGCTTGTTGTCGTGCCTTAGGGCAAAAAAACAAGAATAGCCCTGTTTACACATGATAAATAAAAGCCTAGAATAGCAAACTGGAGGGGCTGTGGGGTCAAATTTGCCTAAAATGTGTTGTAGTTAGCTGGCGCTATGTTTAAAAAATTGTTTAGAGTTTGAGTTTACTTGAGTAAGGACGTGCATCCTAATGAGTCACAGATCCACCTCTCTATTGTCTGAACAACTCGACGTTACTTTCTAGTTTAACCCAAGTGCCATCGTTCTTTATTGTCTGTACTTGGCCTAGATTTACGTCACCTGGATGGCCCTTGTGGGAACCTCTGCTCATATATATATATATATATTTTTTTTTTTTTTTGAGGAGGGTATGGAGGTATCCATAAATTTTTAATCTAATTCTCAATGGAGTTCATGAACTAAAAAGGCATATGAACCACTCACATAAATGGACCTTTCTAAAACTCCTCATTTTTAGTATATACTCTAAAGAAGCATGGCGCCCTCTTTGTGCTTTTAATATTTTTGCGTGTGCTACTTTGCGTTTCACTGCATAGCTTTTCCCCTAAATAATAATAAAATTCACAAATCTGTTTCTCTCTTCTAATTCATATTTTGGTTAGTCATACGCCTACAAGAAAGGGGCAGTTGTTGACAAGTTGCAGAATTGATTTTCAAACTCAAACAAGAAAGTCTGTAAACGTCAAAGTCATCCACAAACACCAGAGATTGTCGCGCTGGTAACACCTCCTTCGATTCACCTGGCACTTTGAAGGAGCCTTGATAAATATTATCTCGCGAATCGAACGCAATCTGAGGTCCACGCAGCTCGAAAACCACCCCCTGCCAGCGGAAGCGATGGCTTGGTCTGTAGGTGACTTGGCAAACTGACCACACCGAGCCAAAAACACAACAGGAAAAGGGCCTTGTTCCAACAGAACCAAGGGGACTTTTCGTTTGTTTTTGTGTTTTGTTTCACTGAGCCTAAATAGTTTTAAACAAAGAACATAGAAACGTTCAAATGTAAACACAAAGAAGAAATGCTGGAGAAGTTTGTCCCACTTTCTGTCTAATCACCGGTAACATCTACTCTTGGGGTTTTGAGCATCTCGACGTTCTTTATTGGCTTCCTGCCTCCGTGACAGGAAGGCTCAACCTGTCTTTCACTTCCTGGATGCCTCTGACTCATCTGAGAATGGGTGAAAGCCCCAGGTGGTACCCAGGGAGCTTCCTTTATTTTCTTCCCTATTCACGTATCAGCACTTCCCAAATGAAGGTAACAATATCAATATTTCCAGACT